>NC_090779.1:23611666-23980833 GCF_040054535.1 Antennarius striatus | reverse complement strand
GAGAGTTTTATCAACAGCACAAAAACACCTCTTCTTCCTCCTGATAGAAAATAGTTCTCATCGTGGAAACATTTTCGGACGGAAAGTTATTGTCCCGCAAGGCTGTTTGGAAATCTGAAAGCCAGTAAGTGTATTTAAAGGCTTACACAAGATACTTCTTTCATACTTGAGAAAGTATGTCTTAATATAGAAAATGACACAGTTACTGTAATTCATCCAGGTTGCATAAAATTAGTAGATTCCTCATGCATTAACCAGCAATATATGTCTAAATGGACGTAACTTTTGCACAATTCACATAATGAACACGGATGGAGACAGGACGGTGCAATAATACGTGTCTAAAACCACACAGACCAACATTCTGAACAGTTAAGACTCCATCAGGTGTTTGCTGGGATCGCATAAACTGGAGACTGGTTGTGCGGAACAATAATTTGAAGAGTAGCTACCAAGCTAATGAGGCTTGCTGAAGCCCCCCCCCCCTCGGTCTCCCTGCCTGCCTTTCAGGATTATTATGGCAGCTCTTTGGACAACATGATTTGGGAGAGCGTTCCCGATGCCTTTGGCTGTTTTATTACACTGGCAAATGATTTTTTTTGGAGTCGCCGTTTTGCAATGTGTGCTGGATTAAAACCCCTGTTTTCAATTTAGGCTTTGACCCTCTTTCGACCTTGAGGGACGCTGTAATCCGTGGCAACGGTTCCACCTGGCGTCGCACGGGTCTGTTGTTGTTTCTGGGCAACATAGTAGGAGGAGCTGCGAATGTTCTGAAACGAGGCGGAATAAAGACGGAGCGCGTTCACGCCCTCTTGTTTCTCGATGTTGTACTTTCAGGCACAGTCGGCCAAGAGTCGCTCACATCGCTCGCTTCCTCCTGGGCTTCCTCAAGATTCCCTCTAATTTTGCTTCTTTGCAGGAAGTGACTATTTCGGAACAGGTACTTATTCAGCCGGACCGTAGGGAGTGCCTTCCTCATTAGTGGGCAGTGTGTTGACCTTCAGACAGTCCATCTATTACGCTTTTCTCTCTTGGACTTATTCCTTAGGAATGGGACTCGAAGAAAGAGTTTACTAAAGATTGAGGCTTCGACCTGTGATGATGACGCTGCAAATAAAGATTTATTCATGTATATTTTATAAACACTCACGTACACTAAACGTGCATCACATGACCCGTATCCTTTAGGGTTAAAAGATGCAGGCTATGCAGTTGAGATTTTCTGCAGTGACTTTTTTAAAGTTCTGTTTTGCTCTGTGTGATAAACTTATCTGGATATATACTTATCTGAAAAAAAAAAAAGTATGAAAGTCCACCAAATTATAGCGACACAAATATTTAGCGTTAGATGAAGTTGTGGGTGTTTACGACCAGACTATTTTCTCTTCCCCTTGGTATTTCAGAACATTAAAAAATAAACATCCTTAATAATAAATATTTTTCCAAACATCTGCTGAGTCATTTTAATGTGTCGTGTCATTAAAAACCACTCTCTTTAGAACTACTTTGTAAATCAACAGTTGTCCTTGGATGCGCCTTAAAGGGTGCACCTTGCTGTTTTGATGACAGCAGGGACTTTTGCCCACAGTTTTGCCTCTCAGGCACAGTTATCATTTTTCATATCACCATCTCATCATGTGTTCCAGATGAATCAGCTATAGTTGATATTTACCCCCCAAAAAATCTCCAACAGGAAGGTTATGATGTAACTGGAGACCCCAGGTTTGAGATGGTATACTCTGATAGAAAACAAAAAGATAAATGTGATCCACCCCAAACTCCATCTAAAGGCGATTACAGGCATTAAATCAAATAAGCCTGAAGATAAATGACTTAATCTCCATGCATTTGCTTTGTCGGTATGTTCTGTTCTGGCACCGCTCACAGAGAAGGGAACTGCTTACCTGAGTTAGTCCAACTTGAGTTGATTTATCGCTGCTCTCCTCGCAGCACGCCGAACCTCCACAGGTTTCCATTCATGACAGGGGGGGAGGGGGGCAATGTACGCAAAGATGTACACAATAAACAAACGTGACAGGCCACGGCTTCGTGCGTCTGCTCGTCCTTTGCAAGTCTGTGCAGCAAGAGTCATTAATTGGTTTGGAGATGGAGAGAAAGATTGCTTAGATTAGGCTCCCTCACACCACTTCACCTCTCCCTTGTGTTTCACCCTCGCTCTCCCCACCTCCATTACTGAACTTTCCAAAAGCAAATTGAGTCAGGCCCTCCTAATTAGATTGTTTCTCACTGCATGTCTAATATGCGACTAATTAAAGGAAGACAAAAAGAAGGGGAGATTGCCCAGCCTTGCACCAGAGGTGAATCTGAGGATTTATTTGAGAGACGGTTGGCGGTTCGGTCAGCAGTTGTCTGAATTTAGATTCACTAGCAGGGAAAGAGCGTCTCCTGGGGCTCGCCTCGTTTATATGGACAAGCATGTTTCAGCTTTTATAAAAAAAAACAACAGGATTAAAAATGGACAGTACAATTTAGGAGAATGACTCTATCGTGCCGAACAGCCAGTTTCTAAGGAAGGTTCTCCTCCATCCTCTATAATATGACTAAATCAAAGACTGTTACGTAATTTCAGTGTTGTTGGGATTCAACCAGTAGAAACCTGAAAAGTAATTATTTGTTTCCAAATCTGTTGTACCAAAAGCAAATAAGACATGGAAAAGACACAGGCGTCGTCTTAGCATGAGACATCATCCTCTTTCAGGTAAAATCCACACTAATCACAAGTGAATGTTTATTCATTTAAAATCATCAACTCAAGATAATGAAATTAAAGTTAATGTTTCAGTAAAGGTGAATCCATAGTGTTTCCTTTCACCCACATCAGAAGATCCACTCCGCTCCACTAGGGGGCAGTGTGCACCTTTAAAGCTGGTTTGTATTCCATCATTTAACACAAAGAAGAACAATTTCAACCTGTCATCACGTGATCGATCATCTCATCAATACTGTTCATCAAAACAAGGCAAAGGCTATGACTAATCCATATCTGTAAATAAGTTCTCAAAAATTATGTAAAACAATTAATATAACTCAGATAATTTATTATTAGTAGTAAATATTGTTATATTGCGGCAGTAGTTTTTGAATAATATAAGCCAACATAATTCATAACATGCATTCATAATTTTACCACCAATGGATTCGACACTGATAAATAATCATCTTTTTTTTTTGGCATAATGTTCATCCTGTTTGAAAAATAGTAAAAGAATTCCTTTAAATGGATGAGGGGAAGTTTTCCCCAAATATAAATAAATCTACATTAAATATTTTACAGCTGATAAATATTTAGAACAACCAAACTGACCAGTGAGGCCCTTTCCTCGCAGCGTTTGACTCAATGGTTTTTATATGTTGTGCTTCAACCCCGTGTCATAGCGTGAAGCCAAACACATCCCTGCCTGACCAATTAGTATCCGACTATACGCTCAACAAGACCAATTATTTATGGAGCCTCAAACTGAAGCGATTCGCCATGAGGCCGGCGTGAGGAAACAACTCTTTATACCCCTGATAAAAACTAGCTAGAGATGAGTCGAGACGGAATCCGGTCAAGTTGAAGGTTAAGCTCTGGGTTTTGGCTGAAATGACAACCTGCTGATTTAGAAGCCCCTCCCCAGATAATCAGCACCATCAGAGCTCCGTAAAGCTATAAACGCCTCAGAAGGAGGAGGAAAACACAATCAATACCACTTCGCCATGAGCAGCACAGACGCCACTTGCTAATGATTTTTGCAACCATTGCTGTATCGGTGTCAAATCTACGACATCTCCACTCATCCTTCACGGCAAGGCTCCCCATGGATGGAATATAAAATGCTGAAAGACTTTCCTCCTGGTTTAATTTTCCACAACGAAAGCCTGGTGTGGGCCAGAAGTGCTAATTAGATTGATTTCAAAGATGCGAGCCATGGATCATTGGCTCAAAGCTGTACAGCTCGGTAAAAGTGCCATACACTACATATCTATGGATGCAATTATCTGCAGCAGATGCCCCCGCAAGCAGGGAAGTTCCGTCTTCACTGCGAAACCAAATATTGTCCCAGTAAAAAGAGATGAAGATGAGAGGGTTTGAACTGGAGCCCTTTAGTAACACCAGCTCGACCCCCCCAGGAGTTTTATAACTATTACTACTGTATAGCTGTTGTGTTTTGGGACATATGTTGTTAACTCCCTTCTGTGTTTAAAAGTATCTTCATGATTTAAACAATTAAAACCACCAAAAAAACAAGCGTGGAAACACATTAATAGAAAGATTGGTGACATGTTGGGGATTGGTTTTGAGACTTTGTGACACTAGGGGGTTGGGGGAACTCATTCCCATCATCCTCTCTGCTGTCATGTGACCAAACCTCAGTCTCCTTTAGATGAGAGTGGTGTTTCTTCAGCTGGAAAGCTCTTACTCCAGCAAATTAAGGCGTTATCTTTGGGAGGTTTTAGCATATTGTAGCATATGGCCGGCGTGTTTTGATGATCTGACATTCTTGTTCTCCCTCATCTGTTTATCTGTCCGTAATCTATCCATCAAAACGCCGCTTCGCTAAAATAAATGTGAGGGAAAGCATTTTGTGCGGCGGCAGAGGACAGATGTTAAACAGTGTGAGACTGACGGTTTGCAGAATCCAGAGGCAACGTAATTTAGTGTGTGCTGAGTCAGACGGCTGCGAGCTGCCAGAGACTTATTAAAAATGCGGAGCATCGTTTTATTGTTCATACTACGAGAATGGAAAACACGGTGTTGACAAGAACGGCCCGAGTTTGAGTTGTTTGCATTTCCAGATATGAGGTTAAATATATAATCAGTCGTCAGTATGCGTGGAAAAAACCACAGCTGTTGCTTTTGACCATCCCACTCTGGTTCAAAGTTTGGACCAAGCAGACCCGGTTTTGAGTTCTGAGTCCCCAAGCCGTTCCCTATCAAACCCCATTTGATGTTTTCCACAGAGCCAGAACAATCCAGAGGAGGCACACTTCAAATAAGACGTATTGTAGTTATAGATAATATCTGGACTTCTTGATCGTTCAGTGAATCCTGGAGCGATAAGGACTTTAATTACCTGGGTTAGAATTAAGTTCCTGGACAAAGTCTACCAGGCAATGTTAAATATTCTGCTCTCTTTTCGCTAAAATCTGTTTCATTAAGTTTCTAAAGCACCACAGAAATTTCCCTAATGATGATCAGTCAATTGTTAGACACTGATATAAAATTCAGGATTTTATTTTTAACAATTGAAACATACAACCATGAATGACTGAGATTCTTCAAGGAAGCCCTTCATACAACCAGTCAGGATTCTTGTTTGTCTTCTTTCAGCTGATATACAGTATATATATATGGTATATATATATATATATATATATATATATATATATATATATATATATATATATACGGTATATATATAAAATACAAACACACGCACGCACACATATGTACATATATATAATATACATTTTATATATAAGTTTTCTGTCATTGGTTTTAGTGACAATGGCGTTGTGGAGCTTTGCATCATACAAGTCAAAGTCGTTGTTTTCCGCGGCATCTCGACGTCTCATTCAGGAACATTCTGCTTCAACCAAACGACTGCATGTATTCCATCAAATGACCTTTTCATAAAAGCCATCAGACAACCATTTTGCAGACAGACACTAGAACCTTTCCCCACATCAACACCTCTGGATCTCAAAAGCTGTAATGTTATTAAAACTGATGGTTCTTTTTTGGGTTGTCTAACTTTTGTACGTATGATTGTTGCTTCTCATTCGTTTTGCCTTCTGTTTACTTCAGTGAGGATCATTTGGTTCTGATTAATAGCATCCAGACACTCAATACTTCTGAGACTCAAAGCACAAACACTCAGCTGAAGACACTCCTTCATCCAATTAGTCTCAAAAATATTGTTTCTTGGCGTTGGATGCCAGACTCCTGGGTAAATATGCTTGATTTATTGCAGACGATTGTACGCCCTGTTATGCCTTACTGAGGCTGGAACATGCGCTTTGAGGTTGGACATTTAATATAGACCTTAACATGACAGCCTTCGCTGCCCGGTGAAGCAGGACTGCACGTCTATGGATGTAAAATCCCCGATGAGCAGGTGGACCTCGCTGCAGATTCGGTGTCATTGACTGCAATCTGATTTCTGGGTCACTTCTTCGTCATTTTGTTCTCTGTCTACAGGTTTGGTTGACCTGAAACACAGACAACCAGAGGCACCAATCATAGACTCACCAGGCAGGACTATATAACACAAAGAATCTCAATTCAGTGTGTCCCAGTTCCAACCTCATTGACTAGACCCCTAGTGAGATCCGCCCACTGTACAATAACAGCCTGGTTTGTCGTAATGCAGTCTGCTTGACCTGACTTACTTTGTTAGGAATTCTCAGACCTGCTCTTGCACAAAACATTGCATCATTGCCTCGCTTGTTTAATTCAAACAGAAGGAAGATGTCTTTGTGTCTTAATTGCATGATCGATGGAAGGAAGTAATAAGACTCGGGAACAAGAGGTAGAATCAAGACAACTTCTGTTTCGACAAATGACAAAACAGCGTCTTGGATAATTTGGTCTACTGACACCACGATTGGGGAGGATAAGATTCCCTTTGTGTTGTTTGTGAGAGCTGAATGTTCGTAAACGATGCTGCATGACACCGTAGCAAAATAACGAAACTGTCTCCACCACCAGGAAGGTTATATGTTCACCTACTTCCATATGTTTGCTCATTTTGACAAGCATAACAATGTGGACGAATGGGAAGCGAGTCAGTCAATCATTTTGATGCAGATCCAGGTAGAACTGTAGATTCAGGAGTTTGTTTATTTTAATATATTTTCTTGACAATTTTAGATAGGATTTTCCATAATTATGCAAGACCTCTATAAGCAATTCCCATGAATCTTTGTGGAGAAGCTGTGGAAGATTCGTGGAAATACGACTACCAATAAATCACATACATTGAAATGGGAAGATTTCATTGATTTAAGAGTGATGTTGGTGCTGGAATAGAAATGATCCTGAAAATTATTTGAGCTAAAGTTTGCATGGATGTGCTGTAGTCAATGTAATGCCCAATAATGTTAAATCCAGGGGAGTCTTTCCTGATCTGATTAGTATGGAGGAAAATTCAACATTGCCAGATTTATTAATTCATTGTGGATAACATTACTATACATTATATTTATTTTCCTGTATACAAAATACAAGAGTGGGATTTTGGTCAAGGGAAAAAGCCATTTAAATCTGGTGTGGGTCCAGGTTGAGGGATGTTTTTTTCCTCATATTGGTTGTATAAGCTATGTAGAAAAAAAAGTCTCATATTTATGACATTGATATCTGTCTTTAGTCACAGCTGTTGTGTGGTAAGTACTAAACAGATGTGATTGTTCAGCCTGGTGAGGATTAAATCCTCATCATATCATAACAGTATTTATAATATTGCGTTTCAGCGTCAAGCCTTCATCAGGAAGTCCAAACAATATCAAGAGAAGCCATAAGGTCTCATATTTATCTAATGACAAGAACATCTGCACTTGAAACCTTAAGGCGGTCGTGTCCACTTTCTTTTCTTTTCAGCATCCCGTGCTGTTAGCTTTATATGATGATGGAAAGGATCACCATTGAAACATGATATAATGTGTGTGTATTATCAAACTTAGCAGCGCTAACACAAGAGACATGCTAACTGCTCTCTGTCAGCTCAGTGTCGGGACTGATGTCCTAGTGACTTCACAAATGGAGCCTGTGACAGTGTGCGCCATCAATTCAGATGTAAATATTCACTACCAGATACGTTTGAAAGCCTTTCATTCTTCTGCAGCCTCAGCCGTTGTGCTGCTGTGAACAGAGCCATGTGGAGGCGTGACGGCAGCAGGATAATAGTGTCAGCAGACCTGACTGCCTGCTATGTGGATGTATAAAACTAATGCATAAAAACATTGTGGTGAAAGTAATGGAGTTAAAAACATACATTAGTCAAAAAGTCACTCAGGTAAGTACAACACCTCCAATGCAAGCTGCTTGAAAGCGTCGCCGGTGCTTCAAGGTGTTGCTTCTCTCTCAGATTTCGTTGCATTTTGCTTGTGTCCAGTGAACATGTTTTATCCACTAAGTGTTTAAGACCTAACCAGGACACGCTAAAGAGCCCAAATTGAGATTGATTGCGGAATAAACGCACTCAACACACGTAAAGGTCACTCCCAAATTAAAAGTGTGATTTATCATTCAGCATGTTGCGTTTCAGCAATTTGTTGCATGTAATATAATAACGCTCTAAGCAGCTGGGGTATTTCACAGCATTTAGTAAAGCAAGCTTTGTGGATGTATTGAAGTTGGAGGTATGCGTACGTATTTTGAACCATCAGTCACTCAGTTTTGAGATGCTGACAGCCTTCGGGCCAAGGCTTATGACTCAGACGGGGGACTATCAGGTGACCTCGTCTCAGGTCTGCAGCTCTGCCTTTAGGCTGTCTGGAGAGTCTTAGAGGACTCTGAAGCTCAGCTGTGCTTACCAACACCTACCTCCGTTCGCGTGTCACCAATTCACGCTCTTTGGTACCTGCTTCATAACCCTGCTATAGAATCCGTTCACTCGGACTAAAAGTACATTACCCTGCACTTGACCCTGCACTTTTAGTGATGATCACAGAATGTTCTTATATATACAGTAGAAGCACAGCAGGTTGGATATGCCTGATCTTCTTTTTTGTGTGTATCTCAAACTAAAGTGTGTTGGATCTTCTTTATCTGATACCCAAAGTAAAACCTAAAGACCATCACACTGCATTCATAACTGGTCACAGCTGGACGAGAAACCCCTCAGACCTCATTACCACCAATCAGATTATCAATTAAGTAGACCAGAAGCATGAAGTTAGCTTGTAGGTTAGCAGTAGGTCATTAAATACACCAGTTTGAGTATGATTGCAAATTCACTTTGAAGGCTTAATGACTCTACACTGAGAAACATCATCTATACGGAGAAGACTTGGAACAATAGTGAACAATATCACCTGTGGTCAACCTTCAGAATTTGTCCAAGAGCTTGGTAAAGGTTTATTTAGGAAGTCATAGAAGAATAATAATTAGAAAAACAAATATGATCAATGGGAGGCTGAATGATAAAGAAACACACAACTGACCTAGAAGAATTCTCATGCTCTTTTGAATATTACCACAGGACATCCAGATGGCCTTCAGGGCTTTTTGAGTTGTAGTTCAATTACAACTATGGCTTGAGGTCAGTGGTCTAAGCATAGCAGTAAATCCTCCTTTGAATGTCTCCACCTGAACTCCATTAAGATTCTACAGTGGAAAATGTCTGTTCATGCTCACAAACTTTTATAATATCTTTATGTGCATACAATAGCAACAACCTGCAAATAAGGTATAGAAAACAAGCTCTATAGTCCCATAAATTATGGTTTGGTATCTCCACCACTAGAACCAGGACAGACAGGACTGCATAGTCAGTGTTGCCAAATCAACCCACAGTTGGCTGACATGTCTTCAGTATCCCCATTGGTGGTGTGAAGGCAAACAGAGTAAAAGGCCAATGAAGGCATGCAGCTCTTGTAGGCACTCCCCAGTGGGCAGTTCCTCAGTCTCCTGAGCTGTTTGCTCCAAAAATGCCAAATTATGTTAGTTAATTAGACGGAATTTGTGAGAAACAGTTCAGTTCATCATAATGCAAAAACACCGGAGTCGTGGTAATACCAGAGAGGAAAGCTTCACTGCTTTTACAACAGAAATGATTTGTGACATTATTTGCTCCATTATCACGTCTTCTTTTTTGGACAGATGGAAATGTGCAAAAACCAAAGAGATGAAGGGTTTTAATGAAGTTACTCTTTTGAGTGTGTTGTGGTTTTATAGTATTGATTGATTGAAGCGTCTTGCCTTCAAAGGCTTCAGACATGTTTGAATCTATTTTTACTATCAAAAGAATGCTGAGCGAAGAGATTATGTTGGATCCTCTCTGGCACTGGACTACATTCACTGGTGTGAATGTCTGTAGGCAGTCTCTCCATCTGGTGGGATGTGGCGAGCCAGACTGCCCCAGTCGCCGCTGTGTCCCTCCCTCTCCATGTTGCAACCCCAAAGACATACACAGGATAACAACTCGCCTCTTATCCTGCACCACCCACCCCGGTCCCAGCACCGTCCTCCGTCCCGCGGGTCCTCCGGGCCCTTTGATAGTCTCGCAGGCAACATATGTGAGTCTCATTAGCATATGGCCGTGGTTACTTCGTTCCAGAACCCACAGCAGGACATGGTGGGGAAGACTGCAGGGGGGAGTCTAATTGATTCAGAGAAGACTCTCCCTAAAGCATTGGGGAGGAAATAGTTTGGGGATGTTTAATGAATCCTAAATCACCTGTTTGCTTCTTAGGATATATAATAAATAGTTTGCAGTGAATATTTTATTGTTGATTTTACTTGTTACTGAGCTGGTTTGAGGTGATATTCTCAGAGGGGCAAAACATTTCCTGCATAAATAAAATCTTCTTGGTTATGTATGTTTTGGCTGAAATCAACTACTCCACTAACGGAATGCTTCAGATGTTTCACGTGGCGTCTGTTTGACTTGTCGAAAGGAAAAGAAATGACTAAAGACAAGACAGAAGGAAAAGCTAACATTAGCATTGTGTAGTTGTGGTTTTGAGCAACACAACTAGACACTCCAGTCTTATCTCAGCTTGTTGCACAAAAAATGTAAACATTTTCCATGAAGCTTGTAAGTGGAAGTTTCAAGTGTTGGATATGGTTGAGGTCAAGACAAGAGATATGACAGGTTCCAGACCCACATATAAGTTTGGTTGCAGTTCCAGATATGTAGTTGGTTATAGATTTAGTTAAGGAGTGTGTTCCAGATCTTTTTGGTTCTATAGCTTGATTCGTACCTGATTCCAACTCTAGATATACAGTTGGTTCAAGATCTAGTTGTAGGGTTTGTTCCAGATCTACAGTCTTTAGGGGTTTAGTCCAGATCTAGTTTAGCTTGGGTTCCAGATTTAGTGATGGAGTTGGTTCCAGGTCTAGTTATAGGTTTGGTTCCAGGTCTAGTTATAGGTTTGGTTCCAGATCTAGTTGTAAGGTTGGTTCCAGGTCTTGCTACAGTGTTGGTTCCAGATCTAGATTTGGGGTTTGTCCCTATAACTAGTTACAGGGTTTGTTTTAGATCTACAGCAGTTCTTGGTTTAGTCCAGTTCTAGATATACAGTTGCTAAGAGGAGTAACCTTTTTTTTTTAGACTGCAGCTTAATTTCACAAAAATAGATATGAATAATGAAAGATTTTTAATTAACGTTTGTGCTGGAACTTAAGCCAGGAAACAGAATATAGAAGGAGTCTTCTGCCTTGTCTGAGGTACAGTATGAACTCTACATTCGTTTAAATATAAAAACGAAATACCTCTGCCACCCTAATCCTTGAGACAAACTTAACTATTTATTAAATGAATACTCAAGAGAGAGGCAATAATCCTCCTTTATGTATTTATTTGGTGATAAAGAAAAAACCCCACTGATGGGCGTCAAAGTTAATATTTCACTTCTAAAGCCCCAGATTACATCTCGTCAAGTGTTTTGCATCACTTATCTTTGTCAAATGCCACTTCAGATTCTAGCTAACTTCCTCTCTCATGGTCTTAACTCCCTAATCTCAGCAGAAGAAAACTCCAAATGCTTTTTGTCAGATGATATCCTGGTTCTTACACAGTGCTACTGAAAGTTCACAGCAGGAGCAGCAATTCCTCTTCCATACTTAATTCTGTCACGTCTTTCTACTTCCTCTGATAGTATTTGAAGCTATTTAATAAATGCAGGGGCTCAATGAGGTTCACTCTTTCTCTGAAGACAGTACAAATACATAAGCAGACATTATTAATGATGTCATTTCAGTTTAAAATACCAAATTATGACGATCTCAGAGAAACATGATGAAAGTCAAATGTTCTTGGCATCGTTCATGGACATTATGTCGCTAACAGCAACTTTGCTCGTTTCCACAGACAATAGTGATTGGATTGATCGTGCGGATGATGTTATGTGCTCATTGTCAGACAGAATGTCACTTCTCATTGAATACGTTGCATGAGGTCTTTTATGGTGGAGCTGACATCGTCAAAGCAATGTGCCTTTATCTCCTGGGAGGCTTACAGGGCAAGGGCATGATTGTCTCTTTGAATTAATAGCCCTCTGTTCGAGTGAAAACTAGAACAGCAGCATAATTAAAATCCACTCTGTATTCAGCAGCAGCTCCCGTACTTTACCAGGTGAGAGGGCTTTGCCGCCCGTGGCCCTGGGGTGGTTTATCGACGCTCAAGTTAGAATCAAATTATATTTATAAAACAGGATAAATCAGTAGATTATCAAATATTTTGATTTACTGAATTTAAAGTCAAGATTTTACTCTTGGAATTTAAATATCAATGTCATACATCAAAAACTTTGAATGTTTGGTGCGATGAGTTTTAGCTTTTTGTCAGTTAAGACTTTTTCAGGGAGTATATATTCTTCACTTTTTGCCTGTTCTGTGTTTGCAGCGCCGCTTTAATTATTATTTTATGCTTCGATCAATCTCTCAGTCATGTCATAACAGGACCAACGACTGACATTCGGTGCAGCGCAACGTGGACAGAAATCAATATTTTAATAGTGTCAAAGGACAGAGCAGCGATGTTTGCCTCACATTTCGTAGACCCCGTCAGCGGCGCGAGGGCCATCGCTAGTCACGTCGGTTTTATTTATGTAGCCCAAAATCACTCATCACAAAGCCTCGGCGGTCCAATCTGACTGGTTTATGACTCCTTCTGTCCTCAGGCACACATTCAAGTCAGGGAAAAGATGGAGGAAACTTCAAAAAGAGACACAAATGAAGGATTTCTCTCCCAAGACAGAAAAACAAACAACATTCACCTGAACAGAATAAACTATCAGTACAGACTTTTTTCTGACTTTCCTTTAAACTCATGTTTGGCGTCTGAACTTGGCCTTGTAGTTGTGTGAGCAGATCGTACCGATAGCATGTGATCACCCTCACACAGAGTTCGTTGGAGCTTGTCCAGTGAACTTTTTTGTGGCGAGATGTGAACATGTAACACCCCGGCTGTCTCGTTAAACCCTGGAAAATCTGAAAATTCTAAGCCTGTAATTACCTGTAGAAAGACATCTCCTGCTCTCTGTCTTTTTCCAATAAAATGCTGATGCGATATGTACGGAGCTCCGGCGAGGCCCATTAGATTTAGAGCCCAGGTTCTTGTTCCGTTCCCCTTTTTTTCCCGCACTTGTCAGAGTCCATATGGTTCAGATTCCAAATGCAGCATAAGCAGAAGATGCCACATGGCCTGAGACGAGCTGCTGACTCGCATTATATTTTAGTAGATAGATTCTTGAAGCATCTCATTGATTCGGGGTTACATCCTAGTGCAACTGCATCAATCACAGGCAGAGTTATTCCAGATCAACCATGCAGGTAATTTCCATGGGGTCACAGGTCCAAAGGTGTATAGGGTGTTTTAGATGGGTAAGTTTGGACGTTTTTATGACTGTCTTTATCATTGCTGAGACATTTTATACATGGTATGAAGAAATTGAGATGAAAACAGCTCTACTAAAATCAGAATTGAGCTCAAACTGAGCTCATTCAGTCTCTCTTTCGGTTCCTGATCTGGATCTCTATCAGTGAATTGTTGTTTATTTAGAATAATCAATCTAATAATGATTCCATAAGATCCTGGGTCGATCAGTCACGTGATGAAGGTCATACCCACTAATCTAAGGCTTTACCAAAGTCATACATATTTATTCCATTTATTATGTGATGTAAATAACCAGGATCTACTGGATTATTGCACGGCTGTGCTGTAAGAGCTGGACCTTGCGTTGCTGTTCTAGTTTCTAGGATTGTTTTTAGCCCTGATCTACTTTTCATCCTGCTACCTGAGGTCACCCTACTCTGTTTACTTCACATGCCAGTCATTCTCCAGATGGATGCTTTTGGTCTCATGGCTTTTACCTGCGTTTCACCTCCTCTGGTGGAGTTGTTGGGTCATTAGAACTAGATGGCAGCGTTGCAGAAAAGGCAGCCTATAAACTGCCACTCTCCCCCGATAGCAGACCTCCTCCTCGCCCTCCTCTATCACTCCCTCCCAGACCGTGCCCTATCTACCTCTCTCACGGTTCGCCTCCTCTTCCCACTCCTGCGTCGGACTCTCTCTGTGTCTCTCTGTCTCTTTCCCTTCCCGTCTTGCTCCCTGTCATCACCTGTATGTTTCATTCCTGGATAATGTCCAACCCCCCCCCCCAGACGCCTCCGCGGACCCAGGCTCTCCTTTCCTTTCCATTAATGACCGTCCTTGGTGTGACCAATCAGTAATGGCTTGTGGCACCGCTGATAGCAAAGTAGAGGACCCAACGGCTCCTGAGGAATGAATGATTAATTTCCTTCTTTTCTTGCATGTGAGTGAGCAATGTCCTCATGGGGGAACCCTGTAGATAACGGTGTGGTTTACTTAATTTGTTATGTGTAGAGCCGGTGTTTGATAGGAGGTGTAGGACTCTGTAGGTTCAAACATTCATTGAGTGACACCAAAAATGAACGATTATGTTCTGCTATTAATTAAAAAGAGTCATTGGAGGTTAGATACTTTCTTTACTATAATAAATTCTATGTGGATGCACAAGATTGGAGATTCAATCCGTTCAAAGTTTACGTGTGACTGGTTTATTTGTCACCCAACCAAAACAACTTTAATTGATTTTAGGTTTTGTAAGATCAGAAACATGTTTGCGCCGGAGGTATCCAGCCATCCATCGATGAGCTAAAGGGATTATCGTGTTCGGGGTCGCGGGAGGATCCGACGCGCCTCAGGGCGTGACGGGTGAAACGCTGACTCCGTCTCAGTTTGGGCTCAAAAGACTCCGGAGCTTTCATCCGCATCTCACCGGCTTCAACATCAGTTTGCTCAGTTACCGTGAAACTCTACACGGCCAAACGTTTGGTAATTCTGAGCACTTCTGAGACCTCTCATCCATGTTGGCTGAAATGTTGGGGGGGGGGGGTCACAGAATCATCTACACCTTGGAGACGACAGGCTGGTTCCATCCCAAAGCTCATCCAGATGCAGAAGGTGTGCTTGGTGGACTTTACTGTGGATTCCAGTGGAAAGATATGTGAGTCAACGTGACATAGTTTGCAAAGCGAGGAGCCCTCCAGAGGGGGGAGGCCTTGCTTGACTGGGGAGGGGCGAGGGGGTCACATACTCCTTTTTCACCCCAAGAGTGAAACTTAACCAAAATACTGAAGCCCAACTCTGATTCTACTGTCAGCCCAGATGCAAACTTTAGTGCCTAAACTTAACAAAATTGTGATTTAATGTTTAGCACGTTTTCAAGAGGCTTTGTTGTGGCAGGGAGGCTTTGCGCGTCAGCCAAAGGGCAGACGCACAAGGGCGTGACAGAAGTGTCAGTATGTGATGAGCTGGATTAGAATGTGTTGAGACAGCAGTCAAAAGACGGCGCTCATCACCCTCCGCTCCATGGGAACCAACTTTTTATTCCTGCTTTCACGGTCAAGAATAAAGTTTAAACCCCAAATTTAAATTATATCATAGAACCCATCGTAACTGAAGTGGCAAAAAAACATTGTCAGGAAAATAGGATTCTCGTTTTTCCACCTCTGACTTCACCCCCAAATTTTTTTTAATTTTTTAAAATTAAAAATTAAAAAATGTGAATATAATCAGATAAGACTAAGTTTGTGTTTAGATGTCAGAAACCAAACTTCCAGATATTAATATAAATTCTGAATCCCCGACACATGAAGTCCGCTATCCTTACCTCACCCTATAGCGTTTCATTCAGCCTCCAGCCATCCGCATTAACCTGTAGGATGATCTGATGCTTCATAACGACATTAATAACGGTTATTTCCTCTGTGCGTCGCCGGCGCCGTGGCGCTGATTAATTACCCGGACATTAGCGTCGTGCAAAGACTGATAATCACGTCCTGATGTTGTCGATGAATCATCTTTTCTTCGATAAACAGGTTCTGTGAGGTTTTAGGTGAAAGTGATTCCTTGGATGAACCACCAGTGATTACATCCCCATCATAACTAATCCCTGCAGTAAAGGAGATTAGAGGACTGGTGCAGCACTTTTTGGTGGATACGCTCTCAAATTGACTGTATAGGCAAAAACAGCACAGCTGTGTTACTATCTCCGAAGACAACGGGGTGAACTGGACCTGTACCAGTACCAAAGGTCTTCTGAAGGATGACTGGACCCCTGCAACGCTCTGTTACCACCTTGCTAATCAGGCTTGTCTCCATGGCGAGAGGCAGCATCACTTGAAATGCTTCATTCGTGCCAGAAAGTCATTTAGGCTCAATTATCTATGATTGCATCTTCAATCGGGAGCTGTCAGTTCTTCAGTCTTTTAGATTATTAACAAATCTATTAGAATTAACAAAAACTCTGGGCAAGCATTTGTTCCCGTCCGAGGTGGAGGCACAAAGCTCCTTTAGTTCAGCTTCTTTTTTTCCTTGGTAATTCATTCCACAGCAGATGAGGTGGGGAAAAAAAAAAGTCTTGTATGTTTTCGAGGCGATACGAGAGGAGCTTTGTCCAAACACCCCTGTCCTCCATCTGCCTCTGCCGGCCTTTAGATATGAACACTTCAGTCCCTTCATCCGAGGCTCTCTGGCAACACCAGTCTGGATTGCAAGCAACACTTCCCTTCCTCCCACACTCCTCTGCAGATTTCAGTGGGTGGATTTCAGCCGCTGCACGGTGGGACCGCTCATTTAGAAGTAGCGCATCGCCGCCATGCTATCAGCCAGACTCACAGAAAGCAATTTAACCCCCGGTAGAGGTAACGGCTCGGCTAAACGTGGTACGGCTAGATCTCACGGAACATGAAGAGAAGTCTGTTCAAATGTCACATGCACAAATTTTTCTATTTCAATGTAATAATAGATGGGATTACAAATAGTGTAGCTCCGCTTGTGTCAAGAGTCGTGAACGAGGGAAGCAAAACGAACGGAAAGGTTTCCTCTCCGTCGTCTGACATTTACTCTCCATATACATGACGTCGATTTGATGTTTGATGATTCACACGAAGACAGGTGGGTGGAAACGTGATAATACGATCGTGACATCATCAGAGGAAGAGGAGTTGTTCCTAGTCAACGTCGTCAGTGTTTGGAACGTCCCAGACAAGAATGCATCTGTTTTAAGATGATGTCGCTGCCCTTTAATTCGCTTCTTTTTCTTTTAGATTCTGTAAATGACATCCAGTGGGATAATAATATGCAAAAAAAAATTAAATAAATTCTGAGATTCAGGCGTGTCTGAAGTTGTTCTGCTTCTCTGTTGAAACATTTTTACTGTGTGGGAGAAGAAAAAAGCTGCCTCGATTGCTCAAGAGGGTAAGTGCTAAGGTAACAATTGCAACTGATGAGGCGGAGGGTCACATGCCATTTCCTGCAGGAGCTGCTGCTTTGCATTCTGCTGGAGGTGTGTGTGTGTGTGTGTGTGTGTGTGTGTGTGCTTGTGTGTGTGTGTGTTCAAAGGGCCTCGCTCCAGTGAGAAAGGGCGCAATCATCCCATCTTGTGGAGAGCTGTTTGATTTAAACACACTTTTGTGTTTAATGTCGTCCACCGTGATTTGGTAGCTATATGGTTGGTTGAGTCCCAGCAGCGATCACTCAGTAAATGTATGCAGCGGTGGTATTGTGAGGTGTTGTCCCGGAGAGTTGGATTGCCCCCAGCACTAGAGACTTTTCCCAGTGTGCATCTTTTGTTGTGTTTCAAACAATCACTGGTCTGACCTGTTTACAATCAGCTCAGGAAAGGACAATTTAGCTGTTGCCCCGTTTTCAAAAGGACTGAATCATCCGTCTTTGTTTGAGAGTGTTACTTGAGAATAGTTTCACGCCTCTTGTTCTTCAGGTCTCACACAAAGACATGGACACTTACCAAGCATAATGACGATTTGACCGTGCGGGCAGGTGCTTTAAAATCCGTTCACCGACAGCGAAGGGAAATGAAAACCACGAGAGGACAAGGCTTCACCTCCGATTTTGGCCGGCGAGGAAACGGCAGCGCGGCGATACGACAGGTATCTTTGTTCATCTGGGCGCTGAAGACGGAGCTGCCTGCAGACGTGACAGTCCAGTCAGTTAACATTCAAATTCAAGCCCGCGTGTCCTTGGCAGCACGGAACAAAGACGCCACGAAATCACGTCCGAGTCAAAGCAACGGGCTGCCGTGATTGGCTCAATAGACCGGAGCCTCAAGGGGATGACACTGCAACACCGCAAACTGACTCCTCACTTCATTCCCCCACAATGCAAATTAAACAACCGCCATGCTAATGTAGCCGAGCACAAGCAGTGGGAACATATGTATTTTAAATGAGGGATGGAGCTCTTTGCTACATATTTGTGTTTAATAATTAATTGTATTAAAGCCTCATTTGAATGAGGTGAAACTGTTGTGTTACTCCAGGCTGTTAGAATATCCAGTTAAATTTCCATTCCTTAATTGGCTTTCCTGGAGGCACGTTCGTGGACGGACCCCCGGGGGCCGACAGCCCTGCAGATAAACCTGAATCTCTCTATTTGCTGCATCCTAGGCCGCTATATGGAAGAAATCCCACTCCTATACGCTCTAAAGCAAATGCATATTTATGGACTCAAGAGATAGGTGTTCTTCACATTCAGTGTTTCCGTAGCTATGACAACAGGACATTTGTGGCTTGTCTTTATGAAAGACCAAGGCTAAGTCAAACAGAATCATTTTTTCCGCACCGTCACATAGAGTTTGACCGTCATCACTTAAATGAGTGGATGATTTAAAGAGCTGCGATCTCGTCACAAGCCTGACTCTGTAACCGGCCGAGCAGAACCAAACAGACGAGTTCTGAGCAGATCAAAAGCACGACCGCCTGGTGTGTCCTTAATGTTCTGACGAGGTTTACGGGTGCGTTTGCCCTGCCTGAGGTACGGCGACTGTACATCATTAAAGGAAGCAGCGATTGCTGGGAAACATCGCTCGCCCACCGCCGCGGTACGAGGAATCCAGGCTCGACCTCGCTGAACGCAATCGACAGGCTCTAAGGGTGTGAGGAGAGTCAGGCCTCACTTGGTTCCAGCTGTCGCTGTCCTTCTGGAACCAGATCAGACTCCTCTGATCATTTCTAGCATCATTTTATCGAATCAAGTCGACTAAACCTGATAGAGGTTTCCCGGCGACTGTAACTCAGGCGACAGCGATGGTTGTCTGGTTGAACCCTTAACCGGTCTGCTCGTGTCAAGAGTCTGCGATGGCTACAATATTCTAGCTCCTGTTGGGAAATGTTTTTAGTATGCAGTAGAACCCCAAGATACAAGTTTAATTTGTTCCAGGACTGACCTTGAAAGTCATATTTCCACATTTAAAACATGATTATGACAAAGTACGAAAAGAAACGCAACGAGAACACACGAGAACACGAGAACACACGAGCTATGTCTTTACGAACGAGAGCGAGATGCAATCTCAGATGATGTTGTATCCATCTGCCAACACGTGGTCAAGAACGAGATGCGATCTCAGCTGATGTTGCATCCAGCCGCAAACACATGGGAAAGAACGAGATGCGATCTCAGCTGATGTTGTATCCATCCACCAACACAAGTCGTATCTCGAATTTTTGATTGTATGTCAAACAAAAATATGGACAGAGCAACGGATCATATCTCAAACGTCTTGTATCTCTAGGTATGCAGAAGAAAACATTTTCTAGCATGATCCATCTATCGTGGTGAGACCACATGCTAGTCAGCAACAGTTTACCCGTCTACTCGGACTCAGTAAAATCCTGTCCCTGATTTAACTTCTGATTGACCAACATGTTATTTGTTCTGCAGATAAATAGGGAGCTGCTGTGATGATGGGTGGTGCAAACTTATTAAATTCCAATTTATTTACTGGGAATGTGCTGAAGGTGTTTGATTAGGTGTAACTGTTGTGTCATTTAACACACGGAGGCTTATTATCTGGGGAGTTGCTCATTTAACCCCCGCCGTGGTGATAATTGTATGTGGTTTTCACCAAACTTCGTACACTGACTTTATTTTGTGTGGTTTCCATGGAAACATGTGAAAGTATTAAACGGAATTACAAACTGTTTAACTGTTCAGAGGGCCGATGTCTTTGGTGATGGTAATTCATCAGGTTGTCTCCACTGATGGGGCATCAGAGGGCACTTCATCATTTCCTGTCCACTGGTGGGGCGACCTGCGGAACACTTTATTACGTCGTGTTGTATAATGCATGATCCCAGAGGACGCTTCATCCTCCATCTACCCTACAGGGATGCAACAGGGCCGGTTCAATGGCACAAAAACGTTTCCATTTTAGAGAAGGATTTTTAGCTGTGGAACTATTGAGACGTTGGTCACACACAGACGGTCTGTAACTACGAGTGTTGTGTATTCATACGCAGTGTTTATCTTATCTGTTGTGAGAGAGTTTGACAAATGGAGTTTGGCTGCGACAGTGCTAAGATCAGCCAAATGTGTCAGCAGCCGGAAATGATGACTAGATAAAAATGTTTGTGAACAATCTGTTCCTCCAGCTGATTGTGAAGCTTCTTCCTGAGGGTAACTAAGAGCCACCGCCCCCTCCAGCCTTTACATTTACATCAGACCACAGCATCCACTATACCATCAAATTAATCTATGATGATTGAGAGACCAAATGTGAGTCTTATAGGATGTCATATGACCAGACAAGGAAGTGAACTTATAGGTACGCCATTATAGAATTAAATCGAAGCTAGCAGCGTCCTCAGGTCTGTTCCGACCGGCTCATAGGAGTCAGGTTATTCTCAGGCCCTGACATCAGGTGGCCTCATATTTCTAAAAAATGACAGGCCTGTTCTCCAGCGGAAGGTCGTCGGTTTGTTTCCCTCCTTGGCCAACCTTGAACTGTCTGTGAGTTCCTGATAGGCATCCACATGTGTTTTTATGAGTCTGGACAGAGACTTGGGGGGGGGGGGGTTCAACCCGTTTAACTCGTGTTGGTTTGGATGTTTTTGTCAAATGTTCCGCGGATGAATGATGGATGCTAGCAGGAGCGTTGGATGTTGGATTGGGGAGTATTGTTTCAATCACATCCCAAACAGGGATGCAGGACCACTGTATTTTTAGATTTGCTTCAGTGGGGTAAATACTTTACATCACATGTCCAGTGTTTTTGTTGCACAATGCATGCAGTAATCCCACATTTTTTTAAAGAGAAGCCTCCAGATTTCTCTAAATCTCTCATTCAGCAACACGAGTCAATTTTTTAAAATCACCTTCACATTCATTCAATTCATCTCTGAAAGCTGTGTCACGTCGGAGGCAGATCTTCTCTGCTGAATCGTCACAGAAAATCCTCCGACGTCGCCGTTGAGTTTGGTAATTAATTTGCTGTTTTCCTGCTCGTTCATGCAGAGCCACACTCTGATAAAACTCCTCTTTTCATTTTAATTCTCTCTGATGATCTCTGGAGTCCAGCAGCTCATCTTAGGTATTAAAACCTTCTGACAGCGACTAATTAGAACCCAGTGATTAGGGAAACCAAAGAACCTCTGACAGTGTCTGATAAACCATTCCTTTATTGATTGTGTCGCGTTGCTATGACATCATCACCTGTATTCAAATGCTATCACCTGCTGGGGCTGCAATTGACCCACCCCATAATGCCTGGTTTACTTCCTGGAAATGAATGTGAGTACATCCCTGTTTCCTGTTTGCAGGAACACTTCCTGCTTTTACCAGGATGCAGAAAAGCACTTAGTCAGCAGATTATTAGATGCACCTTTATGTTGACGGTGTCTCCTTTAGCAGGGAAGTAAAGCACTGCCATATGAATGGATGGTGGTGGGGGGGTTAGTGAGGAGTGGGGGGGGGCGTGATTCTTTTAGCCAAACCTTTTCCTGACACACTTGGTATTTCTCATCTCATTATTGGGGCTGATTAGAATTCATAGGCTATATTAAATGTCAGAGAAAGGCCAGGGATTGTTATGCAAATGTTAAGCTTAGAAAGTGTTTTTTTTTTTTTTAAAATTCAGATATTTTTTTTTTTCCCCTCTCCACTTGGTTTGGAAAAAAAAAGAGAGTAAATGCCAGTAACAATTTAATAGTTTGTATAAAACACCAACTCACCTCATATGGATTAGTGTGAGTCAACATTCGGTTTGTCATTACTCAGCATCATTTTGATTTAAATAATGCAGGAATTGAATAAATATGAGAATTGCACTGCAGTCAGACTTTCTCCACCGCCGCTTTAAAAAAAACAACACATTTACTTTGAAACGAAACACAATTCAATGTTTATGTACTTGCATCCTGTTGTTCATTTCAACACACAGAAGAGAGACGATGCTAAATGGTGGCCCCAGCAGCATCAGCCCCCCCCCCCGTGTCTCTGATAGCACTTGTTGCTCAGTAAACCATCTGTCAACACAAAACACTTATTACCGCAGAAAATTGAGAGTTTTAAATTTGTAATTTTATCTTCCACGATAAAAAAAAAAAGAGAACATTTACAAGATTGTCCCAATCAGCAAAGAGCTGCAAACAAAAACCAAAAGAGCAAAGTGGGAATAAAATGTTTCTCTGCTCTGGAATGAAGCCGCTCATTAGCATAATTTTGATAATTTAGCTTCGAGTAGGAGTTAGCCTTCCTAACCTAGCGCTTATTCAAAGGACGATTTCTTTTCAGAAGAGGCTCAAACGTCATCGTATCTTGTTACTTGAAACTGAAAGAAATATTCCAGCAAAGTCACATTTGGATCCAATCCCATGGAATTTATTGTATTGAGACTCGTCTTTTCGTGTGACGCCCCCGATGCGGTCACGATTCAGTATTTCTTGCGGTTTCTCCAGGTTATCTGCTGCTGATCTGATTCATAGCCGGGCTGAGAGCTGATTCTGTGGCCTTTAATTCCAACGGCAGGATCATTACCCTTAAGGAGGCGGAGAGGAGCCACACAGGTTTACAAGTGTTGTTTGGCTTCCGAGGGGTGGCAGTGAGGAATAATAATGTTCTCTCGCTATGTGTTTTTTGGCAGCTTCTTTGCGTCATTATGCAAAATTAATAGAGCTCAGATGAGCAATGAGGGCTTTGGTACATGTCCATTCAGTGGCGCCGCTGTAAAGGTCTTAGTTCCACTGTTACACAACCAGCTGCTTCCTTTAATGGCTGAGTAGGGGGGGGACAAAGGCGGAATAAAGCTCATGGACACATTTTATGATTTCATCAAAGAGTGATTTAGCTTTGACCGTGGCTGTTAAACAAATGGGGACCCTGGAAGTAGCTTCTGGCGCATTAAGACCGACCCGGGATAAGTCTGTGAAGCAACCGGTATTGGTGAATTCAGTAAATCAAGAAATTTAAGGCCTTTTATAAACTTAAATGTACGTTATGTGAGGTGCAGCAGGAGTGCATATATACAGTAGTGATTTAAAGCTGCATTAAATAGAGTATGTTCTGTTTTCTAAAGGAATGAAGGTAATTTATTTGTCCTTGTGCTACAATGGGTTGCACAAGTGTGAAGGTCCAGGTTATATACAATACACACCTCCACCACCAACACCACCTGTCCACGACCTTCAATTTAAAATAACATAAAAATAAAGAATACAATGAATAGAAAAGGAATGCACGTGTAGATTTGCAATATTTAAATGCTAGATAATTCAGTGTAGAGTAGTAATTTGACATATACGTTGAATTTGTTCCGTGACTGAACTCGTAAGTCAAACATTTAAACATTTAAAATAACTAGAATCATTTTAATCCATCCAGCCTTGTTAAAACGCCCCAAACCTCCTAAATTATTAAAAAATATATTTTTCTTCATCAACCAATAGACATTCAGATTTTATCGGTGCATAATTAAGTATATATAAGTTACATAAACCTTGCTGTCAAATAAAAAAGACATGCAAAAGTCACAAGAACACACGAGCTACATCATTACTCCACCAATGAGAAGAAGGTCCGGTCTCATTGATGTTGTATCCGTCCGCCAAAGCACGGCTCGAATCTCAGATTTTGTTTGTATGTTAAATAAAAGTATGAGAGTGAAAACTCATATCTCAAAAAACTTGTATGTCGATGATCTACTGTATTTTTTAAAACATTCCAGATCATCCTTTGGTTGCGTTTAGAGGGTAATGTTAGTGCTATTGATTGAACAGCAACAGTATTTGATTTCCCGTCACTTGAGTCCCATATTTTATCCCATGATAAAGGTTTATTATATTAAAAGGTTTTGATACGTAAAATGAGCCGTGAGGCTCAAGAGACCATCAGAAAGAATTCAAATGAACTCAAACAAGTTTTATCAGAGGGCAGTTACGCATGAAAGAGATGCAAATTAATTGAGAAAATGCAAACCATGATGTCTGATGAGCGTCAATGATGAATCAGCACAGACAAAATAATCTGCCTCCCAAATTTGGCAGAATTTAGACACATTTGTCCCCCGAATATGAAGGTGGTTTAAAAAGATTACAAGACTAATGTTGCAGAACATCTCCTTCACTGTGAGCGCAATGAAAAGCTAAACGATCACACGTCCCGAACTCGTGCGATCATTCATCTAACATGGCGAACGTTACTTACTTTTTGTTATTCATCGTTAAGATGCTGCGACGGCGCTAATTCTACAGCTGTCTCAGCTTTAAATTTTCGCTGATATGACAGCCATTAGAGAGCAGCGCAGATGCTGACACGAATTCGCCGTGCAGCGTTTGGCGGCGTTAACGCACCCGTTCACGGCCAGATGTCGGCGCCTCCTCGATGATCGGTTGATCCGGGCCATGGAGGAGCTTCATCATTTCAAAGTGTACTGAGATGTGTGGCCCTCCACATCATTTTATGTGGCCCGCCAGAGCATAAAAGATCAGAGTGTCTAAAACTAAATTTAATCATATTTTTTCTGTGCAACTGTTACATTTATGACTTAGATTACATTGAGTTGCATTTAGTTACATTTATAAGTTACATCTGGGCCTTTGAGGACGGCCATTACGCTGATGTGGCCCCTTGGTGAAGATGAGTTTGACACCCCTGCACTAAACCATCATCCCTTCTGCACAGAAACAACATTTTGATGCTTTTTCTGCACGCTCCCATTTTTTTATAGCTGTTGCCACGAGTTGCCGTTTACACACTGGCAGGTTTTTAAAAATGGACGCTGCGTCGGTTCAAGTGCTCAACCAATCAACATGTGCCGGACTTCCCGCAGAACAAATCACTACTAGCTTCCCATTACTCAACATTTCCCCTGGCGCTGGGAGCCCCCCCCCAACTCTCTGCAACTGGTTTTTATGAACTACAATCACACTTTGTTCTTGCAGTCAAGATACGATAAAGGAGAATTATTAGACGCTCCTTCAGCGCGAAAAGACTGTCAGCATCATAAACTGACCCAAACACAGTTTAGCAAGTGGTGGGAATGGTTTGATGGGACGTTCTGGGGGGAACAGAGGTAGATAAATATGGAGAAGGGGGCAGCAGGGGGTGACCCGGGTGGACGGATCTTTTGGGCAAGGGAATCCTGATTGATCAGCGATGGTTAATCCATTAATGAGTTGATTCTCTCATAGCTGATATCCCTCATCCTTCAGTCTTTGTTTCAACCCCTCATCCCCATCTAAAGTACCCCCTCCTCGCCTGCCGTGACGCATCAAGGACCCTTGATGCTGTTTAAACGCAGGACACCTGCGTTATTATTCCACACCTCAGACACGAGACATCTGTCACTATTGATACTTAAAAAGGCAGTGCATGCTCAGAGTTATAATATGTGGCTTTTGCAAAACATCCCAAAGCAACAAAAAGCAATAGACTCCGAATTTAAAAGAAAAAAAAGGTGTGTGCATGAAAAAATCAAGTTTGATGAGAAGGTAAGAAGTTTCTTGGAACTTTTATGATGTTTCCTTTGGGGGATCAGAGACGATCACCGTCTGAGCAGACGGGGTCTTATATTACATTTCCTCTTCACGCCATATGGACGATGGCGTGTGTGACGGCGTGTAATTGATGAATCCAACACACATACCGAAGTGCGTGAGTGGTGAGAGTGTAGGAACAGGTTTAGATTAGTTTTATTTATTATTTAACCCTTGGATGCACAGCTTAGTAATACCTACACTTTTCCACGAGTGGGATCAAAAATGACCCCAATTAAAATCAATGCATTTTTGCAATAAACTAGTTATTATTCATCAAAATCTTTACAACAAAGCCTTGTATTATTTTTATATTCCAGGTCTTTAGTTTATTGCAAAAAAGTTCAAATAGCCTCACGTCACAAATGTGTTTTATGAGAAATACCTTGAATATAGATATTTTACAACTATTAATTTTAAAGCTTTTTGATGAATAACAATCCCAGGGGTCATTTTTGACCCCACCTGTGCATCTAAAGGTT
Organism: Antennarius striatus; assembly: GCF_040054535.1. Taxonomy (NCBI): domain Eukaryota; kingdom Metazoa; phylum Chordata; class Actinopteri; order Lophiiformes; family Antennariidae; genus Antennarius; species Antennarius striatus. The sequence continues at coordinate 23,954,325 of NC_090779.1, read as the reverse complement.
AAGACAGGAAATGAGAAAGAAAGCAAGAACATCAGAAAAGTTGGGAAATTATCATCATGCATGTCCAACCGTTAGCGTCCGTCACGTCCAAATCCAGGATACTAAAGTTTTAATACGGATTCATGCAACAGTGTAGTTTTGATTACCAGCTCTGGTTCCTCATTAACTAATCAACACAAGCAGATAAACCCTTTATAACTGGAGGCGTAACCTGGTGGACCACCATCCGACGCTTAAGCTCCATCAGTCACTTCCTGTTCGGCTCATTATGTTGAAGCCATTGCTAATTGATTGGGACGTGACGGATCGGCCTGAACGGCGCCATTATCATGTCTTCGCCTTCCTTGCAGCAGCAGGCGTTTGCCCAGTGGGGCAGTTCTCACATCATCACTGGAGAAATTAACCGTCTGTTTGCGTGTGTGCCGTGTTTCTCTGAGGCCATACCCCCACCCCCCCTCCTTAACCTCCCCCAGCGATGCATGCTGCTCACATGTGAGATTCAATATTACATGTAAAAGCTGTTAGGGGTTATAGTTCCTTCCTGCTTAGACCTGTCACGGTATTTCCTTCCTGAGCTGCTCGTTCAGAGCTCCACAACTTACTCATTACTTTTGAAGCCCAACTCACGTATTTATTCATACCTAGAGCCCCGCCCCTGCCTGTCATAGAACCTCCTAACTGCCCCCCTCCCCAGGCAGACCTGTTATAAAAGGAAACAGGACGTTCTCCATTACAGCGCCTCAGCGGTGGAACACTCTGCTGGAGGAAACCCTACTTTAGACTTCTATTTATAGTCAAGTCTTTTTATAGTGGATTTGTCTCATCTGGAAACTAATTATGTTTTGTTTAGCTGTGACTTTACAGCAGACAATAATCTCTTCAGTCACTTTAGATGCTCATTTTAGAAGTATTGTTTATGGATCTTGGTTTTTTTACTTACTTACCGAGCCGGAAGGCAAAGCTCACGATTGAGGGCTCTATCTCCGATTCCACCCTCACCTGTGGTCACCAGCTCCTGGTTGGGGGGTGAATGAATGGGGTCACCGATAGAGATGGTCAATGTTGCGCTTCTGCTCCACTCAGGTGAGGCGGTTTGGGGCATCTGACTAAGATGCCTCCAGGGTGCCTCACACTGGGTGAATTTGACTCAAGGGCAGACCCCAGGGTAGACTCAGAACTCGCCGGAGGGATTATACGGCTCATCCGGCTTTGGAGCGCCTCGAATCCCCGAGGATGACTTTCAAAGTGCTGCTATTGGGGGGGACGTTAGAAGTGGCTAGCGTAGCCGCCTGCACATTAGCCCTACAGTGGTAACCATGGATAGATGGATGGTCACTCTTCACCCATCCACCCTAGATGAACAGATTTTTGTCACGTTTTTGAATTGAAACAGGAAGTTATCTTTCCAGGGTGGCATTCTGAGAACTTACTATAAATGTAAATGAGAAGTTTTTCCTCCATTGAGGTTTTGGGTTTTGAGGTTCAAGCTATTTCACTTCCCGACATGTTCAGTACTCACCTCATGAAAAGCTAAAGTCAAGCAGTGTTCCTTCTAAAATGCATTTGCTGATAACTTTGCCTCCAGTGCTGCGAACGTAACGAGCGCTGACCTTCAGCACGAATCTCTCCGCTGACGTGATCCGCTGTGTCGATGTGATTATTTCTGACCTTCCATCTTCGGGATCAGAGGGGCTGCGGCCCTCTTGTTGCAACTGGTAATGAGTACCAGACTTCTGCTGCTACAGCCTTGTGTGAGGGTCAGATCAGAGTAAAACCCAACAGAGCGTCAATGGGACAAAGTTTCAGGATTAATGATGGCGGTCCTCAGCTTCTCCTTCTCCTGAATGATTGTGAGAATCCACAGAGGTGGATTACTTCAGAATAAGTTCAACTTAACTTATTAATGGCATTATTCCATGGTTAGATTACACTCCTCCTTTGGTCCTGTAGTACTTTATGTGTTCATGAGCACATGAAGAGGAGGCTTCTTCATCGGTGGGACCAATTTGAAGCTTTGAGGCTTCATTTGAATGTCTCAGAAGCAGGCAAAACCTGCCACCACCATAATTGAACAATGACATCCTTTCATTCTGCAGTCATTCAAAGATCTCAAAATGTGAAAAATTAAATTATTGCTGCATGGGAGACAAGGAGCGGCATGGGAATGGGAGCTGTCACACTGTCTGTCACATCCCACCAAAGAGTGCGTTCTAAAGATACTTCTGCCAATGACCAGCCATTAGAGCTTGGCAGCTGTGCCTCCAGCATTTCAATGTAAAACTGACATTTAGAAGAGAGCAGATGATGCTATTGACACTTGGATAGGCAGTAATTAGTTCCCCCTTTAGCATTCATTGTGCGAGGCATTTCATCAGTAAATGTCAATTATCATGGCAGCTCCATTCGGCGAGTAACCTTCAGTTATCATGGTAAGCATTAAAGAGAAGGGTGCCTTTAAGAATAAGCTGACTTTATCCCCATTCTGACATGTCTCTTTGACTGCACTTAGTGATATGGAATAAAGAAGCATTCAGATGTCCAAGGTGTTCACCTGTTCAGACGCTTACCTTGGTCTCTGCATGCTTTTAGAGAAGAGAAGTCTCTCTAAAGTGCATCAGCAAAGGTTTTACGCATATTTCCACCAGGAAATTGAAATTTTAATTTTCATGAAGTGTTGCAAAGTGATCATTTTTGCCTCAACTTTGATTTTTCCTGATTATACTAAGCCAGAATGGGATTAAATAGAATGGGAACTCCTACAAAGTTGCAACAATCCTGCAAATATTTGCTTTCTAGAGCCCAATCTGCACTTTTCCTTACAAAATCTCTACAACAAGGACAGTGGATGATGTCTGTTGGTTCATGCAAGGAGATAGAAGGGTTCATTTTAACACAATTAGACATAATCGGCGATTGAGAGCTTATTTATTGCACTGGAAACCATTCATCCATTCACTTGGATCCATTCATGTTGGTGCTGCTGGCTGTTTTCTGTGGGTGTTTATTTGCATGTGTCCCACACAAACACGGGGGTATTGAAGCTCAGAGAGGGATAATCTGGAGTGGCTCCAGGTTTGCAGCTCAGCACACACACACACACACACACACACACACACACACACACACGCACACACACACACACACACACACACACACACACACACACGTTTTGTCCCCAGAGGCAGGCCGTGGTGCAGCAGAATGAACACCGCTGCCACATTAACCAGCCCTCATTGAGAAGCTCTCTGAATAACTTCGACCTCCCGCTACTCCAGTAAGTCTCTAATCCGAGCCTCTCAGACTTCCTGCTTCTCACGCGCTGATATTTGTTATCGTATGCAGCTGACGAACGAGTCAATCTGATTTCTGGATCTCGTGATGTGAAGGAAAGTCTCCATTACAGGAGGAGAATTTGGACTTCAAACTGAGGAGAATTTAAACAAGTGAAGGTTGTCCTGATACATTAAACATGTTTCCTCATTCTGGTCCAGGGTTGGAATGTCAATCTTTTTGTTTTCTGTCTGTCTAGAGGTGAATGTCTCATCTCCTTTGGTTTAGCAGCAGGTGCAGCATCTCAACACAGCTAGTTGATTGCTGTTGTTCCCCCATTGGCTGCTTCGCAGCTGTTTCCTGTTGTGTGAAGTAAGACTTCTGACTTTTTAGTTGTTTAAATAATTATCATCAATCATCATCATAATCAGTCGTTTAAATAATCAATACATTTCACTTGAAGTGATTTCTATCGATCACTCTAGTCTGTTAGTGCAATGCTATTTGATAAAAGGAATTTCCATTACCATGCAATTACATTATTAGCCTCAGTAGCTGAATGTGATACCAGGTGTGCTAATCCTTGCATGGATCAAAAAACTCAAAATGCTCACAGTTAGGAGGTATGTCTTTAATATTTTTATCCTTCCTGAACGCCCTAGACTCGGGGTAGGTAATTAATTTTAACAAGGGACCATGTGAGAAACCTGAATTGTGTCAGAGAGCCAAACTAACGATAACTTAATAATGCTCAATTTTGTTCCATTGTAAAATGCTCTAAATTAAATATTTTGAGTAGCTGGTACTCATAATCAGACAAATCAAACACTCTAAATATTTATACTAGGCTACGTGAAATTGTAGGGTTCAATTTATGTCATTTAAACTTGGCCTCACGGGCGCCGGACGGGACATACAAAGGGCCAGATGTGGCCCCCAGGGCCTGTTTGCCCAGGTCTGCCCCAGATACATCTTTGATCTAACCATTGGAGCAATTATGATGTAGAGAAATTCTCATCCCTGTTGTCTCAGAGTCTCTACATGAGTCATCACATCAGGCATACAGTGTACACAGGATGCTCAAAGGTCAGGCATGCATGTGCTTATTTTGTCAGACACACTTTTGCATTCATGCTCCAGGCGTGTGTCTAATTTCATTTAGATTACAACCCAATTAAAGACGCTAAGCAAAACAAAACATCTTATATTATTCAGAGGCTGCTCTTAGTTAATCTGGTGGCGGCTTACAGTGGGACGGGGTCTCGACTTTTTCATAAACTTTTCAACATTTAATGCCTTTTGTTTAAAATATTCATGGGAGGACCCAGCAGGTCGCACACTGCACCATTCTTAGCAGCCAAACTGAACAGTTGGAGGGAGTTTTAGCTGCAGGTAGCCTCGAGCTACGAGCTCCATACCCAAAACAAACTGGGCGATCATCGCCGGCCGACAGCGTGAGGTGACGCCTCGATAGCCTCGTTGTTTTTTTGTTTTTTTTTGATGAGCTTCAAAAACAAACATGAAACCATTTTCATGTTAAATTACCTCAAATTGCTCTTGACTGATTTGAGGTCCGGCTGTCCGGGCGCTGACCCCCCCTTCACATGCACCAGATGATCGCCACAACCTTGATTCTGTATCTCCGAACCGGCCATCATAACCGTGTCACTGAATTCACAATGGGCCATTATGTGTGTCACTGCCCCTTTCCATTTAAACAGCCTCGCTATTATGAAGCAGGTAATTCCCTCAAGGGCTTTTCTGACAAAAGCTTCACATCCCTGAGTAAATGAATAAAAGTTGAATCCCTTCTCTAAAGGCACTTGTTTTGTGGAATCATCCACCATTGAAGTGAATTTCAGCGGAAAAATGAAAGTTCTTTTTTCTTCTATTGTCTTCTTTTGAGAACATTTATCTAAAAAGTCAAACTCTTATGAGAAGGGATTTGAAGAATAAAGCCACCAATGCTTTACTTTTTAACATTAAACATTCTGTTCTATCCTCTCATGATATAATGTGTACTCGACTCGACTTAACTCCTTCACTGCCATTGACATCTAAAGACAGTCTGACAGAGCTCCTCTATAAATATCCTACTTCTACACTCATGTAGTGATGACATGATCAGCATATATTATATGAGAAGACAGGAAGAAACAGAGAGGATGATGAAACTCTGGAAGTTGGGACAAATTCAGGCAGTTACATACAGAGAAAGTTTCCTGGTAGTTCTGGGAGGATGGGTGTTGTGATCTTGAGAAAAGATGATGGCGAGGAGGAAAGTTCAAATCACATCTTCTTCACTGCAACCCTTGGACCCCAGAGAGCTGCTGTGGAGCTCACTAGATTCACTATCGCTGTGAAAGAAAAAAAATAATACGTTTTTATCAAAAATAGACGTTGAATTTTGCTCTATATCCATGATAAAATGTTGATTTACTTTTGCCTCAGGTTCTCCCGTAATAAGCTGGAATAAGCAGCAGGCTGCGTTCACTGTGCACTTAGACAATGTCTTTGTGTATGTACAGTCTTTACCATAGCGGAGAGAGAACATCAGCTTCATTAATTTGTCAGAGAATAATAGGATGAAGCATGCATTACTCAGTATTTAAAGAGTTTAGTCTGAGCTCATCCATTCTAATGTCAGTGTTTCTGTTTGGATGCTTATTCGTCAGGATGGGTGGATGAGTGTTTAGGTCTCACCTTAGAAGAAAGGAGGTGAAATTCTCCTGATTAAAAAGCATCCGGGGTGAATCTGAGGTAGATCTTACTGTCGTTCGTCAAACTGGAGTCGATCGAAGTCTGACTGGGATTCGTCGCTACCACTTGTTGTGACCAGAGGGGGGTGTCTGGGAATAAAGCAGCGGAAAAAAACGCTGAAAGCCAGCGCCAGGAAACAAACAAGGAAAACAAAATAGGAAGCAAACAACACAGGACAACAGAAGCAGGATCAGTAACAGCAGGACGACAGTAGCTCAGCGGCGAGCGACACAAGCGGACCGACGCCAATGAGGGCCGTAATCAGACGGCAAGCAACACAAACAATATGAGCAGCAGGATAGATCGGGGGTACATCACACATCGTATCTTTGACTTAGAGACAACAGCAGGAACAGGAACGATCAATACACGGCTAACAGCAAATAAAACAAACATAAAAGCAGCACAGGGAGACAGGATTGTTACTGTAGTTATTGAGCCAGAAAGCAAACACAAAAAGGCCGACAGAAAGACCAATGGAGTCCTTGAAGGCAAGGAGAGATTAAATTGTTTATAGGCAATCCCATTTATTTAGTCATTCCAGCATGCTACCAGATTTTTATCCCCTTTACACTCCCGGCCAAATAATAATAAGTTGCTTGTTTATGCAGCAATATATGCATCTGTCACTACTGACTGCCACCTGTGATCCCCCGAGGTGTCAAAGCCTGCAACGAAGACGCGTTGGTGTCTTTTGAAAAACAGTCCCATGGTGGATAGTGCCAAAAAGCTGCTATAATGGATCCCAGGATAATGATTAGTTTGAGTGATGGCATAATGAGGCCTGTATAAATATGCATGGGTCACTAGGGGTAGTAATATTGTGGATTATTAAAACTGCAGGCTAAGAGGTCAAGCTAATGAGAGGCAGCTGATGTGTGGAACCCGGCACTGACAGGCATTAGCCGGCGCCAGATGTTTGGAACATAAGTTGTTTTCTCACAACGGAACAATAACCTAATGGCTGCCAAAATCACCCGAGCCAAGGCTAAAACAAAGCGTTTGTTTCTGTCATTTCCGCAACTGATTCAAATAGCAAATGTCCTGAGGAAATGACATTGGAGAAGGTTATGGGGATTGATACGGGGATTCAACCGGAGCGTCCCCAACGACAGTCAATAAACAGCAGCAGGACTTAAAAGAATCTTTGCAAACATGAAGTGCAAATTGAGACCCTGATCTCTGATTCAATGAGTGCTGAGAAGAGACGAGCTGTTGGCTGTTTGGGTAAAAACGCATCTTGACTTTGCGTCAACAGATGATAGACTGGCGGAAATGTTCACTTTTAGAGTCTTAAATGTTTTTAAGACTCTAAAACCCATTGTTAGACTTCTAGAGTCTAACAGTGTGTTTCCACCCAGCAGAGCTGATGTTCTATATTTTGACTGGGCAATAGCGGGCTGCTTTGGTCACGGATATCTGAACCAGAATCTAGACCAATCTGGACCCCATAGACCTGCTGCCCCCCAACCCTTCTGATGTCATCTTGTTGGGTAACAAGAGAAAAAATCAGTTGCAAAAAGAAGCAAATTTTGGTAGTTATCATTATCAACTCTAATTATGTGCTTGGAGCTGTTAGCCTAGCAGTGATGTTGCCCCATTAGCATTTTTGTGTGACATTAAATGTAACATACAAAATCCTGCACTCACAAACCTGACCACTGCATTTAGAATAAAAATAATGGATTAAATTAGCCCAGGCTAAGGTTAGTGCCATAATTATAAAGTTATTAGTAAGCAGAAAACTTGGACACTGAACATTGGTTCTAATGATATATCCTGTAAAATGAGGACCGACTCATTGATGTCCTACTAATGTAGGAAAACGGATCTGTCTGTATGAAACGCTGTGGCAGTGAAACGTCAAACGTTTTATCAGCAACAAACATGGGAACCGGAGAGGAGATTTTGATGGTACACCTCATAAACATGAAGGATATTCCTTGCATTCCGTGTTGGCATACAATTCGTAAAAACCATGCCGACTTATGATATTGCACGGACTGTTATGGGATCCTCTTAGTCTTTATTACAACTGATCCTTTAGGTGGGTCCCAAATGATTTATGATACCACAAATTATGTTTGCAGAAACGCTTCTTAAAAGTGAGCACAGCAGGTAAACTTTGTGAAAAAGGATCTTCTTTGAGTGCACCGACTTGACAAAAGCAAAAACCTTGGAGACAACGAGGATCCCGACAGCGGTCATCAGTTTTCTTTATCGACCCGGCCTTTGCTGTTCAGCGATGTGAACGTTCTCCCATATAAAAGGATTGCCAGCTGCCATGTTTGCATGCAAACTTTAAAAGCTTTAAAAGCTTCAGAAAATTACACGAACACAGGCCGATCCATCTTTGCTGCTCTCTATCTGGTAATAAATTCATATTTAAACAACCTTAATATTTTTACACAGTGGCTCGAACGTCGCTGCCCCATTAGTGCTCGCCGCTAGTTCATTAATGTCTGATTGTTACATTTGGATGACGCCTGAACGACCCATGATCTAATTTTATCATCGCTACTCCAATTAAAAGACTTGCCTAGTTGTGTAACAAAGATACATTTGTAGAATAAGTGGGATTACAATGTTAAGAAAGGAGGGAGTCTTTTTTTTTTACTCTGTCCAGGCAACAACAACATTGCTATCAAAAGTACAAATAAAGTTTGCGCTCGATAATTATGTTTCCTGAGAGAGCTGCTGTGTAAGCACAAAGAAATACGACTAATGCAAGTGCATCAGGCAGTTTAGTGCTTACTAATAGCGTGCCTTTATTTTATCGTACATCAGAGCCTGTAAAGTATTTTAATTTAAATCAATCAGATTCTATAACATGTTTTAAAGATCATTGTTTACCAAGACTAATTTTTTGATTGGACGACATTCCAGATTCTTCCATTTAAAAAAATACATTAACAATATAGCATATATGTAGTGGATTTTTTAATATGAGGTAATATTTAATATTAAAATAATATTTTATATAATTTTAAATGATGCAATATATTTATATTTATGTTTTGTATTATATTTATTTTACATTATTATTAATTTTAAATTTCCCAATTTGGGATAAATAAAATATATCTTGTCTTATCTTATTTGCCCTTTTTTAAATTATTTAAAAATCTACACCTCGTCATCGTGGGGAGACGGCATGAGCTCATCCAGAGGAAACAAGCATTAACATCCAGGGTTCACTACATGTGTTCATGCTGTGACTCAGATCAGACTCTGTAGCACCGCTGGGGATTCATTGCGTATGCAAGCCAGCCTCTCTCCTCACAGGTTGCACAACAGATTGCTGGAGTACAAACTATTTGTGATGGCCCTGAAGGAATGACAAACATCCATTTCACCATTTTCTTTGGCACAGGTATGCACATGTTACCGGCTGATCTGTGAGGAGATCCAGGGGCCTCTTTGGGGGTCACGGCGGTGTTTAGAATAGAGGCGTGTTGTCATGCACAGAGGTGTGATGTTGTGCCTGCTTTACCGCGGGGGATGCAGCGCGGATGCTGAAGAAGGACATGAGCAAACGCCTGGATTGCAATAAAAAGCCGGGGCTGCCTTCTGTTTGCATGGACAAAAAAAAAAGTTCAGGCTTTCCTGGAGGTGCCTTAATAATTCATGGTTGTGTTTGATTGACTGCAAGCGACAACTCTGCAGAGACTTCTGCTTGCATCAGATGTGAAACTCCAGGTGCAACTTCTGGGATAAAAAAATAAAATAAAAAAGCCATCATTTCAGTGCAATCCGTGAGGTCAGCTCTCTGGACGGCCAGTGTCCACGAACACATCTCCCTGAAATAACAACTGACCATCAATCCAACGTCCGAGCTCAGAACAAACAGCAAATATTGACTTCACACACAGATAGACAATCATTGTTTACTCTGTTGTTTATTGGCCATTACTGTGTACACAACACACTGCCTCTGACTAGAATTTTGTCCTGGTGAATAAAGAGGTCAAAAAGTCATTGGGATGAATTTTGGAACATCCGCTATGTGTTCCTTATGAGGTGAATGTAGTTAGAAATGAGCACAGGAGGAGAAAAGAAAACTTCGGAGTCCTTCAAGTCCTGGAAAAGAGGACTTTTTTTTGTGCTCATAAAAAAATTCTCTTGCTTATTATCTCATCCTTGTACAAAGACGTTGCATTTTCCCCTCACAACTTTTTATCTCATGCACACAAGATAAAAAAAAAAAAAATCTTTCAGGACTTGCGGGGCCCTGTAGATTATTTAAATGGTAATGTTTTGTCATTCTTCCAGCATTCTTGTTTAAAGGATTAGACGAAAAAAAAAAAAGATGTCCTGACTGTCATAAGACGCCTAAATGAAAACCTTGTATATCAATGTTCGAATAGTACACAAAGAAATGAGTTAAAACAACAAAAACAAGTTTTATGGAAGGTTAATTTGAGGTTACTAAAACTACTTTCTATATCAACGGAAAGTCAATCTGTAAAGAATCTGAAGTCGAGTCTTTGCTGAAATTGAAATTGATTCTACTTTGCAGTCATTAGAGAGTTTTTTTATTATTATTAACTCTATTGAGAATTGACTCTATGAACATTATATCGACAATCACATTTACTGCCGGTCCGACAGTCTGTTGAGGAAGTTCCTTCAAATTGAATATTGTGATGACCTCCAACAGGCCTATAAATGTACTCATTACTCTTCTAGCTACGATGTCAAAAGAGTAAAGCAGACATGGACTTAGATCTGATATGAAAACATGAATAAAGCCTATAGTTGCATCTATACTCACACATCTTGTTTTTAGTGTTTGAATCATTTACTGTCTTCAAAAGCAGCTTTGAGTTTCATGAATGTTCCCAATTCTGAGGATGTGGGATGTTTACGGACATCGCCAGGGAAAGACGGGTGGCGTATTTTATCGCTGCTTTTAATCTGGAAGTCGGAACATAACCTCCTCTGCACCAGGTTAGCCGCGGCCACGTTGGTCCATCCATTAATCTTGCCTGGAAGTACACCCCTCTGAGAAACTTTGAGCAATGAATGTGAAAACAGCCTCATAATGGCCGACTTGGCACATACATCATTCCAAACGCTGACGCTCAAACCTTCAGCTGCAGGAAGACGAAGGGAAAAGTTTGAAGTAGAGAAAGTATTAGTTTTACTAAGGGAGCAACACTTATCACTAATCATTGAAAGTTATAACCTGAAAAGACGACATCGAGTTCAAGGTTTAGCCAACCTGATTTTGATAGAATGTGTGAATGTGTGATATATTAGACAAATGTTAAAAGGTCTAACAAAGCTCAAGCATAGCATCAAGGATAGCTCGACCTGACTTATTCAGACTCCGGCGACCAATCGTGTCAGGGTCAGATTGGATTGGTGGTTTGATCCTTGTCCCCTGCAGCCCACGTGTCCAAGTACCTTTGAGCAAAATAGTGAACCTTAAATTCTTCCCTATGGAGGTGTAATAGCTGCCTGTCGCAAATGTAGAGAGCAAAATTGTTTTTTTCGAACTTTGTTTTCTTGTTTTCATCTGTTGATGGCTGTGGGAGTCTGCTTTATGCTAACAATCCTGGATATAGTAATATTAACACTGATACCGTGGTTCATTCCTTTGGTTCAGAACAAAAAGTGAAACGATAAATTAAGATAAGTGATGGAATTAATGTAATAATTGCTGTTACATTTTTGTAAAGTGGTGAAAATGTCATTGAAAGTCATTCTTAGGTAGATATATTTATTATACTTTAGCAAAGAAAAGATGTCCCCCACAATCTTGTGAACATCGGAGCAAAAATTTGACCTGAACACGATGACAACTTAAAAACATAGAAGGGAAACAAGTTTGTAGAGACGTAAAACTTGGGTCTTGTCTTTAAGAACTGGAGCAAGTTCTGCAACAACTACCGACACCCAGAACCTTCATAACAAGGCTATAGGCCAACAGCTTCTTCAGCTCTTACAGCAGCAGAGGATTTATGAATATTTCAGCCACTTGTGTAACAATGCAGAATTATGTTAACCTCCACACAAAAGGTCAGCCTTTCAGAATGTATGCCATAGTGTTCATCAGGTACTGGAGAGCCCTTCACATGGTGAGGAGAGTGAAATTGGAAAATAGGACGGTTGATCGGTAGGTAGAGACCAAGAGGCATTAATCAAGGAAAGCTAGCTGAAAGCTAACGATACAGTGGAATCCATCTGCTTTATTGAGACAACCAACAAGGAAACAGTAACACATCATATTTATTGTGTCACATGACAGCTGAAAACATTTAAAAATGATAAAGTTAGACTACTTGTTTTATTTCTTGTCACTTTTTTGTCACATCTGTGGAGAAAAAATCCACTAGTTGAGAATTGAAAAGTACATGCATCTAGTCCTCAACCTACGAACGCGATTGGTTCCAAGAGATTGTTTGTAAGCTGAATTGTTTGTCAGTCGTTATATATTAACTTTCAATGCTTGCCTCGGTCACGTGACTAACTTCTTAAAGGGGCCACTCCAGCCGCTAACACAGAATACATTACAGCTAAATTGAAACTCCCAAGCAGAAAAAAATGTTTTTTTTACACAGGGTAAAAGAGTCAGTGATGAGCCATGTTAATGTCTGAGATGCTCACAGAGACAACAACAAACAACAACAAGAGGGGGAGATGAGTTTTGGAGATTGGTAATAAACAGTAGAGCTACCCCCACAAATGGCTGATTCTTACAAAACCAAATCACGTAGCATTTGTTGAACCAGAACCTGACCTCAGTAATTCATCCAAAAAAAAAAAAAAAATCTTTACTGAGGGCTATGAAGTTGTTGTGGCAGAAAGCAAAACTGCAAGATATTAGTCGGATGTGGCGGTTGTTTGTATCTATGAATGTTCATAAGTCAAATGTTTGCATGTTTAGGACTACCTGTATATGAGGAAGTTGCTTCATGGAGATTTCTTGGAATGATGTGGTAATGTTAATGTGGACTTCTGAGGCTATGGTAACGCTAAAATCACAACCAGTTCAGACTGTACCAGACAGACTCTTAACTAAAGGAATGAGTGGATAGAACCAGCCCACTGCTGGAGACACACCTGTTTCTTTTCCAATCGATTTTCAGGTTCTTTTACCTGTTAGTGAAGCTTTAAATGACTTGGCTTTCCCCACACCAATGATTTTCTTTTCTTTTCCGCTCCAACCGGATCTTTAAGGTCCTCCTGAGATTTCCTTTCAAACCCTCCTCATGTGTTCTATTATGCGTCCACTGAGTGCATGGAAAGAAAACTTCTTTTGAACCTGGTCTTTAATTTGGATCAATGTTTCGACTTTAAAAACTTTAAGTTTATTCTGTTAAATTTTTACAAATATTATACTTTTTTATTTTTTTTTTACCATCTATCAATGGCCATAGATGTCCTTATTACCTTGTGCTATGAACCAGCAACTTGTTTCCTGATGAACAGACAGTAAGGCGAAGAGTCTCTACTGATGCAGCGGGACTAGTAAGGATGGAGCCCTACCAGTCTGTCTGAAAGAGTTGCATCTTGTCCTGAAAATGAAAAATAAAGCTATTCTAAAGACTCTTTATGCGGTGTATCAACCCCTTTGATACGCACTCGACGTAAAACCATTCACGCCAGCCGCGTGGAGAAGAGTCGTCTCCGTCCTCCCGGACTCATCCGAGCGCCTCGATCGCTGAAGGGTTTCCGCCAACAAAACCACAGCTCCACACAGAGGAGCGATACGATTGAGAGTCTACCCACCAGCCTCCCCATCCATCCACCACTGACGCTTAATCCTGTCTGTAAGCTCAGCGCGGTGGGGAGTCCTGACCGCTTACACCACCCATACTCCCAACCCCTGCCTCGGAGTCCACGCTGATTTTGAGCGGTGAATCATCAGTGTAGGATTATGTGAAGTGACTCATGTCAGCCCAGGGATGCCCGATATGCTTTTCAAAGTCTGCGTTGGCGGGAATCTTTTTTTTACTGTGCGTGGATGGTTGGACGTAACTAGAGGATGCATTGCTAGCAGGGCCAAAGACCTTTATAAATATATCAGGTCCAGTTTAACTTTGACCAGAGTTACTTCAGGGACGAATAAGTTTTATCTCACACTTTATGGACAAAGAAAACTTTGCATTTTCAACCACATTCTGGATTCTTCCTGATAGTTTTTGCTGTGATTTTTTTGAAGATTGATACAAACACAGTTATGACGGGTTTACATGTGTTTTAAATTGTGATTAAAGGAAGAAGCAAGAAGATGAAACGATGGCTGGAGATAGCTGCTGGTAAAGTTAGTTGATATGCAGCCCGTAGACGTGGGTGTGTTTTGGCTATCTACCCAGAGCATCAGCATCCTCGCTCTTCCTCGTCTCCCCAGCCTGTTTATCTGCTTCACTTTGTGCACAAACAAGGACGACCAGCTCAGATTTGATCGCCACTCGTTCTCGTCCCAGCATCCCGCCAGTCGCCATCACCTGCATCCTCCTCGGGTGGAGATACAGTCCCATCGTTTTATGAGCTCCCACTTCCACTTCCAGCAGATCGACGGTTCGGATAGAGCCTCCATCCTCCTCCTCCTCCTCCTTCCTCCTCTTGCTCACAGTCTCTCTCTCACACACACACACACACACACACACACACTGCAGCTCCTCCCTCCACCTTACCCTTCTCCAGATCCCCTCCCTTCCGCTCTCTCTCTCTCTCTTTCCTCTCCGTCTCCATCCCTCCTTCATTCACCCCTCACTCTCACAGTGGATACACCCACTCTGTGAGGCTTGTCGCGTGAACCACATGTGTCAGAGTGTGTGTGCACATGTGATCGCGCACCTGACGGGAAGGAAGGACTCCTGAGGTTCTCCCACACTTGGATACCAGATCTTTTTCCCTTTTTTTTAAAAAACAAAACAAAACAACATCCACAAATCCTCCCCATTAAAGAATCCCGGTTTCTTCCTCTCGGGGAAGCGTCTCGATGGAATCTCCAATCGTTTCCCCAGACTCTTGGATGTAATGAGCAGTCAGTGTGGAATGAAGCAAGAAATTTCTGGATTCCCTTCGTTACAGCTCTGGTAAGGACATCTCCTCCTTCCCCTTCTCTCTCTCTCTGTCTCCATATCTCCTTGTCTCACACTTCCCACCTGATTCACCTCTCAGAATATATTGACAGGTGCTGGCGAGTCCACATTAGGGTGAAGGGGAGCAGCTAAATGAGGCAGATCGAGCTATTTAGGACAACGAGAGGGGGGGGAGAAAATGAGAATGGAGTTACTGGGGAGTGAAGGGAAAGTAAGAGGGGGCAGACGAATGTGCCAACACCATCAGTGTTGCTCCTGCTGTCACAGAACGGAGGAGAAAACACTCCTCTTGGTATATATATATATTTTTTGATTGATTCAATGTTTTTTCCATCCCAGGGGGAGACAACTTTTGCATGGTCGAGCTAACGGCGGTGTTGTTTCTGGCGGTGCGTTAATGCGGTCAGGAAGCTCCTCTGTCATAATAAGGATGTCAGTTGTGCCTGGGGATGAAGGAAGAAGCGTGAGTGTGTGTTCCACGTGACTTGTGTTCACAGGTTGGGTGGAGAACAGAGGGTGGTGTTTGGACGGTGTTCAGGTGTGCAGCTTTTCAATGCCTTTACTTTAATCCTCCTCATTTGATTTATTTTGAGGGGGGGGAGAAATCGCCGCCTCCCTCTCCGTTAATCGGTCTGACTGTCATGATGAGACCTTTTGACTCCAGATCTATCATCAGATGCTGATTGGAGAAAGACTCACGGAAGAGGACATTCTGATAATTTGGCCTGTATTTGGTTTCGTTAAAAGAAGACGCGAAAGAACGACTTTAAGAAACGAGGCGCCGTCTGCATTGAGGATGAGCTCCCCTCTTTTGTCTTTTACCTTTTATCTTATTAATTCTCTGCTCATCTCTCTCCTTGTCTCCCTGAACTCTATAGGGAAAGGAGTAAAGAGATTGTTAGAAGTGAGAGGGGTGATATATGTTGGAATACAAGGGAGGAAGGGGGTGGGAGGCAAAGAAAGATTGACGTGAATCCGGAGACGAGGGAACAAAAAACGAGGGAGAGTGTTGAGCTAACAAGCCTCAGAAGGCGGCTTTTAGACGGGCAAACCTCTTCTGAAGCTTTTTGGTGGGGGTGTCGGTTTACACACGCGTTCACCAAACAAGCGAGAGGCCGGGGAAGCTCACGCGTGCTGACCTGCATTTCCTGTAAGGGACATCAATATTTATCACATTTCCCATTTCAGAGGAGAAACCATGATAACACCGGAGGAGGGAAAAATAATAAAAGATAAATCAAATCGCTCCACTTGGGTGGACCTTTCTGCTCCGCTTTCATTTAGAATTCCTCGCCGGCACTTAGGCGAGGTCGGCCGTTGCATATCCAAGCATGCGTTCGGCCGCGGCGGCGGCATGTTTTTTTTTATGATGTCACAGCGGTGAAGGTAAATGCAAAATGTGTGTTGAAATAAATTGTATTAAACCAAGTGTGTTGAACAGTTTTGTCCACAGCCGAGCTGAGATAAAGGATGCAGCGGTCTGGGTTTTGAAAGCAGATTTGACTTGAAGACGACGAGGTTTTAAAATGTAAAACAGGCTGATTGGTACGAGCAGCCCGGCCGCCCCGGAGAGGCGGGTGCGTTCGGCGTAAGATCAAAAACCCAACGTTGCGTTGCCTGGTGTTTACTCGAAGGTTGCGTCATCCACAACAACAGGGGTCTGCTGAAGCTGCAACAAGTTCCTCTGTCAGATCCAATGCTATAGTTTACATGATTTACAAGCTACTGCATGTGAACTCTTATTGATCTCTCCCAGCGATGCATCTTCGTCAGCAGGAGGCCGCGGCCAAGATATCTACTTGAAAAAGGGGTGTTAATAAAGTTTTACGGATCATTACGACGTCAGCGCTTTGAGCTAATGATGGTTTTCGTTTTCTTTTGAATCCCATCTTCTTGGCGTTCCATCCGTTTAGCTCAGAAGCTCCAGAAATAGCCTTACCTGCCTTACCTGGTGTAGAGGAGGCTGCTGGTTTGATTCCCAGTCCCTGCAGACTGATGAGCAACTGGCGCCTTGCGTGGGAGCCTCAGTGTCACCACTGTGTAATAGTTGGTTTACACACACACACACCCTCACACACAGGATGTTCAGACGCTTGGCTCGCAGGACTCATTTTAAAACTACTCGGCTGCAGTAAAAGCCCCATCATGCAGTGGGTGACTTTCATCCTACAGTGACTCACGGCGCCAATGAATGCCCTCCGCCCACAGGCCTGTGACGCACTCACGCCGCCTGTCACCTAATGAGAAGTTAGGAACTTACAATCCACCCCCCCCCCACAAAATCAAAGGCAATTATTCCCTAAGCCCCTTTAGTGACTAATGAGCATTACCATTGTGGCTTCCTGATTTACCCTGATGCATGAAATGAAGTTGGAACAATTGTCACAGCGATTTTACAGCTAAACGTGTCGATGGTGTTGGGCTAGCGTTGTGGTCTGGTTTGGATGTGAGCCGGCTACAGGTTGAGCTGAGGTCGCGTCCAGGTGTGGGATGCTTTTGTTATGTAGTGCATGATGAACCGACGTCACGCCATTGCAGCGAAGCTTTAAGGTGGAAGTGAACTGACAGTAGGCAGTTATTTAAGGCGTTAATAGTCGAGCGAAGAGAAAACGGGACGAAGCGTATTTGAACCTTCAGTGGAACAAGTATAGAACCCTGAGGAACCCCTTCTCAGACTCTTGTCATACAGAATGACTCTCGTGTGGAGATGTTCACAGGAAACGGAAAGATTGTCTTTGAAATATTTCGTCAATATAATCAGGATCTGAAACATCAAAGAAAAGACCAGACGTTTGTGTTTATTTTACACATTTAGTTTAAGTTTGAAACCATTTTCTATAAATTGCCTCGTCAGCCCCTGATTTAATTTGTGTGACTGATTCATCAGAGTACACTTTAATATATCTTCAGACACTATTTCACGTTAGAGAGACTTTATTTATTTTACACTTAATAAGAATGATGAGTCAGCACCAAAACATTCACTTCCACTCACTTCAGTTTTGTTTTTTTTAAATTTTGTCAGCTGCCACCATCTGCAGGAGGTGGTAGTTCAGAACATTACTCAGCAGTTGCTAATGAAGCATGAGAGGGATATTTGTTCACGTCCTCTGCCCACTTTTTCCGGCCAATCTAAATGTTGTAACCTGGAAGTCTTATGAATAATTCAGGAGGAGTCTTTATGGTTTGTATTTTGAGCCAGCCCAACACATCTCCATAGGACTCACCCCTCTGCTGCGATAATTGCCTCCTCTTTTACTCCGGTTGATGACATTTCCTGAAGGTTCCTCCTTTTGAGGAGTATTTTGCAGTTTTAACCTCAATGCAGTTCTTTCAACTTCAACCCCCACAGTGTCAAATGGATTTGGCAGCAAGTAAAAAAAAAAAGCTTAATTATGAAAGTAATTCAAAGAACAAGGCTTTAGACTCTGTTGTAGGATGATATTGGTGTTCAAAAGAGTATTAAAAAATGACTTTAACGTCGCTTGCAGCCAAAAAGAAATGAGAAAAAAACACAAAAAAACGACGTGTACAGGAGGGGCCCCTCCTACACAGGATACCTCTGGATCCACTGCTCAGCTCTTCTGTGAATAGTAATGAGGTTTTTCCAGTGAACTGATTGGTTAGGAGGAGGTTTGTTTTTACTTTTGTTTGATCTCTTCTTCATCTTGAGTTACCGTGGTGACGCTCCTGTCGGGGAGAAGTGAAGGCTAGCAAAAAAAAAAAAAAGATTAAACAACTAACCAGCCTTATTGGTCACTGATAAAACTAAACATTCACCAACTTTATAAAACCTTTTAAAGTTTCTGTTTGAATGGAAGTTATAGCATTTTCAGATTCAGTTTTAGGAATTAGCAATGAGACTTAAAAAATAAAAGCACAATGAGGTCACATTCTGTGCTATATAGATATTCAACAAGCCAATATCACATGGTGAATGTTAGATTTAATAAAATGTGCCTGAAGTAGTCCATTATAGCGCAGTTAGTTTATAAATTAATGCTTTACTGGACAACATGGAGATTCATACATATCATGCAAAGATTATACAATTCTAAGAACATCAGAACTTTTTGTATTTCAGTACAAAAGAAGAAAAGCCTGAAAACAATGCACATGTCCAATAAATGTTCAAATATCAGACATCATCTGGTTATGAATAATCTAAATTACTCTCTTCTTCATCCAGTTGGTGCACTGTTAATAGTGCTGTAGTGCACCTTAGTAATAATCATCACGAGCCAAACTTTCCTCACTCATCTCTATTTTTGACGCTGATTCCAAATCGGTCTGTATTGAGAACCGTTTTACTGTAGAGAATGGTAACACACGCACCCCCCCTCCATTAACCCCGGCCCTGTTCATAATTATACGTATACCTTCAGAGTCCCTCAGGAGTTTGTGAGTGTGTTGGACGGGTTGACCTGAGACAGTGGAGGCTGACAATTATACACATTTCAAAGTTAAATGCACCAGTTTGTGTCACTTTCAGCATCATTATCAGGTGAGTTTATTACGTTCCACTTCAAAGGGGTGATGTGCTGTAATTGTCAGTGTTCGTCTGTCGGTCTGTCCGTTCGTCCGTCTGTTAGTATGTCCACCAAATATCTTGGCAATGGCCGTTAGTATGTACCCGGGTGGCAAAGGGGATGAAAATAAGATGATGACCTTGATAAAATTAGGTCAATGTAAAATTTCAACTTTTGTACACTCAGGAACTGTAGATCAAAGCTAGTAACCCTAGCTTTGATCTATGGTCAAAGCTAGTGCATAGCTCAGGTTTTGTCTGCAGGACACGGACCGACCGGAGCTACTGCAAAGATATAAGTTGTATGTGTGTGTGTGTGTGTGTGTGGTTGTGTGTGTGTGGCCACTGTTCCACGGCCCCCCCGTGATCTATTTGTGTGTGGACACCCAGCGACTGTTCAGGATTCATCCTCTGAAAACGGTGAACACGCCGCTGACTCAGCCTGATGACATCTAAACGGTCATTAACGAAATTGCGTTTTTAAACCGGTCCCGCCCCCTCAGCTCACACACTCACTCACCAAAATGAAATATAATACATTTCATGGACACCTCTCCCTTTCGGCCCCCGGCATGTGTGTGTGTGTGTTACTTTGATTCCCTGCAACACACACTCTATAAATGTCCTTTGTGACTAACATTCGCGAAGCTCATTCGCTTGGAAACATCCTAGAATAAAGAAAAAAGGAGATATAATTAAAATTCCACAATAGTATTTATTTGCTTTAGATTAATTCCAGGCTGAAAGGAGCTGGTTATTACATAAGCGCAGCTGGGGGAGAGGTGCTTCTTCCCCAAACATTGTTCCTGGATCCTTTCCCAGTCCTGACTGTACTGAATGCGTCACTATGATCAGTTGAGAGTGAAAACACAGGCTGAAGCGAGCTGCCAATATTCCTAATTATTGTGGATGGTGCACCCAGGGCTCTATTTTTGGATGATGGCTGCAGGAGAAAACAACTTGTTCTTATGAAGTTTGAAGTCGGTACGTATTCAAGGAGTTTAATGTTGTGATGACTGGGTTGCAGGTAGGAGGGCGTTTTCTGTTGGGTGTTAGAACCTGTGGTACCGTACTCAGGGATCGTGGTTACTCTTTAACAAGCAAAAGCTTTTTTGCAAAAGTTAATATCAGTGGGATTAATAATCTCTCCTGATCGCAACAGAAATGATCAAAGTGTCGCCGACTTCAGTCAAACACAGGCCGGAAGCTCAGACATGTTTAATCCTCGCTGATTTAGATTCTACTCAGCGGCGATGTAAAAGATTTAATGACCTGACCGCTTCTAAAGAAAGCTTAAGTTGATGTTAAGCATTAAAAAAAAAAAAAAAGCCACCGGGCAGGAAGCTGGCCTGAATTCTCATCACGATGTTTGTGCGTTTGAACCGGTGGAGGCATTGGAAGAGCTTCTTATTTTGCTCCTCATGGCTTCATTGGTATTCCGCTCAGTGTTGTGTTCTCTCACCTGGCCTGGACATTTCCCCCATTATTTTTTTTTCTTCCTTTTTTACACATGGCAGCAATGCAGTGTCCCATCGGTGAATTAATAACGCTCCAAGCACACACATACTAATGATTTCCTTCTAATGAGGTGGTTTTGTAGTGTCCAGGAAAAAAGAAAAGTGTGCGTGCTTCCAACTAGCCGTCGGTTCAGCATCTCAAAAAGCAAATCTTGCTTTTCTGAAACTCTCCTGCAGCTGACCGGTATGACTCCGCAAAAGTGTGTTCTAGCACCAAGCGGTATTTCATCTCAATATATCCCAAAATATGAGTATTTTCATGCAGGATTGCAAGTATTCAGTAGTCACACCTTGATTCAGATGAAAACAACAACCTAATGACTCAGACGATGCTCCATTAGGTGAAACAAACAAAACTTGAAACAGTTTTGACGTCAATGTGTTGTCGACGTCAGACGCATTTAAATATCTGGACTCACCATCAGCACGTTAAAACCAAAGAAACCTCTATGACACATCTTCAGAGCTGAGACAAGTCAACCTTTAAGGATTGGCATGGCCTCATGAACGAGGGTCTCCAAAGTGGAGATACAAGCATCCACCAGGTCACAAGTTTCACTCAACTAGCATGTTAGCGATAGTCTTGGTGTCTCAGGATCGTTTTGGTGCCATGGGTTCATTTGAAGCCTTATTTGAGCTCCCCCCAAACATCTATCACTATTTCTACTTCCTCTCCCTCCTCTGGTGTTTCCTGTGACTGGTAACCAGAGCAGATCGTCTGCTTCCGTCTCCGTTGGTAACCCAGGCTCTGTCTGAGTGTATATTGGATTTCTTCTGTTTATCACATCAGATGTGGTATATATATGAGATACCCTTCCTGACTCAACCCTCCTCATTTATCGGGTCCAGCATTGGGATTCATTTGAGCTCCGAATCAAACAAAACGTAATAACAGTCTTTCAGAAGAGACTTCTTTCTGGTAAGTGGACGGATAAAGGCTGGAGGTAGAACGGTACTTGTTGGGTAACAAGTACAGCTTGTTGGGTAACTAGTAGATAACTGTGTTATCTAGTAGTTTGGTTTCTGTGTGACGCTCATAGAGGTTCAACAATGACTCACATTATCATCGTCCCACATGAGACACCATGAGACTCGTCTTTCCTGCTGTGATTTTCTTTCCTGTAATGGAGGCTCCAGAGAGATTTGCCTGATTGTTAATGCAGTCTGTAGTCGCGGCTAACCATCCTAAAATTAGGCTTATATGTATGCAGTTTGTAGTTTGTGAGCAACAGCTAAAAGTAGGGTATTTCATCACCAACCTTGTTAACATGATGTGCATATGTCCCATTTTTGTGTGTGCACTTGAACGCTTCTCTCATTTGAAGTGTTTTTTTTTTCTTCAAACATCAGTTCATGCAACACATTTTTATCTCTTATATCGATGAAATGTGCAGCTGTTTGTAACTGAATCAGTTTTTTTTGTTTTTTTTCTATGCGTGTGATCTGAAAACGTGTGGTCAGACATGTTTATAACATGTGTTGGTCGTCATACCCCCCGGGGGACGAGGCATGGCATTGATGCTGCTCATCGCCTGCCTCGTTGGGGATAAATACTGTCAGGGGGTGAGGAGGAGGAGGAAGAGTTCCTCTAGCTGCAGACTTTGGCTGTAATGACCTTAAGTGGTCCGGGCTCATGAGAGCGTACCGAATTTAAGCCAAATTGGACAGGAGTGTAAGAACAGAGAGCTGCTGAGAGCCTCTAGTGCTGGATCTGTGTGGAGGGTTTGGATGTAACGCCAGCCTGAGCTGCTTGTGTTTCAGGACGGACATGTATTTAAAATAAAATGACTTCCAATGCATTCAAAGGATGTACCGCAAAGTGATTTGCTTTTTAAAGCAGCATCCATCACGCTGCTGAGGATGCATCCACACCTGAGGTGGAGGCGTTGGCGTAATGACGCCCTAATGATGATGTGTTTTTAATACGACTGAAGCTACAGGCTAACTGAAGCTAACGAGATGGGTTTTTGTTCGGAGGTGGTAGACGTGGCATCATCGCTGGCAGAAGGGACTGGAGCGACGTTGCTGCCACCTTTAAATCACACTAATAAACCGATGTAAATCCGAACGGGGCTGGTGGAGCTGCTGGTGCAGATAGATTCCTCCTCACGGGTTAATGAAACACGATTGTCAGGTTCACGTCGACGTCCACGGACCGCTGGTTCTTTGTTAAGTCGTAAGGATCGCATCAAGTCAGACATCCTTTAATTAAACAGATAATTAAGCTTTCACAGGTTCGTCTGTTGACTCCATGTAACCAGGTGATCCACCATGAAGAACCTGCTGGTCCATCAGGGTCCTGTCAGTCAAACACAAGCTACTGCTAACATGCTTGATGAAAACAAGCTGTACTTTGGATATTGTATTGATTTTTCCTGTAGTTCAGTGGTCCTCAATCGTTTTTTGCACCACAGACTAGTTTTACGTCAGACAGTATTTTCACTGCTGGGGGCCACTGCTGTAATATTTGACTTATAATAGTACTAGAGATATGATATTAGCAGGAGACGATCCACACAAAGAGTTTAACTATTGAGGATGTAGAAACGTGATGCTTTCCTCTTAATGACCTTGAATTTGATTGGATTGGCACCAACTTAAGGAGCGCTTGTTTCCGTTAAACAACCCGGTAGGGTTGCTGCTGAGGTGCCGTGGAGGAAAGGCCAGAGCGTATTGGTATTCTGAGAAGCCTCCTCCTCGCTCTCTAAACCAGGGCCGACATTTAATTTGCACCTAAAATGAGTTGAACTTTGTGTGAAGCGGGTCATTTTACTGCTGTAATCGAAGTGGCCCCTCTTTGCTCTTAATGTGACTTTGTATTTGACGCCGGATGGGAGGGTACAGCGACGGATCGGTTTGCAGACGGGAGCCAGAAAGAAAGTATAACCTTTTGTAATTTGGATAGTATCACGAAATATGGATGATGTATCCCCCTGCCACTTTGAGGTGACTCCTTAAGTGAGCCCTCCAAATTAAAATAATTAATGGTAAGCAGAGTCTTTGAGGAGAACTTGATGCTACATTTGGAGGAAGCGTTGCTATGGTAATCCCTACTGTATGTCTGAAGTGATGCTTTGGCAGGGCTTCATTTGCAGAGAAGGGGAAGCAGGACGCCGCCTTCAAAGAGAGGAAGGTGCAGCCTTCATGGAGCTGCAGTGTTTTCATTCTTCAAGCTGTGGTTCTCACCTTAAAGAGCTCGGCATGAAAATACATGAAATGTGGAAAGATGCTCCAGAGTGGATAATGGATCTTTCATGTCCTAGAAATTGGCTTAGCTGCTTCTTGACTTTAAAAAATGACTTCTGTAGTTATCTGCAGCGGTCTGCGGTAGTGACTATCTCAAAGTCTTCAAATGGTTATGATATAATCTTCAGAACCAGCTACTCCATTAGGATTTTCGGTTTGCAGCCGGGGACTGGTCGGAAATTGATTTCCCCGAGATTCCTGATATAATTTCTTTGTTTCTTTGATGCCGGCTCCAAACTTCTTTGAGGCCAGGGTAATAAATTAAACTCTGTCACATGTTTCCACAGAGCAGCTGGGTTATAATTCATGGCTGTCTTTTAAAGAAGACGGCACGAGAGGTATAGCAGAGACTAAAGACAGGAAGTGAAGGAGTGTCAGGAAGGGTTTAAAGGTGTCTCATTAGACAAGGAGAAGGCAAATGACCAAAATGCCAAGAAGCAATAGAATATGAAAACACAGCAACGAATCCAACAACACAAGGAGAGCCTTGAACGCTTGACTTGAGGTCCAACTAGGAACCAACGGATGGAACACACAGATGGGAGGCTGAAAGGGGGTATGCAAAAACCAATCAGGACAATCAGAGGCAGGAAGTGGCAGCAAAATATGACAAATGAGAGGTGAAACTTTCAAAATAAAAGCTCCACTTTGGAGAATAGGAACATCTAAACATTGATGGCTTTAGAAACTCAAAGTGACCTTGACTAGAATGTCAGAACACAGATGTATAGCTGATGGTTAGCAGCCCTTGTTGTGATTCATTTGTGTTGCTTCTCTTTGTGTTCCTCGACCTTGCTTGTTTTAGATTTCGTGTGTCTTGACCTTCCCTCCATCTGTCTTGTTTTGACCCTTTCCTGCCTTACCCTTCAAGCTTTGTGTTCTCTTTCTTTTCATGCTTAATAAATTGTTGCGTTACATCTGGGTTCATATTTCTCCTGTACTCACTGCACGAGACGGAGACAGAGATGTGATGCTGTGTATCGTTTTTTATTTGTTTGTAGAGTGGATGCGATCTCTACACACGGTGTCTAAATCTGTCTATAAATAGAGTCATTATCACCGCGGCGATGTGAGGATATGCACATGAGCCTCACATGCTGTCATCTGCCACGTGTCAGCCGCGCATGTTGTGCTTCCATCTGGAGGTTCTGATAAGATGTGAAGCTTGGAACACAAACTCTCACATGCTCAGCTTCACTTCAACACCTTAGAGCCTCGAACGCGTCATTCGTAAATTCTTTATGGGCCGATGAGATGATTCTATTTTGTTCCCAACTCATATCTACGTTCTTAGTTGCAACTCTGAAGTTTGGTGTTTGTCTTTATCAGCCGAACACTTTAGTTCCCTTAATTTGAAGCGGGATGGACTGGTGAAGCGTGTTCTGGTTGGTATTACTGACGTTCGTTGGACCCAATCCAGAGTTCTGGGACGGTAAACGCGACACTGATCTTGCTTCTGAGCTTCTAGACATGTTTTTGACGATCTAAAGACAAACTTTTCTCGTTTCCTTTAAGCTGTTTTTGTGTTGAAGCTGTTTCGGACTGGACATCCCCACGGAGTTCAACATTCATCGTTCTGTACATTCATCAGTTCAACCATCTACATTTTTATTTACACTGGCTTCCCTTGTTGCATTCTGTTTTTCTTCTTTTTTCTGTGGCCCAATTTCCCGGCACAGATCATAAAAGTTTCATCTCGTATCATTGGTGCTGCAAACAGACGGACGGCGCTGTGTACCGGGGGGAACCGCCGCCGCCAGCGTTTCCCCTTATTGGGATAGACTTGAACACCCTCTTCAGAGATTCGAGTCTTATAAACCGACATCTTTACCCGCCTCTGACCATTGTTAGACTGCAGACATGGGGGGCCAACGCTTTGCGTGTTTGGGTTTCCTTGTGAGTTTATTTGCCTCAGCTCAGTGCCGCCATTTCTATACCGATTTGTAGTTAAGATAAAATGGACAAACACATTTCAAGCATTAATACTAATCAATAATCATTCTGCACTCATCAATGACCTTGACTTCTTTGTAATTGTTTGGGACTGAAGCCATTTGCCATGAATAACTGCATGAATAGAAAGAAAGGAATTCCCAGCAAGCATTGCATTTTCACTCATGCCACCTCTTCACCAACCCTCCTCCTCCTGACACCCACCCAGTGACAGTCTCCCACTGGGGGAGGTGAGGGTCCGACCCAGTCTGGCGCTTCCTGATGTTTCCCTGCGAGCCTTGGGGGGTTGTTTGTCGATGGGAGACGGTGTGAAGATGCTACCTGAAGCATTGGTGATACCAGATAATGGTACGACGTCTTCGTAGACGACACAATGCTTGAGGCTCCAAACAGCAGGTGAGGACATGATGGACGGATTAGAGACAGTGGCGCTGAACAGAAGACAGGAAGTGGGGCTGGAGGTGGAGGAAATGAAGATGTTGAGGTTCTCTAGGAGTGACCAGGTTGGATCAGATCAGAAATGAGTTCATCACAGCAACAGCCACGTTCTGTAGACAGACTCTGATGGTTTGGACACGTCCAGAGGAGAGATGGTGAGGGTGTTGGTGAAAGGGTGATGAGGACGGAGCTACCAGGAAGAAGGACAAAAGGAAGACCAAAGAGAAGGTGGGTGGATGTAGTGAGGAAGACATGAAGACAGCTGGTGTTAGAGAGGAGGATGCAGAAGACGAGCGTCTCAATTTGAGGCGGGTTTTGAGTTTTTAGGGCTCTGCATGTGCAGTTGCGTGTGGAGGTTCAGCTGGTGGAGGCCAATTTCAAAAAATGAAGTAAGTGGAGTCTTCTCCGGCAGGACGCTCAGCGAGGCGGTTGCAGCTGAGCCTCTCCAATTAGATCCCACGTTTGTGTCCATTCAGTCTGGAAAATTCACAGTTTGCTGCTTCATAACCAACAGGAAGAACAAAGGAAGATAAAAATATCCCCTCTGAAAGTCAAAGGCTGGTATCTTCCCCCCGTTGGAGTTAGAGTCATCAGCGCAGCGGCGATGGCGTGAAGGCGGCCGCCTCCCTAAATGTCTCGTCTTTGGAGTTACTGTCATTCCCTCTTTATCTGCTTTTGTCTTTGATTTGGAAAAGGTTTACGATATCAATTTACCTGCTGTCTCAGTTCTGCAGGAGCCGTTAACAGCTGCTGGAAACACTCACCAAAGCTGTTGTTTTATTGATGGCGGCGCAGGTGCATGCTAATCATCAGGAAGAAGGGAGTCTTTTTTACGAGCAATAAGAGCTGAAGGAATGGCCACCTCCGACAGTCGGATAAAAGAAATATTTGCCTCATCCGTCCCGGTCGACCCGACGTGGTTGATGTTCAGCTGAATGTCAGTTTAAAGCCAAGGCAAGCATAAACAGATAATTATAGGATTGACTAGCATGAAAACAAAATACTGGTCCCACGCTGAACTGTAGAACTTGCAGATATTGGGAATCTTTTCTGTTCCAAGACTTAAATCCATCTTTTAAATATTGAAACTCAGACACGACTCTTTTTTCAACGGATAAATAATTTAAAGGTGAGCGTTCTTAGATGTCCTAGCGTTGGTTTTTCTTGAAGTACATCGCAGGAGGACAGGAGTGCTCTACTAAATGGAACGTGGCCCACACCGACTGGAGGACGCCATCATTCACTCTGCAGCCAAGACCGACTTCCTGCTTCTACACCTGTGGTGGCTTCACCGCTGATTTATTCATGCTCATCTTCTCCGGTAGGCTGAACTCCCTCTGAACGCCTACATTGATTACATTTTTTATGAAGTAATTGCTTATCGGTGACCCCAATCTGACTTATTGATTGATGGCCGGGGTGGTCACCAACCTTGACTGTTGGCCTTCGGTTGGCGAGAGCCGCCGGCCGTCTGCACTGTTTTTATTCATGGCCGTTCTCTCTGTTGGTTTATGGGAGTCGAACCCCCCCAGGCTGCTTTATGGATCATGCAGAATGCAGATATTAGATACTTCTTCATCCCTAAAGAAATAACAGTAAACAGTCTTAAAACCCCGAAACGTTTTAATGCAAAACAAAATAAATTCATTTTGGAGACACAGATGTGAATTTTTTTTTTATCAGCGCTGCCATAGAGGTGACTGCTGTTTGTAGTAGGAGTTAATGTTAAGACCCCCCATGATTCACAGACTGTGTTCTCCTGTGGGTATAAACACAGACATGCCTTTGACATGTGAACCAGCAATTAAACCGAACCAATCCCTGGAGTTCATTCCATTAATCTGTGGGGGTTCGAGCTGCTCGCATCGCTGCTTGTTCACGGTTTGAGTCCAAACACATGTTTACATTATTATTATTATTATTATTATTACCTTGGGGTGGATGCTGAGTGTTCCTGGAGCGTTCCCATTCTGAAGTGGATGCAGATAAATGGACAAATCCACATTTATTTTCTTTTTTACCTTCAACACATTGAGAAGGCTCTTTTCCCGCCGTTTGCATCCATTACACATAAACCACTTTGTGAAGAAATGAGTGAAGAAACATGACATCAAACTTTGAAGTGCATTGGATTGGATTGGATTTTTGGGTTGAATTTTTATTTATTCATTTTTATTTTCACTGGATGCAAAAAACTACTGGATGGATTTTGGTGAAACTCAAATTCAAATTCAAAAAGCCTCATTAGTAGTCCCCAAAGGGCAATTTAAAGCACATAAAGCAGGATTAATGTTAAAGTACAAACATACAGTGTAAACGTAAACAATAAAAATAAATAATAATTAAATAATAAATCCATTCAAGTGGATTATTGGAATTTGATTTTGACTGTGATTTTTTCTTTTATGCGCCCTCCTCTGAGGTTGTTCACTTGACAATAGTTTTACCCTAAAACAGTAAACATCCGTGGCATTTTCAGCTGTTTTTCATCCTGTTGTCGTATTGGTGAATCGCTAAAAAACATCATTTTTTGAATTGATTGAGTTTCCAGCGCGTGAAAACAAACTCCTTCAAACAATCTTATTTACCGTCACTTTAAATAAGAAAAAGTTCTTTATCATCGTCACTTTCTATTTGTGTTTGCTATTGATTGTTATCCTTCAGTAAATAACCACTCTCACCCCTCCAATCAGCTCAACGTGCTGTAATTGCTTTGTCATTTCTCCCCGGAATGTTTACACTCAGCAGGATTCCCTCATTTCAATCAGACGCCGCCGGCGCTGGAACGCCTGCAAATCAGGGTCCAGCCTTTTCATTACCTCCCTCCTGATTTTAAAAAATGCTGCTGAAAAGCCGCGTGAAACACATCAGTCATCGTCTCATGTTAGCAGTGAGATGGCTACGAGATAAATCGAAGGAGAAGAACCCGTCGGTTACCTTCATGCACATGTCCCCCCCTACCTGAAACCCTAAACCTGCTGCTTCCTGCAGCCCCCTGACGAGCAGCTTTACGACTCTAAAGTCTTTCTGCGCCTCCAGGATTGGACGGGCCGGTCTGGAGGCCCGAGCACGAACTGCACAGTTAATTAGTCACACCTCATTCGACTGGCCGACTCAAGGTTATCTGGGTAATTAGGAGCAGGTAGGGATACTTACGTTCATGCAGGCGGCGTGGATTTAGCATTCAGACCGGGTTTCCTCGTGACTCGCCTGCAAAAAGCGAGATCCGAGGTCTGGCGGTTGAATTATGTCCAGACGCCACGTCACGTATTCGATAAAACACACGGGGTCGGGGTCGGCACGGGAAGTTCGACGCCAACGGTCGCTTAAATATACGTACAGTGGTACCTCTGCTTATGAAATTAATTGGTTCTGGAAGAAATTTCTTAAGTAGAAAATTACGTAAGTAGAGACGCGTTTTCCATGCAAATGCCCTAATCTGTTCCAAGCCCCCCCCAAAATTCAGGCATAAATGTTTTACAAAGCATAAAAATGCATCAAAACATGTAACAAATACATGTTATGATTAGATTATTACACAATACGTGAGAGTTGTGCATAATGTAAAAAAAAAAGAATAGAATAAAGAATAAAAATGATGGTCATTTACCTTTTAACTGCTGTCCTCATTGTTTTTTGCCCTTTTGCCCCACCATGAACAACAGAGTGAATTCCAGTCCTCCTCCTGAACTCCTTAAACTTCCTTTTGTTTTAATAACGTGGTGATTGTAGATGCATTACGGCCATATTCTTTGGTGAGATCAACCAAACGCATCCCTTTTTCAGGCTTTTCTATGATCTCTTGCTTTGTTTGTACGAAAAAAAACCCCTTTTTTTTCATCTTTTCTTTTCCTCTTTTCTCCGTCACTTTCTTGGGGTCCATAGTGAATACTCTAAAAGTTAATATATTTACGTAAAACTATCAGAACACCTCACGGGTCGAGGGCCGAATGACGAGGACGATGCATAGACACCTATCTATACCTAAACACAGAGGTCCCTGTTAGCCAATGGGATGCCAAGATGCTAGGTAATAGCCAATGGCAGAGCAGCTACTTGAATGTTGCGTTCAGGAACCTGTGGGAGCTGTGAGTAGAGGTACCACTGTATATAAGCCTCTTCCAAGTGTATTTTTTACCTGCAAACAAACAAACGTTTGACACGACGGATCTGGGTGTGGAAGAAGAGTTCACCTCTCCGTCGTGTCGTAAATGAGGTGTAGTCTGACTGTTGCATAAACATGATGAGTCAGGGTTTTTAAACACATTGCCTCTCCGGGAATCCCCCGGCTGTAATTTTAGCCTTTTGACAGATCGGTACTAAAACAACCACAACGCAGCAATTTCAGTTTACGACAAAATCTATATGTCACTTTGCCGGCGTGGTGAAGGCGCCTTTGAGATGAGACACAGAGCCGGAGGTGTCAGAACATCTTTCTCTCCTGTCGTATTTTAGTGAATGAAGGCGTTTATTTCAATTTATCTGGAATTGAAAAGTCAAAGATTTTTTGATTTAAGTTATTTTTAAATTTTTTTTGTGAATTATTATCCCAGGAACGTGCAGCAGTAGCAAACATATCGATGACAGAAAGTCGAATTCATTGTCAACAATTTAATTATTTTAAATGTCTTTATTGTCGGCAGCGGTTGCCATGGTTGCACAACTTCTACTAGCAAGAACAATGCCAGGAAGTGATGTAGCATACGCTGATCGGTGCTGCTTATGGCGCTGTCATGGGATTTGTTATGCACCCACCCTTAGCATATTCCTGATAGCTGTTATTAATAGAAGACTCTGCCCCTGTGGAAATACAATGACCCTGATTGGCCGACTGCAGAGCGCTCCTGTCGGGTTTAGAATGAGGTGTTTAAGGTACTTCTTTACTTAAAGTTCAGGTCGGATTCCAGCGGAGATGGATAAATGAAATTCAGACTCATACCGTGAGAATGAAAGGAAGAAAGGTCAAAAGTATATTTTAAGTACATGAGATAAATTATACCTGATTGTGTTATTGTGCTGCGCTAGGGCGCAAAAAGAAATGAAAGGAAATGTATAGAGAACAAAAACTGTACAGTAGAATCAGATTCAATGAATCAAACAGTCATAAAGCTCCTCACGCGGACTTTACGGGTTCAGCGTTTCAGCACCTTCGGCCTTTTGGCTTCCGTTCTTTTAACCGCTCCGCTGTTGCTCTCCTTTAATTCTGAACTATAATTGCGTCTTGGAAAGCTGGTATTGTCCTTTTTTAACTTCTGTCTCTCCGACACAGAGCTTCAGGATTAGCAGAGTCCGTGTCCTCTTAATTAGAAACAGAAGGAGAAACGAACGGAAACGGTGGAAACGGCAACAGCAGCGTTCCAATTATTTATTGACTTTAGCCTCAGAAAGTCCACTTTCACCTCCCCCAACACACACACACATGCACACACACACACACACACATAGAATCCCCAGTCTGCACTCTGTATCTTACTTTGTGGGAATGATTCCATCGGTGCAGCTCTACCTGTGCGTTCAGTGAAACTGCAGAGTTTGCCTGTGAAATTGTGGCCCATCACTCAAAAAAGTGAGCCTTATATAATTTAATTACATTTGACCTTAAGTCTTGGTCTTAACTCCATGAGAGAATGATTCCGCCGGGACGCCTTCAGGCACGGAGTTAATATTTTAAACCAATATGCCTTTTTCACTCAGCTGTCTGAGAGGTGGATTGTCACTGAAGTAGAGGCGACACGACAGGCAGCATTTTAAAGACGCTGGCCAATCCGGACGGCAGACGGCGCTAATTTAAGACGCTAACAGATGCTTCAACTTTTCCACACGCAGGTGTGAACGCCTCGCTAATCATGCCTTTTGTTTTATTTCAGTCTGGCTTCCTGTTTTGTTTCTTGGACAGGTGAGATGAAATGCTGACAGGTGATGCTGAACAGATCACATGACCTTATCTGTAGCCTCTGCGCTAGAAGTGTTAGCTTTCACACATCCGGCTCTCGCTACGCCGGTTCTTGCTATCTCATCACAGATGTGTCTGCTGTGAGTGGCGCCGAGTACCACGGCAGGTAAAAACCACGAATTGAACCTCCTGCGCCTGATTTGCTAACGCCTCAAAAGGTGTGAACACATTTTCAAAACGTGTTTGTGATGTCAGAACTCCTGCAGACGCGCGGCGTGACCTTTATGGAGACGTCACGTCAGCTTGTCATTTGATTTCCATTTTAAAGGTCTCGCATTATGCAAAAATACACTTTCTCGTCTGCTCTGTCTGCAGACGCCCCAGAAAAGAGAAAGATCATCCTGTTGTTATATTGCGTGCCCCCCCCCCCCCCTGCATCAGAAAAAGCTTTCCTGCGAATAATCTTTCAGATTTGAGGCCAACTTTGTCAGGTTTGCACCTCCTACTCCTTCCGTCCTCGCTCTTAATGGAGCAAAGCGGC
This sequence comes from Antennarius striatus, assembly GCF_040054535.1. Classification (NCBI taxonomy): domain Eukaryota; kingdom Metazoa; phylum Chordata; class Actinopteri; order Lophiiformes; family Antennariidae; genus Antennarius; species Antennarius striatus. The sequence goes on along the minus strand of NC_090779.1, from coordinate 23,921,123 downwards.
TTCCAGCAAAGCCACACCCACCTTGGGGGAAAGGGGCGTGGCTAACAAACTGATTTGCATTTTGCACACTATGCAGATTGTCATCTAACAGTTAAACCGTGCCTGACGCCTGATGGTGCAGCATCAGCACCGCGAGAACCCAATCAGGTAATCCCAACAAGAAGACGCCGCATCTCGTGTCCGGAGCGTGTTCTCATGTTCCCAGAATGCTGAGCTTTCACTGATCGCACGCGCTCCATAAATCATGGGACGGATTCCATTAATGGAACCACAACAGTAGTTTTATCGTCACTTGTTTCTGTGCGTGTTACTGTTCGTAACCTTCGTAGCCGACGTGACTCTCAGGTTCTTCAGTAAATGACGCCGGCGCTTTGGAAATCATGCGACATTCCGGACATGTTTTTTTTTTTCTTTGCATGAACAGAAGTGTCGTCATATTATGTTTTATATTTCCCACTTCCTCACAGAGATTATTTATATTTTGTTTGTATTTTTCTAAAAATAGCAGCACACGATTCATCAACCTCCGGACTCGACTGGGCCTTGTACTCAGAGAAAATATAAATTTATTTTCCTGCGCTCCCTACGTCTGCTCTTGTTTCCATGGCAACATGACAGGGAATGAAGGACAGGCTATTGGATCTAAAGTTTCTCGGTGCACTAATGAAAATGCTCCAGGAAGTAGAGAGCCATTGGTGTTAAATTAGACGCATGGCAGGGAGATTTCTTTTCTAAACAAAGCACTCATCCCAACCTGATGTGTGTCTGGAGTAAAGGCTTGTATCCATCAGGGCGTTTTCTGCTGGATTTTATGTTTTTGGCTCTACACTTGAACAATTCTGTGTCCTCCGCAATGCATCAACTGAGAGACCAACGTGGAAACAGCCGGCGGCGGTTCTAGGATCAGACCTTCAGGGGGGCTCGGCTGAAAAAAAATAAAACAGGGCTTCAAAATGACACGCTGTTGTTGTTTTTTTACAGTTCCTTTACATCCCTATCTGTAAACTTCAGCGTCTTCTTTCCCTCCATCCTCCCCTTCTTCTCCTGCTTTGCACTGACAATCATGCACAAGCAGATTGTATGCAAACTAGAAGAAATAGTCTGGTACTAAATAAAAGAAAAAAATATGGGGCTAACCTCCATTGGTGATGAATTTAAACCAGGTGGATGCCAGTCAACCTCCTCCGCCCTCCTAGCCTTAAAGAATATTTGGTTGCTATGGGCGATGCAGCAGCATCACCTGATTGTGACTGGGAAAAACAACAAAAACAAAAATAGAACGCCGTCGATATGAAATAGGATAAACGAATGATAAAACACACAACCTATCATTGTCATTTCAGGGACAATGATAGGATGTGAGGATGTTTAGAGTCGTCGCCGCTCTCTTCGGGTCTCGTTTCGGAAGACAAAACCGTACCGTTAATGATCGACGCAAAATGCAGCCTCTTTGTGAACACGCAATTATTTCGATTAAATGATCCACGATGACTGTCCCCCGAATTTTACATCTGGATATTGTTGGAGTCCTAATGGATCCTGGTGCAGCCGTCATTACGGACCACCGATGATGTTAATCACTGTTGTTAGTCCTCGGTGGAGCCGGGGCTGTTTGGCAGCACCGACCCAGATGCCCATCACAGTCGTCATTTATTGCTCTGCTTTGCCTCTGTAAGCACAGACACAGGAAGAAAACAATGGAGGAGGATGTGGACCCATTCTAATGAATAATTAACCAAATTGGTAATTATGTTGTGTCCTGAAAAAACGAATCCGCTCACAAAAAAACACAACGCGCCGCAGAAACGCAACATATTTTCTGATGTAAAGACGACCAAAGTTCCTAAAGTCGATTTTACTGATTTTATTTCATGTTTTTTACATCATATTTCAAGCCGTGAATGCAAACTGCTTTAATCGTAAAGCGTCTGAAAGTTTGGATGAATTTCACAATAGAAGCGTTTCAGTCTTGCTTTCTTTGCTGTGCTGTGTCTTCCATGTTTATTGCTTCATCACTCAGGAGGTTCCCTTACGACCGTCGTCTGTGTACTGGTTTCTATTACATCGCATACAAGTAGTGCATCTGATAAGGGACTTATAACGCAGCATTAATCGACTTGTCTTTGCCGTGTGGCAACAGAACAAGCTGAAAACACAACCCTGACAGGCCCATATTTTAACTATATGAGGCTGTCAGGGATAACTAGTAGTCCAACATTAGCACGTCCAGCAGAAGTAGAAAAACAAGCATTTATTCATGGTTGGCTTTGCAGCCGTTTGAGGTTTATTGTGCGTCGGTTTTTGAGAAAATTAAAGGCTTTTAGGTGCGCCTTACAGTGCGAAAAATACTCTACTGCTTAACTTTGACATATTTTGTGTTGTCCCTTCATTTTGTTCAGTTATTAGATGCAGATCTATTCGGAAGCAAAAAATTACAGTCAAACCTCGAGAAATCAGCCGTCGCTCTGATTATATTTTTGTTTGATATACGAGCGAAAAATACGAGATACGAGTTGTGCTTCGGGACTACACCGTTTGTTGGCGGATGGATACGACATCAGTGAGACCGGATCTCATTCTCATTGGCGGAGTAAAGACGTAGCTCGTGTGTTCTCGTGACTTTTGTAATTTTTTTTTCATTCTTTATTTTTGATTTTTTTGTACCTTATATATAATTAATTATAAACAGGTAAAATCTGTGTGTCTATTGGTCAATAATTTAGAGGGCTTTATGGCTTTTTTTTTTACTAGTAACAGAATGTAACGGATTAAAATGATTTTAGTTATTTTGTTTGACTTACGAATTCCGTCACAGAACATTTTAAATTCATATCTTGAAGTTCTACTGTAGTTAAAAATGACCTGTGTGATTATAATATAGCGTATTTCTCTGTTTAGCTACGATGCTGGGCGGTAATTACCGATTGGTTTGACCTACCAGTCTAGTTGGAGTTAACAGGACCGATGAGCAGCTTAAAGATGTAGATCAATCAGGTTATTGATGTCTGATTAGAGGCCCCATAAGGACGACGTGAATGTGACAAACATGCTATGTCGCTAACAAACAGACCGACTGATGGCCGCCCCCCCCACCCCAGTTACAGATTCAAGATCTAAAATCAATCGCCTTCACTCACGTTGGTGTGGGTGATATCAGTGCTATATGTCCCAACATCCCCGTCATTAATCTGAGGTAACGACAGCTGTAAACTTCACCTCACGTCACGAACCCGACCCAAGGACGCCGTCCGGCCGTAACGGGTCGGCGGGGAGGGAAAACGTTGACTCAGCAGTTGTTCCTCCACTGAATCACGACAACATGCTGACCTGCCAGGAAATCAATATGATGCCCGGTAATAAGAGCCGGCAATGAGAAGCCTCACGAGGAACAGGCCCGGTGCCATCTTTATCCGTCACCATGGTGACGCAACCGGAGCTAAAGGCGTTCTGATTGTTTTCTTTAAAACCTGAAAAAAAATAAAAATCAATGTTATCAATAATCAATTCAAAGATGAATTCATAAATGTGGTTAATAATTTCAAACAGCGGAGAAGCAGAAAATCGAGTCAGAGAGAATTCCCTGATGGCGGTGGAATATCCTGTGGATACCTGGAATCAACGAACAGGAATTAAACGATATTAAAGGCTTTACAAAAAAAAAACAGCTGTGATGTAAAAGATTGTAATTGCTGATGCTAATATGAGATTAAGGGAATGGCCGGGGGGGTCAACAGGAAGCAACGGGGCGCACAATCCCTGAGTCACACTGCTGTGGTGTTGTGTTCAATGTAGGCGTGGAGAAACAAGGTTTCAAAAATACATTTCACTCATTAATCTGCATTCATTTATCTACGCATTCAATCCGCATTATTGATTCTTTTCTGTCCGCTTGGGGGCGGCAGAACATCTTATGCAGACGAAAGTTATTTATATTTCAGAAACTTTACCTTACATACATACATTATCTCACCATACATTCCGTTTGAGAAAGAAAGAAAAGAATTACAACTTTTTTCATCCACCAGCTTTAACTGAAATATCTCACTCGCGTTGTCGTTTTTATTTATCTCTTTTGAACGACATTAGCGGAAAATAAAATCTATGAGTGTTCTTCGTGGATCAGAAAACCAAAACAATGAGCTGAAAGTAGCTAAAATGTTAATGAAAATTTAATATGAAGGCGTTGGTGTGAAAAACTAGCCAGTGTCTGGGAGCTTATGTGGCAGCAAGGTAACGAAATGACAAACAATTAATAAATTATTTAAATCTTAATGAGGAAAATTATTCATTAATTTGACTTTTTTGAAATAGTCGATAGCATCATGTTTACCTTCAAAAATAAATCCTTAAAGCATTTTTATTCCCTCAACCTGACCTCAGCGGGTCAACAGGTCAACATTTGCTAAACTAAAATAATAATGGATTAATAAACCAAACTAAACTAACTAATAATAAATAAACTAAACGAATAAACTAAAAGAAATTTTAAAAAAATCATAAAAATTAATGGATTACTAACAGCTGACATAATCCAACCCACTTTATGAGTCGCCAGTTAATATAGTCTTCTGTTTGTCTGAACAAACACTAGCTGTGATATCCCAGAGGTCAATTCCACACATGATGTGTACATCCTACACATCGCAGTCCACATGTTTGCATCTTCTCCGACTCCTGCATTATGTTCATCTCACCTGGATCATCGTTTAAATCGCTGGACACCGACAGGCATTGGCTCGTTTCCTCAGAAGCGTTAGCGTCCACGCCTGCTGGTTGACAGATGTTTGTTTTCCGTCTGCTTGCGACCGGAGAGCGACGGCGCCCACATTTCCTCTGGCCGCGCCTTCCCTGCACAAATAATCTCAACAACAACAATAACAACAACAGCGACGTCCTCTCCTGAGCTTGACACTTGGAGAGAATCCGGCTAGAACACACTGATAATGAGAGCGAGTGGGAGGGAAGGAGGGACGCTGAGAGTTGCTACTCGTCTTAGATGTTGTTCCATATCTTTATCAACCTAACATTTTTTTTCTTGCTTCACAACCAGCGTTTCCTTTCTCTCTTTTCCCCCTTTCATCCCGTTCCTCTCTTTCTTCCACATCCCTTCTTTTTCAGCTCATATAATTATTAATTCCTGAAATCCAACGCTCGGTAAAGTTCCGTCAAACCCGAGAGTTTTTACCAGGCGTTATTGAAAGAACCTCTGGATCCGTCACAGACCTGTCTGAGGGCTCGGCGTCAGCAGAATTGGACCTTTTATGGCTTCTCAGAAATGTTTCGCTAATAGTTAAGAAGTTTTTTAGATTAAAAAAAAAACATATAAAATAACTTTAGATGTGTAAAACTCACCTGATGTTTGAGAATAAAGTGATATAAGGAACATCTCTGGTGAACCAACAGGAGAAACTAAAAAAAACCCTTTTAACGATGATAAAAACAGAGATGTGAAGCCTTCAGGGTGTTAATAAAAACATATGGCATGAAGCCTAACGTCTATTTGTGTTCAAATTGTTATTGAACCCTTTTAGAAACGTTCTCACCTCCACTGGGTCCAATATGGAGACGCAACACAAAGTAAATCACATTTCAAACGTTATGAAGATTCTATCGGATGTCGACTGTATTTATGATCTGTGAGTTCAATCTCGAATTAAGTTAAACAAATTAAAGAGATTTTTTTAAAACAGCTCGAGATTTTATTGCTATAAATTGCCTTACAGATGTTTTGCTGCATCTCACTCGTGATACCCCGACATATATCTGTCCTGTGTGTCGTGCTACCATAAAACAAAGCGGTAAATCTGCGACGAAGGACGTTTAAAGTCGCATCATGTGACTTTTTCAGCAAAACTAGCTTTGCAGGAATGCATTTTCAAAAAAACAAACAAAAAAAAAAGGATCTGATCCTCGTCTCTACCAGCCGCCGGTTCAGACCGAACCGAAGCACTTACTGTTAAACTAATAGACCGTAATCACACAGTGGCCACTTTCCTCTGATGTCTCACTCAGGATGGGGCGGCTCAAATGCCAGGATAATGTCATGGCACGGTGTTCCTCATCACAAGTGGAGTGAAAATACCCACAACAACAAAGTTAGCCTCACTTCCTGTTCCCTCAACCCAACCTTGAAGACATAAAACGATCTTTACTCGACGTGAACGCGGACTTCTGTCGGTGTTGCCTTCAATAATTAAAGTTGTTTCCCTTTTTAGTCACTGAAGGAAAGAAGAGCGCCAAATCACACGACTTTAGCACCTCACGACGGCGTTATAGCTAAAGCATTAGCGCTGTCTCTGTGCGCTCGATTAATTCAGCTTTAAATATCTCTGCTGGAGGTTAGAAACCTTCCAGGTGATTAATGTCGATGGCGGCTTTAAGTTCATTGTGTGACCCCGTAAAGCAGGTGTGTGTTAAAATGTGTTAACTTCAGTCTGGTTGTTCACGTCTGCAAAGGATCTGTGAATTTCAAGCTGTTACACAAATGCCATGAAGAATAATGAACATTATAAGGGAGCGATGTTTAAACCCAAGATTGTATTCATAGAGAATCAGTTTAGTTTTGGCTCCAACTACTGAATTCCAATCAAAGACTTTCCTCTCTTACAGATTATTAAAAAACTAAATTGAACTTTTTCACACGAGCAGAGTTGAAGGATGCGTTCAGGAGCCGGAGGAAAGAAGCAACCTCGTGTTCTGCTGCTCAGGTGTTGTCTGGTTGGGTCTGGTTGATATCACACGTCGTCTGTAGATCAGAACCCTGGCTGGTTTTAATCTCTCTCTACTGCGAACAAACACTCCAGTTTCTGATGTTTCCACTCAAGATGCTTCACAGGAACTCAACGGGAACTTGGCCTCAGAAAACGAACATCTTCTCCTAAGATGTTTGTGTTCTGAGCTTCCGATGCCGGTGTGACGCCTGATGGACCGTCACAGAAGTCTACCTTACATCAACTCCACTGATGTCGACATGGGGGGGGGGGGTACCACATTAACAGGTTGCGATCCTTCACATCTCTCTGCATGCAGTTGAAAGTCACATGACTGCAACCAGGAAATAGATTTCATGATAAAATAATTTTTTTTGGAACTGCATTAAGTTTTTTTTTCTTTATTGACACTAAATTTAACCCAAAATTAACTCCTGCATTCTTTGCTGAGCAGTGCAAAGAAAAGACAAACAAAGAATCGTAGAGGTAGAAATAGATTTTAATAACAGCCATCCGTTGATTGAAATGTCCTAAAGTCGTCGTGTAAACTCAATTTTCGTTTTATTTGTCGTTCAAACCGTTCAACCGGTAAACAGGAAGCTAAAATGACCCACAGAGAATTAAAAATTTAACAAGAAACAAAAAAAGCACCGATGGCAGAGTGAGATGGATGGACTCTGTGAATATAGGAGGAATAAAAAGACCCTTTAGATATTATAAAACAAAATAACTTGGTGTATGTCGTGATTTACAGAAGGAACGTTGTTTAAATTAATCTGAGAATTCCATGTCCTCATTTATTATTAACTGTTAATGGAAGATGTAATGGGGCGCACGTCATCATATCTAGAATCCGTCGCAGGCTTGTTTTTGAGGCTCACTGAACCGTTTCACACCAGAACTACCCAGTTTTCTCCTAAAGCCCTTTTCATTGCACCAGAATTAACTAACCAGGTTAACTATAAAGAAAATTTTATCCCGGCAGTGAAAATATAAGATGACAAATCAGCTCTGTAGAATAGAAGAAGTCGACCCACACAGAGTCACCTCAGGATTCCGAAACAGAAACGTCTTGATGTGTTGAAATTCTGCTTGGTGAAGCCTTTCAGAACCCAAACGCCCAATTATGAAGGAAAAGTGAAGACGTGAATCTGAGGCGTGACCCCCGTGAATTCTGCCTAAGTCACTTTACTTCATAAGGGCTCGTAGCTTCTCTTGTTTTAAGCCACGTAAACCATGTGACTTCAACATTTACCTCCAACCTGGACGCTGAGTCCTGTCCTTTTATTCCCTTCCATAATGTCACACTTTAACTGTGAAAGGAATCCCAAACTGATGGACTTGATTGTCTCTGCCAAGGAGTTAATAATGAAGCATCCTAAAATGCTGTGGATGGCTTTGAAACCCCCCTCCCCCCCTTGTACGAACAGCGCCAGCGTCAGCCAATGAGGGAGCTGCGGCTATGCAGCGATGCCAGAAGAGTGTTTCTGCGCAGCGAAGACGGATGGTGTCAGAGCTCATCGAGTACGGCTTTGATTTGGGGGGGTTTAGACAGACAGCTGAGAAAATTCTCTTGGACAAGTGTTCGGCGGCGGGTATTGAAAGTCAATGACTGATGTTACTCGTCGGGTAATTGGTCTGATCTCGCAGGTTCACGGCTGGTACGTGTCGCTGGAGGATTTGACATTGTTTGGCCAAATTGGGTTTCTTTTTATTCGGGCCCAGAGGATATGTAAAAAATCAACACACAAAGAAATAAAGCAGGTTTTAGATGGGAAAGAGACGAGGCGGCGGTGCAGCCGTTACCGTGACGGCAGGCGAAGCTGGAAAACAGATGAAAGCAAGGCAAGGGTGGTTAAAATCAGTGACATCACGGATAGGGGGGGGGACATTGCATCAGCTTCTTCAAACAGTCCTAATAGAATAGCAAAGAAGGCCTGACTGATTGTTCTCCCCAGGAAAGACAAACTGCTGACGGTGCATTTATTTATGTTCAGTTCACGTCCCGATGTCAGAAAAAGTTCAGGTAAACAGCGACCGTTTTAACCAGCTGGGCATTTTTGTTAGTAGTTAATATTGTTGTTAGAACTTTTCGTCACTTTTAAACATTTATCGATGGAAGATAAACGTTAAAAATCAATGTCACCCTTTATAATCCATCCAGAGTTTGAGTCATACGTCTCCATCAATTATTGTTGAGCAGCTGCTCTTAGCTTAGCTTAATGTAGCACAAAGCCTGCCAGCAGGGGGGGAGGGGGGTTGCCGCTAGTCAGGCTCTGTTTCCAGATGACAAGAAGAGGAAGAAACGCACTTTATTGTCCCCATCGGGAAACTATCTATTCACTTTTTCTATGTTTTAAACATGCATGTTTAACATGTTTAACATGTTTAATAGTGAGTGTTAAAACAACGATCGCGTTTTTTGTTGGACTAGTTCAGAGTCGGTGGACTCACTTCAAGAAGGTCGACCAATTTGTCTTTCTTTACATCCTGAACCATCAGAGAACCATTGAGCAGCTTGTATGAAGGATTTGAGATTAAAACCTGCGACAGATTCCGTACGGCGTGAGGATGCAGTTTGATACCTCAACGGCTTTAAAGTTTTAACAACCTTTTGTCTACATCGTTCGTAATAAAGTGTTTTTCAAAAGGTTTTACGACTCCGCCCTCCGTCAGTTTGTTATCCAGGTCGTTTTTGGTTTCATTTTCGTTTTACTGGAGGAAGAAGAGGAGCCTGACTGACCAGTAGTGTTAGTATCCCTTTTGAGGCCTGTAAACCAGTGAGGTAGAGGTCATGTGATCCGTCATGGTGTGACTAAAACCTTGTGCTGGGATGGCGATGGAGGTTCTAGCGGTTGTTTCCTCTCTCTGACTGATATCTAGTCAATAGACGGGGAAACTTTCACTGACCTTCCTGCTGGAGCTTCTTTTCTTTCATCCTTATTTAACTGAACAACTGGTCTAAGAGCAGATTCTTGTTTACAGCAGTGGCCTGAGGGAGTCGTTGTAGGAGTAGGGAGGGCTACACATTCAGGAGCTGCCTGGTGGAATGGCCATCCAGCGTTGGCCACCAACTGTTCCGGTAAAGCGGCGCTATCCATTAAATGCTAGGTTATCTCGCGCTGATGCTGTTTTTTACACTTCATTGTTCCATTAACGCCGTGCCGGCATTGGCGAGCGTCCTCGCCCTCTCATCACCAAAAGACCCGAGTAAATACGCCATCCCCCGGTCCACGTTAGCTTTATTTTGACGCGGTGGCTCATCCGGTCCCATGAGCTGGCAGCTTCAGCAGAAACTGGGGTAATTATTTACAGGAGGGATTGTGGAACCTGCTAAAAATATCCCTCACCACCCCTCCTCCCTACGAGAACTCCCTGGGCTTTCAGAACAAGACGGGAGGAAAGAGTAGTCCTGCAAAGAGGTTCAGCTAATTCCATTTCTGACATCCTCTCCTTCTGCTTTTAATGCTCCGGAATTTCCAAAGATTAAGCGACACGCCTCTTAAGATGTGTAAGATCCATTCAGACAGAAGATAATTCTTATCACCTGCAATTCTTAAATGATAGCTAAGCTGCATTATTTAAAGCGGCTGCAGATATTCACTGGCGCGATGGAGATAAGCTTCCTCTTTGTTTGGAATATCAGGTATCCGGTCAGCTACACAACAGCATCCTGTTGTTGGTAGTGACTTTGTGCGTGCCTTTAAGGACACCAGCAAAGCGTATGTATCTGTTGAAACCTTATCGCCTTCCAGGATAGTTTCCCCACCCATGCTTACAAATCCACTCCCGTCGCGTACAGTCAAACAGGGTTACAAAGATGGAGTTATTTTGGGCTCCTCTGGTTCCAGACGGGAAAAGTGCTTTTATTTTCTTAAAATCTAACATTGAATAACAGACAGTCGCACGGATTGAATGGCGAATCATCGGTTTAAATAAGAGAATTGCATTGTTCAAGTTTTGTTTCAAATTGCCACCATCTCAATAAGATTGCGCGCTTTTATTTTGAAAGTGGAGCACATGACTTTGGTCCATTTTGGACAGATTTTTCTGAATGTTTCCACTTTTTTTTCCAGGAAAATAGTACAATGCCTTTCAGCCAGCTAATCCCAAATGACCCCTCCATTATTAAACCGACCCACCCCTTGTAAAGAGGCATGGAGATTGGGTAGAAAATGACATCTGAATAGCACAGCTGGGGCAACATGGTGCCACTGGCACGCTGAAGGCGAGGCGGGAACATCGGAATTAAATGTCGGCTATTATTTGCATTTGACATAAAATACATGCAAATTTCCGAAGAGCCATAGAATTTTTGTTTTCGTCGTGGCCGTTTCAAAGTTTAAAGATTTAAATGTCGATTATATCACAGATTTATTTCGATCTTTACAACTCCTTCTAGCCACTCTTCTTGGACGCTTTTGATTTAAACAATCCACAATCAAGCAGCCTGAGGGGATTGTGCTGCTGTTGTACAAATCTTCTGTGGCCTTCAAAGCCAGTGGCCCGTGGGGGATTGTGCATAGCCTGCTGTCTATAAAGGAATTAGAACAGTTGTTTAATGTCTATTATTTCCAAATGGAAGTTTTGACTATGTGAGTCTCCCACTCAAGCCCCAATAATAGCTTTCACAGACATAACAGCTTTTCAGAATTGAAGAAAACCAACTGCTAATTACGACCGCGGAATGTTAGATTGTTTCATCTTGGGAAAATTAACATTTTAATGCAGCGCTGTGGAAAGTCGACCCTTATCGGTATGCATGATAATCCGGCGGAAGCATCTGGCGCTGCCTCTTTTTCTGAGCGACTCCAAGTGAGAGATTCAGTTTAGTTGCACAACCGTGTTCGTGTTCTCCAAAGTGGAGCTGAATTTAGGTGAAGATTAGCCTGAATGAGAGGTTTTTCGTTTTCCGTGAATCAGCGAGATAATTGCTGTTGTTGATTTTTTTTTTTGTTTGTTTGTTTGTTTGTCTGTGCTGTTGATTTCATCTGGGACCGTCAGCCTGAGGAGCTGCAGAATTCAAATTACAGTTTGAGAGGTTTCTCCAACATGCTGATAACAGAGCAATAAATCAGTTCTTAATTTATTAATGATTTCGACTTAGCCGCACAGTTCATCTTTTATAGTTGTAGCATGGATAATTTACTTTACACAGTTTAGTAGAATACTATCCTGCTCATACTGCTGGATTCTTACATCAAGTCCTTTGAATGGATGTATCTCATATCTGACATTTTTATTCCATGCAGCCACAGTCTTACTTTGTTCTGACTGTTTCCACCCTCCTCGTTATGGAGGTCTTCCTCACAAAGGATGCACTTTCATAAATGTTGCACAAACCGTGGGACTGAGGCCCGGATACCAGTTCTTGAGGATCTGGTGTAGAATAGTGATTTTTAGTTGTGAAGCAGTTTCTCATTCAATTGTTCCAACACTGAGTCTCCAAGCTGCAGGCTACAGCCTCCACGTGGTCTTATGCCTAGACTAGACTGGACAAGACTAGACTACACTAGACTAGATTACACTGGACTAGACTAGAGTGGACTGGACTAGACTAGACTTACTGGACTTGACTGGAGTACCTGGACTGGACTGGCCTGTCTTGTCATGGCCTGCCTACCTTGATTGGACTTGACTGGACTAGAGTAGACTGGACTATACTAGACTAGACTAGACTGGACTTGACTGATTGGACTGGAGAAACTTGGACTGACCCCCTGACGGATATTTCAGATGATATAATATAAATTTCTCATTAGTGTCCAAAGGCTCATTGAAAGTTGTTGGTTTTTTTTTGTTGTTTTTTTTTAAAAAACAATAACTTTTGCGACCACTTAATTAAAAAACAACTAAACTGCATCTGAAGCCATTTGACCGAGCTCCACCTTCACCATCAGCATTTCATCAACCAATCCATTGTCCTGAACCAGCCTCCTCATGATTTTATGCCTCTTTAGAGATCATCTCATTTTATTAAACGTGACCATGTGATCAGCTGTCCTAGCAAAGTTTTCCTTGATGTGGGAGACAAACAGAACATGTTCCTATCGCCACCAGCTCATGAACATAAACATATCGAAGGGATTCTGGGGCACTGCTTAATAATAATAATAATAATAATCTATACAGGTAGTCGCCGACTTACGACCTATGCAACTTACGACCGACCGACTTTACGACCACAATGTCCGGGTAGGGCGGGGCATTCCCTCCAGCCACAGTACTCACACTCTGAGGCTGCCGCGCTCTCTTCAGTCCCCACGGCGCACACACGCTGTTCAGTCACACTGAGATCAGCAGCCCAGCCCACTACTGATGGGCTGGGCTGCTTAGGAGGCTGTGACGGAGAAATGTATGAATGACGTATGGAAAAACTGTCAAGCGTTACGTGAACTCTTCTGCTGGATTTGAAAGTGACGAAGAACTTGATCAGATTCGGGAGAAAATAGTGAAACTGGCAAAAAACCTCTCCTTGGAGAACTCACAAATGATCGCGCTGTAAGAAGAACTGATCGCGCTGGAAGAAGAAAGAGTGGAAGAAGAAGAGAGAAGAGAAGCAGAGAAAGAAGAGGAGGAAACAGAAAAAATGTTCACCACCAAAGGCTTGTCAGAAGGCTTTTCCCCGTTAAATAGACTCCGTGCACACTTTGAAGAAATGCACATAGAACATAGAAACATTTGCGAGGATTGAACGGATGGCAAACGACGCTTTCCGTCCATATCGTGAAATTTATGAGGAGAAAAAGAAACGAACAATTCAGACAAAGCTCACAATGATTATGAAAAGATCGTCTCCCGCTCCCACCAACCCACACGCTGCCCCAGCTGACGATCCGGACGACCCCCAGCCAAGAACCAGCGCTGCTGGATTTAATTTTTACTTAAGAGTCGATTTACGACCAAGTCGAGTTACGACCGATCTGTCGGTCCCAATCGCGGTCGTAAGTCGGCGACTACCTGTACTTTAATTATCCCTCTTGGGGAAATTCAGATTTTTTTCAGAATGCTCAATAGAAGTAGTCCCGTATTTGACTGCAGTTGCTACCTTAGAATCTCTATTCGGGTGAAAGTTAACCGTGGTTTACCTTTAGTTACTTTATCAATACAAGTAACTGTGACTCTTGAGCTAATAGTCACACCTGGCACATGAAAAACCTAGCGACTATAATTGATTCATTACATAATGCTCTCGCCCAAAAGACAAACACGTATCCGTCTTTGTCACTGGGAGCCATATCGATCCAGGTGGGTTGACTCAGCTCGCCGTTATTGGACTGTATTGGACTGGAGGGTAATCAATCAAACTTTCAACTCCCATCCCGTCACCTTGAAAATCAGTCTTGATGGTGAAAAAGCGTCTGCTCTTTTTCACCAGTCGCATCTCTTGCAGAAAGCCAGAGGGGTGTCAGTCTTGGGATTTTAATAAAAACGTCTCACAGACATTAAACCGTATCAGTAAACAGGAAATAAGGCTATATTCTAGACAGGAAGTGAAGCAGACAGAGAATTTAGGTCAGCGCTTCAAGTGGTAAACAAGCCATGAAAATTAAAAAGAGCAGTTGTCACTAAGCAAACTTGTTTTTAACAATTTTGGAGCAGTGGGCTAAATGAACTTGTACAGCGACATTCTGATGTTTTTCCCTTTGAAAGATCTTTGAAATCTAAATGAATTAGGCTTAATGACACATGAAAAACGACACGACGGCACGTTTGAGCTCTGCTCATTTTTATTTAGACCAAAAGGCGACTTATCAGGCGATTAACTGTAGGTTAACTGTAAAGGATAAAAGGTTGTAGTTTGGAGCAATTATGTGGATAATTAATTGACGGAACACTAATTGTGTGAAGCAGACCATATGTGATACAATAGCTACAGGAATAAAATAGATAAATTGATGTAAAAAGAACTAAATTGAGTCAGAAGTTGAAAAAAGTATTCTTTATAACATAGGCCAAGAATTAACTTGAAGGATCATGTCGCTAACAGTGTTGCACCAGGGCAAATATGTTATACCTGGTGCAACACTGTTAGCAACATGCTACATGCTACAAACACTGGATTTCTGGATTCTGTGGTGGATGGAACCACGAATCTGTTTCATTCTCCTGCAGCTGGACGTGAGCCAGCAGCCTGAAGTCCAGGCCGGCCGAGCGTGACGCCCATCTTGGATCTAGTTCCTCTCCACTGGGGCGGGCCCGACTCCTCTGGTCAGAAGGTGCTGGGGGCATGATGGTCCCAAACAAGTCAGCCACTCTCAATCCAAGCCATGCACCTCCTCCTCCTCCAGCACTGATTAATGGCTCATCGGTAAAATTAATTTGGTTCAGCTGTGGAGCTGAAAATAACAAATTAAAACGAAAATGAATCAAGTCTGAAGGAACTGCCAGCTGCTGCATCTGCACGGCTCTGCAAAGTGTTTTAACTGCATTGCACTGCGGGGTTCATTATTCAATCAGTCGATTGGTAAGAATTTACTTTAATAAACGCTAAATCAATTCGGTTATTCTGGTAGCAGGGCGCGGGTCGGGGCCTGAAGGGAACCATGTGGTTCTTGTAGAGTTCTAGCAGGCAGGTTCTCACTCCATCAGGGCTGTAACCTCCTGACCTGCCTGGGGAGGCGCAAACACTCACACAGATGAAGAGGATGAGGAAGAAGCCCCCCCCCCCATTGGCGGGAGCTCTGATTAAAATATCCGTCAAGTCAGTGTAGGTAAGGAGGGAACACAAAGGAGAAACCAAACTGATGGAGGAAAGGTCCAGAAGAAGAGGCAAAGTCCAGGGAGTCAAAGATTCAAAGTCTTTCACAGGAAAAGTTTGACCTGCATGAAAAGATGTGGAATGGACTGAATGACCTTATATTTTTCCGGATTTCATGAAAACGGCTCCACAATTTTTGCTTCAATAGAGGTAAAAAATGTAATACCTCCTTGATCCCATCCTGGGTTTTTAACCCCGGGGGTTGGGGTGAAAACCGGTGAACATTGAGATGATGCCGGCTGTAGAGGATGCTAAATAAACAACTGACAAATGTGACCACACTTTGTTTACGGGGCTGCATCACATCTGTAACAAACCTGTACAAACTATTAATCATGTGAACACAAGAGGAGTTGTGTAAAACACACCTGTACCTCTCAAACTGCTGATGAATGGCTTCTCCTCTTTGCAGCCTGGCTTTCCAATTACTCCTCCGTGGCTCAGGCCGACCGCTATCGTACAGTTTCTGAAGGACGGAAAGGGTGAATGTAAAAATGGCCACTGTGCTTCTTGGCAGCTCAGCTTCTCCAACCTTTGATGTATGAAGGTCCGTTTGAGCCCACGGCTGCAATATGTTCGGGTTGTTTTCCTCACACCTTGTTGTTTCGCCTCTTGTAATGTAATGTACTGTCAAATAGAAACACACCTGGAAGTCAGTGTTGGTTTGAAACACTTATTGTCAATCAGAGAGGAAGTCTTGTATTGTGAATGCACTCAAAGTAGCAGTTTACCCCCAAAAAAACTGATTATTCACCGTTGTGAACGGCAGAACCTTAAAAACAAAAGCAGGAACTCTCACAGTTGAATTCATGCAAGACTCGAGATCTCAGATCAATCCCTGAAGATTTTCTCAGATTGTTCCCCATTCGAGGTGAACACACCAACACCAATGATTGTTCACCCCTAGAACAGACCAGCTAGAGTTGAACATCTAGAGATGATCTAGTAATCGGTGTGAGTCACGATTGAAGCAGACGGTGTTGATCTCATGGGGATGGACAGGCAGCCAAGGTACGTCCGACTGGACGGACTCCAAGTCTGTTAGCCGAGAGGCTACCGTGAAGATTTTAGCTAAAAAAAAAAGGCATAAAAAGTTTATTTTCAGATCAATTTTGTTTCTTCTGGGGGCTTGAATTGTGGTGAACAAGCTGTGAAGACTGCTGATTCTCTTCCTTTGTGTTTTTACGGTTCTCACAAAGCTCGGTGTTTTTCACTTTTGTTGAAAACTCAAAAAGTTGCAGCGCAGAGTCGTGTTTGTCCGGCTCAAGGTCTTCTTATGAGTCATCGCTGGTCTCTGGCTAAATAACTGAAGCCTCATTTGACGAGTGGTGAAGTGCGGCTAAGGCTGTTTGGGGCTAGCCGCTAGCTGCTGCTGTATCAAAGCAGAAAGCGGCTCTTGATCCTTCGCTGTGAAACTCTGGCTTCGCCTCGCTCCTCGACGGCTGACCTCTCGGCCAGTCTTTGTTTATACGGCATTTTTTTATTTACCCGTTACGCCTCGAAATCAACAAGTCACTGCAGATAAGTCTCACAAATTATGTGTAAGTTTGATACTGATGACCCAAGGACTTGTCAAAAATGTGTATTCGACTTATTCTGAGCAGTTTCATTCTCTTTGTGTTTGTGAGCTTGAAACGAAAAATTCTACAAGATGTTTATGGATTAAAGCAATCCTGATTCAATATTTTAGATTTTTATTTCAGCCAAATTAATAAGTCGACTCATGTTAAAAAAAAACAAAAAAACGAATCCCATCAGTAATTCCAGACATGTATGCTGATTCTGAATCCACTGTTGTCGTCCATTCTCAAACCCGACTGTCCCGATCCTCTTTTGCTGAAGTCTGCTATTCAATTCTGAGGAACTTATTGTACTAAAAATCCAGCATCATCATAATACGTCTTTATGGAAGCAAACAAAGCGGCCGTGTCCATCCGTCTGTCTTGTTTATATGAGAAACCAGCCCGGCAAACGGCAGAGAAAGGCTTATCTAGAAGTCAAGTCCCCCCACAATAGCAGAGACTGCCCTTATTTGATACGTCAATCAGACTGACAGACAGCGCTTATCTCCCAGTGAGAGAGAGACGAAACCCCCACCACCACCATCAACACCCTCACCCGCCCCTCCATCCCTCTGTTAGTTGATCCATACGGCTGAAAACCCCCAAGACTCTTTCAGGAGTTCATCAGTTTCACATCACAGATAAGACGATTGAGATCGGGGTGAGGTGGCGGTGGATCGGAGGTGGGGTGGGGTCTCAGGGGAGCCCCTCCCATTCAGTCTACAGCGCTCGGATCTCCAGACCTGTCTGGACACCTTGTCTGAGATGTGATCCGGTTTTACTTGTAAAATATTTCATCTTGATTTTTCGATTTGAACACTGATTGTTGAAAGCCAAGCCCCTCCCATCTGGCGTGTCATCACCCTCCGGCCAATGTTGATTGGTCCATGTAGATGCAGTGCATTCTGGTTTTTGTGCTGTTGATTTATATATATTTTTTATTTATTTTGCCAGAAGGAATATCAGAGCAATTTTTTTTTCATGTTGTCGAGTCAATAATTTATGTGTTTGTGTTTTACCATGAAGAAAAACTTTCATTCCAATTTTAAGTTCTATTATTTTTTTATTTGGTTGATACTTTAAACGTATTTTCTCTGCATAACAGAGGAAAATAGAATTGAACTTTTCTTCCACTGTATTTATCAAGTAGACTGGGTTCTTTTTCTGATTAGAAATTGAGATGAAACATCCTGAATTAAAATACGTCATTCAGGATTAAAACCTTGATTCCTAATCATCCTGACTAGACTAGATTAGACTAAAATGTACTGGACTGGAGTAGACTAGACTGGATTGGACCAGACTAGATTGGACTGGACTGGACTAGACTAGACTAAACTAGACTAGACTAGATAAGGATGAACTGGACTGAACTTACTGGTCTTGACTAGAGTACTTGGACTGGACTGGACTAGACTGGACTGGCCTGTCCTGGTCTGCCTACCTGAACTGGACTGTACTGGACTGGAGAAATTTGGACTGACCCTCTGACGGATGATATATTATAAATTTTTCATTAGCGTCAAAAGGCTCATTTAAAAAAAAAAAAGTTTTGTTTTACTTTTTTTAAGAAACAACCTTTGTGACCACTTGATTAAAAAACAATTGAACTCCGTGTGGAACCATTTGAAAGAGCTCCACCTCCACCATCAGCATTTCATCATCCTGTCCAACCTTGTGAACTGGACCCAGACTCGGACTCGAACATCCAACAGAATCAGAAACACCAATGAATGGATAACCTCAAGGATTCAAAACCCATCCAGCTTCACTTTTACGCTCCTGCCTCATTTACACGTACAAAATAAATCTGTTTGGCAGCACTTTTTCTCAGTTGTGCACCAGGACTCAAGTTGTTTCTCAACAAACTCACCATCTGTTGATCCTGAGTTTCCCTCTTCTTGCCTTCTTTTCATTGGACCGCTCCTCGGTCCATCTGTGAATTTAATACATCTGAGTGTCGACTGCTTGGTGCCATGTGGCGAATACGTTGTCGGGTTTCAGCACTAATATAAAACATTACCGAAGCATCGGTGAAGGAACGGTAACAGGAAGAGCACTCGAGACTCGGTGTCACCATAAAACTCCGTTAAAGAGGAAGGCAGGGCTTAATGTGCTTTTACATTAAGGTGGTAAATGTTTGTACAGAAGACAATGAGCTTCACTTTTATTCATTCATCTCCAATTATTGTGTGGTAATCAGTCTGGAGAGGCCGTTATGGATGCCGAGACGCCAGTGTCATTGGTGATGGAGCGATGGCGGTCGTTACGCTGACTCAGCAGAACGCCAGGTAGGTTGCTGACCTCTTTGACGAGGACGGTTCAAGGTGAGGACCCGCGAGACGCGGCAGCGACATCTGGTCGTGCGACGCGGTGCCGCGTCCTTTACGATGATATTTCCGCCTGCAGTCGGCGTGAGTAATAGACGAGCATCTGTTACCGTGCCGACACTGAATCATCCACGCACCTGCAGAAGAACTTTGTGGACGTGAAGCGTGTTGGTTGGTTGTAACGGATGCTGTGCTATTTAGGTCGTACGCAAAGCAGATTAACGCTACGGTGGCCTAAAGAAGCTAAATCTGGTCTCCTGAGGGTGATTTATTCGATCCATTGGGTTCCAGCTGAAGGCAGCTGTTGTTCTGGTGGTCCTACTGAGGTAGATCTTCATGAGGTGTTTGAATGAGTCACATCTCCTGGGATTGATGTGAATATTGGAGGCCCGGCAGCGGGACCACCCACCGATCATGATCTCTGTGTAGTTCGACCGTCAAGACGGTCGTCCGACCAAAACCTTTTGAGCAGTAATGCATTAATCATGAAGGTTCTCCAGCTGGATCTAGGCGTTAGATGGTGGGAAAAAGAAAAACATCTGACTCTGGGGTATTTAAGGTGGAAATGATCTGATTCGGGTTTCGTCTCATTATTTTGAAGCAGAAGCCGATGCTAACCCTGGCCCCCGCTCTCCTTATATACGAGATGAAAACCAAAAATGACCCAGTATTGCATTCTGTTGTTTATCTTCAAACCAAATCACTGTCATAATAGTTTTATTTTATCAGACGTTCCCTCCTCTTGTGTTGTAAAAATATCTCAAAGACATGCCGGTGCTTTTAACTGCTGACGGGATGCGATGGCCTTTGAAATATGCTTAGAAGGAAAGAAAGTTCACCAACTTGATCCTCTGTGAACTTCCCATATTATGTTCTTCTCATATTATAATTGATTCCAACAGTAGTAAGCCACCCAAAACTGCAATTACAGATAGTAAGGGCAACATTTCAGGATTTTATTGTGGGGCAGACGTCCATTAGGAATAAGACTAAGACGAAACTGCGTCTGCTTACAGGACTAATAGACCGGTATGACTGGCTCCTGTTGGCATGACGAGCTTCACGGTTATTGGATGGCGTGATCGATAAGAGCGAGAACACCGTCGTGTCCTGGAGGTAGAATGAAACGCAAGCAGATCCATACTCAGACAGGCCCAGTCCTCTTTTATTGGTTCGGACTTGAATCTATGAGGCGAAGAGGTCATGGATTAAATTATCATCCGGACCTGCACTATAATATCCATCCTCACCGGTTTGATTCATTACATCTGGATTTATGGATCACCTTCCTGAGAAATGAAGGGTCTTATTGATGGTCTGTTTGGCTCCGCGCCGTCGGGTTGGTTTGTTTTTAAATCAGCTGAATATTTGTTTAACTTCCAGCTGCTGAGGTTGAGTTTTGAGCCTCGCTTGAACTGCAATTTAAATGAAGAATAACTCCACAGCTCCATGGCGTCTATGAATAGACCTAAACCAATCAAATCCAAGCATCATTAATATCGTACCTGTTGTTATGTCTGAGTAAACTGTGATGTAACAAAGGAGAATAGATATTTATATCCTCGCCTTATTTCTTTCCTATGGAAACCAAGTGTGAACACACTTCCTCCTCACATTTAAAGGTTAGTACGTCCTTTTTTTAAACGCTCATTTGCTATAAATGGACTCCGTTATTGCTGAGGGGTGAACTGTGAGACGTCGTGTCCAAATGTGATTGCTGTTCTCTTCTCTTGGATCATATGGAAAATAATATCCGTATAATGGCTCATGGCCCATGAAATGTCTGTGCTAATGTGTTATGAGTGAAATTAACTAAGCTGAACTTGACTTTGGTGGAAGAAAGCGGCGGATGCTGCATTCCAGCTGGTTTTTGCATCACCTCGGACAGAATGATTCATGACATCATTTAGGCATCATTTTCAGCCGTACGCAGCATCTTAATGATATTATAATTATACACTGAAGATTAATTTGATTGTGTGAAGCAAATTATTTGATGGATTGCTCAGAAATTGGCATGAAGTGGTGTAAATGATCTCACCACCAAACCTCTGCAAAATCAAACCAAACGCCGCGACAAACAACAACCTCCACCACATTTAGGAATGTTGTGTTTCACCCTCCACAAACGAGTAATTGATTCATTGCTTATCTGTTAATTAAGGTAGACCTGCGGGGGGGCTCCCTGGACACCCCTCTCATCCGCCCCAGTTAAACTGCTGTCCTCTAATTAGAGATGGAACTAATGCGACGGCCTGCGTTCGCATTCATCTTCCCCCAACAAAGACACACGTTTCAAAACCGGACGGTCGCCCAAAACTTCGTCAGCTTCCTCTAATTGCTTTGATTGTGTGAAGCTTTTTAAATGAAGTCATTAAAATAAATTCAGACGTGGCGTCGGCTAAAGAGGGCAGGAGACGTGAACCGTGAAAGCAAAGGCTCCAGGAAACATAATTGCTTTTGCCTGTTAAAAGGTTTTGTTGCCTGATGGAAGGTGGACTGTAATTATGTTGATTGTGGTTTTGAAAAAAAAATAATAAAAAATGAAAAGAATGCAAGTTTTGAACCTCAATTCAAAGAGGTAGGTGGGAACAAGTCGCTGAAATAGAATGGCAATGTTTTGTAATCCGTTCTGTCGGTGTTGGTGACGTCTCAGCTCGTCAGTGATTTCATAAGGTTTGCTTATGTAACACTAGAGTGTTCTTTGTTCCTTCATCTCTGGACACTTCAGGTTCACCCCTGTTGTGAAGGCCTCAAGAAGCAACCTAAGAAAAGAGGTTTACGTACAATTTTTTAAAAAAAATTTTTCCATGTAAAATAAAGGATCGAGTTTGAACCATGACCTTTGACTTTGATCGATCTTGGTTTCGTCGTCTTGCATTTGGAAACAACCAGAGACGGGAGGGAATGATGGGACATTCAGGAGCGGAAAAGGAAAAAACAAGACAGGAAATGCAAATAAAAAAGTTAAAAAAACAAGGCATGAATGTCGACTTTCAAAATAAAATAGGAAATGACATCAGAACTTTTCTTCGCAAAACTTTATCTACACACATTTGGCGATTTTTTTTATTAGAAGAATATAATGTTTCATGCATACATAATGTGACAAGGATTGGAATTAACGAAATAACTGGCTGCAGAATTTTGACTCTGGGACTCTTTTTTTTTACCATCCAAAGCTAAATGTGTTCTGATTGGCTGGTGACACATATGACATAACATCATTTAAAAACAACCATGTATTAAATATTTTTCCTCCGTCAGAATTTGAATGAGGTACTGCCAAGTGGAAATTTAGCAAATTAAATCCTTCTCGTTTTGGTGCTTTCCAACAGAGCTGTCGACCAGCCCGTGTGAAATCATTATTCCTGGATTAGCTTCAATACTGCGCACCTTTGAAGGTTGGATGAATAACTAAATACCTGATCGGTGTAATTAAAAAGCCCACAGGGGGGGGCAGCAAAGATGCAGTAAGACCGGTTTCACATTGAGTCTGGGAAGATTGACGGTGAGGCTGACGTGATGGAAGCAGACAGAATCAGTTAATGTCTGAGTATAAAAGCATTAGACAGCATCAAATTAGATTAACAAGGAGGGGAGCAACTCCCGTCGCAAAGCAGGGAATATAATCTGACTCCAGGATCTCCGCTGTACAGAGAACAAGGAACGCGAATATCAAACTATATTATAATAAAAAATAATAAAAAATCAAGAAAGTACTCTTTAAAAAGTTTCTTCTGTCTCTTAAATTCTGTTCTGGAGTCACATATGATTTATTTTTATTATGTTGAACTCTTTTGACATGTACATTTTTTGTTGGTACATTTTTTGTTGGTACATTTTTTGTTGTTACATTTTTTGTTGGTACATTTTTTGTTGTTAACTTCAGCTGCATAAAAGCCGCCTAATTTGAGTAAAATGAGTTTCAAACTATTAGCAGTTAACTTTTATACAGAGTGCTTGAAGTAAACAGTTTTGGGGTTTTTTGATAATAATTGCTAAAGCGCTGACACTCAAGTTCTAGTTAACACTTGAAATGTTCTCTGCTCGGAGGTGGTTGAGGATAAATAACAGATCAAATAGAAAACGTCAAGGTTGAAGTTATTGCTTCAATGATCTTCGCTGTCGGACCCGTCTGAGCCTCCGGCTCCACTTGAGCTTTTTTTTTTGTGAAGAAAATTGAAGAAATTATTTCAAATGGCAGCAAATTACAGATCTTTTCTTGGGTGTTGTGAAGATATTTGGAACAAGATGGAGGGTTTCCTGTGAAGGCTGCAGGAATTACAGTTTGACTGACATGTAAATCGTCTGTATGGAATATAAATGTAGATGTACAGTAATCCATCGCATTAACCGCGAGTAACGAGGGTTTGATGTAAATCCCTTTCATTCAAACATTCATTTCATATCTCACTATTTCTTAACCAGCAGAATTCAAATTCTAGTCTAATTTAAATCAGATATGATTCAGTAAAACCGTTACAGAGCAGATGTGTTCTTTTAATCAGCCTTATAGATATAGAAGTCGACTCATGAGGTGTGTAGTTCTATCAAGACCAACAGGAAACAGGAAGTAAACTAAAGTACACTAAACTGGTTGAATATGTCTTAAAAGACAAGGTTTACTTTGGTATTTAGATAATTACACCTCAGAGCAGAAAAAAATGACATATGGAGTTCCTCAAGGATCCATTCAGAGGCTTCTTCTATTTTGTTCTATTCTAGTCTAGTCTAGTCTGTTCTGTTCTCTTCCATTCTGTTGTATTCTGTTCTGTCCTGTTCTATTCTATTCTAATGTAGTCTAGTCCAGTCTAGTCTTTTCTGTTCTTTTCTTTTCTATTCTGTTCTGCTCTGTTCTGTTCTATTCTAGGCTAGTCTAGTGTGCTCTATTATGCTCTTTTCTAATCTGTGCCTTGCTATTCTATTCTATTCTATTCTATTCTATTCTATTCTATTCTATTCTATTCTATTTTGTTGGATCCTGTTCTGTCCTGTTAAACCAGGAAAACGTTTGTGTGACATCTGTGATCATCTGCTTCACAATGATCCCTTCGGATCCCTCTGGTTCAGTTTAATCTGTGTACTTCCACACACTGGGTTCTATCCTGCACCTCGCTTCACAATTCCATGAATTTTCCTGCGAATCGGGTCTGTTGATCCCGTGTGAAACCGCTGACATGCTATCAGTTAACATGACTCTGCAAAAGTAATGAATAGTTTTGTATAAAATAGTGGAGGGTTACATTTCTATTGGTTTCCTTCTATTCGCTCCATCGGTGAAGGTTTACTGTCCGACTTGTTTCAGGACACAACAACCTACATCCTATAATTACTGAAGCTACTTCCTGCCCGGGAGCTCGTGACTCTAATGTTTCTCCTGCGGGTCTCGGCGGTGCAGTCTGGGTAAGTTTCTCGCTCAGAGGAACCTTGCAGTAATTGTTAAAAGCTGTTAATTGTTGAGGGAGGGGGTGAAACCTTCCTGCCTGAGTCACTCTCCCCCAACTGGCGCCGACAATATGATGGTTGTTTATCAGGAGACCCTTCAAAATACATCAAAAATATTATGCAGCAAATCCCTTTGAGGAGTTTTCAGTTAAGTATGGGGGGCAGATTGTGGTGGGGGGGTATTAGTGTAATGCAGGACGCAGTGACAGAAATATTGCACTGCAAACAGGGATTAGCTCTGATACCACAAGACAATGACAATGTTTTCCTCCTGTGATGGACCAAATATTTTGGCATGTACACATAGTTGTCATCTTAGCGACTTTTATTTAAGATGCGTGCGGTTTTATGTTCGCCGAAGCCAGAATGAGTTTGTTAAACCTGCGAGTCCCCCCCCCCAGGAGTTATCGCGTTCAAGGCTCCCTTTGTAGGTCGTGTTTTCACCGCGGGGTGTGGGCGATGCTGCGTGGAGGCCGGAGCGTTCCTTACCCCGCTGCGGGTGTCACCGTACAGCGAACTCCCCCTGGATTCTTGTTGATCACCGAGGCCATGATATGTTCTGCTGGGCGCCCTGGGGTGGGGGGGTGGGGGATGTAGCACACGGGTGATGCCTTCGCCTGTCAGGTGGCTTGTGGTGAGAGCTAATCCAGTTGAAAACAGAAATGTTTTGTGCCTTGGGATGGAGAAGGGAGGGGGGAGCAAGGAGTCAGTCATCCATGTGCACAAGGAGAGATAGCCTAATCTCGTCACAGACACAGTGGGGGGGGGGGCTATCATAGGAAAAGCGCCTGCTCATGGAGATGATTTGGAAAATCATGCTACAACGAGGCTTTGCTCCTTAATTTACTTTTTGCATACATTCATGGTAAGTTTACTTTTATATGCCTGACGTTTTCTGACGTTTCCCAGTGAAACTTGTTTTGTTCCATTCCCAAACCTCCATTTTTAAAAAGTTTTTTTTAATGTCTCAAAATTGAATTATATGCAGATGATGTTTATCTGGGACTCGTCTTCAGACTCTCCCTCGTGTTCTTTATTTTTATATCTATATATCTATATCTATATCTATATCTATATATATATATATATATATATATATATATATACGGGCTCAGTTTTTCTGCTCCTGAAGCATCAAGAAGACAATATAGAACTTTTGAGACACATTTATATCAGATAGTTTATGAATAATAAAGAATTTCTTTGTTCCTCATGAAGCTTAACCTACCGGAAAGTTATTCCCTTTTTGCTAAGAAGTGTTTTGAGAAGTTTTTTTTGAGAAGAGCTTAAAATATTTGCTCTTTCAGAACCCAACGCCGTTAATGTTTAAATGCAGCTATTAAGAACAGCGTATTATCTCATGTTGCATCACACAGGTGATGCAATGTTTGCATCCCATGTGTGTTTTGACCTTGATGGTAAATTCATTAAGTAACTTCCTAAAGGAGCCAAAAATAAGATCTGATGAAACATCAGACAATTAAAAGTAGTAACCAATGAGGCCTGTATTTTCAGAAAGTCGTATAAACAACTGTGACGCTATTCCTGGATGATTCCACCCATCAAACAAAGGAAAAACGACTTAATGAAGAAATAAACGCACAACTCACAACACCTCCAAAGGTGTCAGTTGCGCTCAAAGTCTGTCTAAATGTGAATTAGGTATAATTTTTTTTTAAATGCCACCATTTCTGCAGAGTCATTGATTCCAGGATTTAACCTCCTTAATTTAATTAATTTAATTAATTTTAATTTAATTTAAATCCTGGAAAAAAAATGTTTTTTAAATTAAATTAAAGAAATTAAATTCCCGTATTTAACCTCCTAAATTTCCCACCACAGTTGATTCAACCCACTTTTATACTGAACTACAGGTACTAGAGTGAATCCACTCATGGTTTAAAGCATCCAATTAAAGAATATAGACCGCCCCCCCCCCATTTTTCACTGGCTCATTTTAAAACTCTTCTTAAAACCCACCTCTTTTCCCTAGCATTTGCCACCTTTTAACTGATTTTATTTCCGCTTTTAACTTATTTAAGAAAAATTTATTGGATTTTTATTTTGATACTTTTTTTAACTGCATTATGTTCATAGTTTTTGGCACGTCTGTTTCGTTTTTATATCTAGTTGCTGTGCAGCACTTTGGAAACCTTGTGTTTATTTTAATTGCGCTTTATAAATAAAGTGGATTGGATTGGATTTTTCCCATAAATTTCATGGCATATCTAAAACAAGAAAGAATTTTCAAAAATGTTTTTGTGGCGTTTATGCAACTATTACTATTCTAGTAAATAATCTTAAACCAGATATCCCACCATGAAACCAATCGTTACGCCTGTAACGAGGCAGAGGACATGTGGAACATCTTAATGAGGAAGAACAAGGTGGTCCAATCGCTGCCAATGCCGTGGACAAATTATTCCGGCACAGATGCTCAAACACTTTGCTTTGGATCCAACGCCTTCCTTTTTCCTAGCCAGTAAGTCAAAGGGAGGTTCTTCCTGTCTGATTTAAATGCACCAGCTTCTCCTGTGTGTTCGTATCAAACGCTGGAAGTTCAAATGTTTGCCAAGCCATTTGGCAGTCGTCGCCATTAGCCACGCTTCCTGATGGATTTATCTTTGTCAACAGATATTCCAGGAATTAGTTGTTGTAAAAGTCTCAACAAATAGTTGCAGCTTCTTCTCTTTTTGGGGTTGCGTGATTTTGTAATTACGGCAGAGTAAACTCGTCATTGTTGACACAAGTGGAAGTCTGTGATGGAAAAACAATGATTGGAAATGTGGAAGTTTCATCATTTATTGTTGGTTATTAAGGAAGCAAAAAAAAAAAAATTGCGTTCCCAACCTACAAATGCAAAAGATCTCATTGGCATTTCCAAAGTCTGATCATCTCTCACCCACAGAGAAGGAAATAGAGCATGTGGTTATTACCGGCGGCGTGTGGAGATGTGGAATCTAAAAGCAAAGCTGGGTAACCGTTCTGTCCTTCAGTATCAGGATGCCGCATACATGAATATATATGTGAACTGTTTTCTGCGTCTGCAGTGGGAAATGTCAATGATCTTTATTTACCGTTGTTTTTTTTTTTTTAACCTACGGAATGATTTTATACTGAACTGTAACAAGGTAAAGTTTAAGGCCTCTAAGAGTAGTTATGGCTGATATGGAACACAATAAGGTAACACGCGTGACCCCACCTCATTGCAGATTTTTAGTCAGTAGTCACATGATACCGTACGCACATTCTATTGGCTGACGGCATTTGGAATTGCGCTGCGTTCCGTGAGTTTTGGAAAGCAACACACTTCTGTGAGACACAAAAGTGTGGGAAAAGGTAACGCAGATAGAAGATGGTTTAATATCAGTGTGGGGGAGGGTTAATAAATGTTTAAAGTACTATAAATAATAAGATAAATATATCGCGGAATTTGTTATTTGCGTGTGGTTCCTGGAACGCATTAATTGACGCATTATTAAACAATATTAATCCTACTGTTCAGTTTTTTATTTGTAAAAACAATATAAAATGTTGAATAAATTTGGTTCCACTTCACGATTGTATCTCACATGTTGTTGATTCTTGAAAAATACTTTCAGTTTGTTATCTTTAAGTTTGAAGCCTGAAAATGTGGCAAAATGTCAAAAAGTTCTGGGGGGGGGGCAATGCTTTCGCAAGACACTGCATCAGGCGATGGCTCATGTAGGGGGGCTTTCAGTAGACGCGATATAATTGAGTTGCAACTCACTCAAGCGTTTCACTTTCAATTGAGGAGATAACAGAAGAACGATGTGATGATACCTGATTGAGAAATATTTTACAAAGCAAATAAAAAAAATCAATGGTCTCGGTTCTTCTTCAGACGCTCCGACGTCTGAAATGAAACGTGGTTGAAGAGTGTCTGATATGTTGGCACATGAGTGAAGTTTTCTGCTGTGGCTTTTGTTCTGTCAGGTGGCTGAAAGTCTGAAGAGAGGATGCTGTGAGGGGATGTGGATTAAAGGGAGACGTTACTCACCTCAGACCGCCAGCCTCCCGCCTCCCGCTCAGTAAGCAGCTCCACTTCCTCTTTGGAATCAGCAGGCCGGCAATTACTGCCTGTGAGTATCACCGAGACATTCTCTGTCGGATCGGCATTTTTCGGAGTTTCGAGTTGGTTTTTTTTGTTGGTTTTTTGCGCTGAATGCGCCAGATTTTACTGACACGTTTAGAAAATCAGCCCAACAATTATCCCACTTGCGGTTTTAGTCATAAACTGCGTTTGCGTTGCAAAAAGCGTGACAAGTGATTTCCAACCAAGCCGGCTCACCTCGCAGCAGTCACATGTTTAAGTGTTGATCAGAGGTAATTAGCATCAGTTAGCTCGGAGCTAAGCACCTATCAGGGCGGAGGGTCGCCCTCCAGCTTCCTGTAATGCAGCTTCATAACTCAATCCACTGAATGCATTAGTTTACACTCCACTACGTCTCTCTGATAGCTTCACTCTATTTCTAATTATGATTATTCACATCCTTCCTGCTCAAAGAGAAGCATTAGCCTCAATTTTTAATAGTTTTTTTTTTTTCCTGGTTAAACTGAATGACAAAATATTCTTTTATGACTTGATAAAATTCAGTTTTGTGTCTCAGAGGAAACAAACGGTTTGACAGGTCGCTGTTACTTACACTATCAGCAATCCGTTGTATTAATTGTTGTAGTTAGGAGAAGGGTAAAATTAAATAGAGAAATGCATCCTGCATAAATATGTTATGTAATAGTCAGATAACCACAGAACAAGTTCAGGTTTGGAAAGAGGAGGATGGAATGGAAGACGTTTTCAGGGAGGAGGTCAGGAAAGCTGGACAATTTTTGGAAATTGGAGAAACATCTGGATCCTCCCCAACTGTTTCGCTTGTTTTTTGCCTGACGTGACGTTGTTGGAGCCCAGCACTAGATCGCTGCTCCAACCTCCTGCGAGGTGCTTCACCTAATCAACAGCAAAATATTTTATTTATGGCTGGCCTATAAGGAAAAAACATCCCCGGCAATGCAATCGCCCGGTCTCAGGAGGTAATGCAATTTGATGAGCGTCACACCAGTTGCACTTTCTGACAGCAAACCAATGCAGTATTAATCAGCAGTAGAAGTGAAATTCACACCTGCGTGTAGCTTTGCCTCACTTTAACTTAATTTTAGCTCGTGATCAAAGTTTATATCAGTTGTACAAATATCTGACGGCGTCAGGGGCAGTAAAATATCCGATGGTTCGTCGAATCTAATTGGTGTGATTGTCGTTATTCATATGAGATTATATAGAGACACTTCCTTGATTGCACCCAATGAGAACGCTTGAACTGCTGACCTCTGTAATGTGCTTATATGCATTGCTGAGCAGCTGTAGTGTTTATCATTATTACCATCAATCAGATCAATTCAGCTCACTTCTCCCAGATAGGAGCTGCATAGAAAGAGAAAATATGAGATTAGGTGTAAAAATAGATATTTATCATAGTGTATATATATATATATATACATCATCATCATCATCATCATCATCATCATCCTCAATAAGCAGCGTAGAATAGAGTGGCCTCATATTTCACACGCCTGCAGAAGCTTCTGATGCTCCATTTGCCATTAAGACCCAACAATCCATTTTCATAGCTTTGAATTTCCTCATTACCCAACTTTTCCAGATTTAATTCCACGTCAGTCGACTCTCATCTCGGCTCCTCGCTCCCCAAGTTGCTTGGTTTTGATTGGGATTGATGGGGTTTGGACTTTTCTCTCACCGACAGGCTTCATCCCTACGTAGGTTTGACTTTCTAAACCGTGGCGTAAAAGGAGGAAAGAAGGAGCGGCGTCGGGATTCATTAGGTTTGTGTATCTGACTATAACGCCCAGTGGACTGTAGCCGTCTCCCTGCGGACAACCAGACAACCTTTTTCAAGGAGGTACCATTACAGGAAGTGCCATCGCTTCAGCTCCACCGTGTCAATTGCTCCAAAATGGCCAATTTCCTGTCGAGGATGTGTGTTTTCACATTTTTATCATCCCTCGCTGTGGTTATCTGGTTGCACTCGGGGCCATCAGTCATCGATGCCGCATCGAGAGGAAGCCGATGTGCAGTAAAAGTGACGGACGGCCTTTCCACATGAGTGAAGACGAATGAGACATACAGGCGAGCTGGGGGGGCTTTTTTTATTGTACTGTCAGCAATGCCAGGAGGTGGCAGGAGGTGGTAGGAGGTACCAGAAGGAGGCAGGAGGTGCCAACAGTGACGAAACCTGTACTTCCCATTAATAGAGCACCGTCAGTGTAATCTGTGGAGGATATAGTGAGTTTGCTGATTATGAGACTAAAGTCATGAGTAAGACTTTATGGTAATTAACCGTCAAGGTTATTGTTACGTTCGGAAAACTTAATTTTGATCATTTAGTTGCGATATTTATTTTCAAAAAAAGGCTTAAAAATAAGCAACAGAAGATCAAAGCCGAGTCATGTTTCCACTTTTATCTATTTCTTTATCCGCCTGTTAGATTTTTTTATTATTTTTTTTTTATGATTTACAATAAAACTGCAGGAAGATCTTCCACGAAACCAGAGGTGTGAGCACAAAATAAACAAACAGACAAACTAGATGAAACTGATTTATTTCTCATCGCGTTGGGAAGATATTTTTCAAAACTTAAATGAAATCCACTTCAGACCGCCGTGATAGCTCGGCCTTGTCAGGAGCGTATGCTCTTCTTCTCCTTCTAGATTTAAAGTGGTTTCCATGGCAACTGAAAATGAAATTAATCTGGGTAAAGCTCCGTACTTCAAGGTCACTCCTACCTCATCATCATCGCATGTGAGAGATATTCACATGAAGTTTCAAACGCATTTTATTCGCCGCGCTATCGTGTCGGAAAGTGCTGAAACAAGTTGTTAACCTTGAGAGAGCCAAATAAAACTGAAGGCTCCGCCCACTCCATTATTTTATTTCCTGTTCATTATCACCATCTGAGAAGAAAAGTTCTTGGCGTGTTTCTCCAAACAAACTGCTCTTTAAATCGCTATAAACATTTGTCAAATTTACACAAATCATCTTCATCAATGCATCAATTTCATGCAAAAACTGAAGCTCTGTTTACTTGATGACTTTGGGTTGGTTTGGAGGAAATATCTCTGATTATCGCGGTTGACTGGTGTCGTCTCTGAAACAATCTCGAGTTCCACATTCAGGCTTTCAACCCCCTCGCTGGTAGAATTAGCTTCGGCATCGTCTTCATCACAGCGGCTGCATTTCAAACAGGCAGCCGCTGTCAAACGTCTGATTTACCTGCACATATCATCTGACAACCCTGACTGTATTTTTTGATTGATCTGAAATTCATAAATTTTCCTCCTCAAAGAACATTTGAGCGAAGCAGCCTGTTTATTTTTGGGTCCCTGCATCATAATTGTTTTTTTCTGTGCTGTGGGGCTTCATTCTTTGTCCAATTAGAGAAGATTTCCCTCCAGATCAGCCCCTCCGTTTCACACATGTTGTCAAATTAATTATATTCTGATTGCATCAAATGATAGCTTTACAGCAAGTGTTTAAAATCTGACTCAAATCTTGACGGATGTTTTTATTTTAATTTTATTTTTTTTTATTTTTTTTTGGCGAATCCATGTAAGCGCCGTGAGAGCTCTCAGAACAAAATGCTTTACAGGATACCTGCGCTGACACTCGAGGCTGTTTTGACAAAAATACTCACTTTGACGAGGAAACAAAGAGCTAGAAGTGGTGAATTTTTTTTTTCGTTCGTGCCAACCGATCTGAAATGTGTAAGAAATCAAAGAATGGAGGAAAATGCCCCCATAAAATATTCAGCGCTACTAAATGAGGCTTATTTTTAGTCTCTTCTTGTCATCGGGTCAAGTTGTTGTGTTCCTCTTGTCGCTATGACGTCAATCACTGAGCCAGGAAAGTCCTTTAATGTAAAAAATAAAGATTGGATTTTAAAAACAGACCAAAGAGGATGATGTTTCTAATTTCATGGCTGTAAACTGGTGGTAATTACTGATAATGGC
Source organism: Antennarius striatus (assembly GCF_040054535.1). Classification (NCBI taxonomy): domain Eukaryota; kingdom Metazoa; phylum Chordata; class Actinopteri; order Lophiiformes; family Antennariidae; genus Antennarius; species Antennarius striatus. The sequence goes on along the minus strand of NC_090779.1, from coordinate 23,888,269 downwards.
TGGAAAAACTGCAATATGTTGTCCCTCAGGGTGTCTAGTTTAGCCTCATCATGATTATAATAATAAAATAACTTAATAATAACACACAACATGGGGCTCTAATAACAGTAGTGTTCACTCTTTTAACTAACAGGTTATAATCCCTAATGAACACCTCTATACATTGAGTGTATTTTGAATGCTTATTATGACTCCACCAAAGGTTCTCCGACCAAACTCACCTCGCGCTCATCTTTCATCAAGTGTCAAGTCTCAGAATCACAAGTGGCATTTAATTACAGTCTGAACGATCCCCACCAGGAGATGGATTACAAATGATGGTGATTATCGCCGATGGATTCACATCCTGACAGATGGCAGCGCTCCCAACTCCTTCTTTTATTATAGTCCATGTAATTAACCCCTGGCTGCAGCCGAGTCGCTCCTACTTGCTTCGTAACGTTTGGATTCCATCTGCTGGATGTCTCCACTTTCACATCCTTCAAGATGGTATATTATAGAAACTTTTAATGACTTTGTCATCATCGTAAGAAAACGGTAGAGATATGGGAAAGAAATGGCTGGTGTGGCCTGATACGGTGGTACTCTACTTACGAAATTTTTTACTTGCGAAACACCTCTACAGGAAAATATTGCCTCTAGTTACGAAAGAAATAAAGTATGGGCTGATACTTGCAGCTCCCACAGGTTCCTGAACGCGACATTCTTATAGCTGCTCTGCCATTGGCTATTACCTAGCATCTTCCTGGCATCCCATTGGCTAAGAGGGACCTCTGTGTGTAGCTACATAGGTGTCTATGCAGCGTCCTCGTCATTCGGCCCTCGACCCGTGAGGTGTTCTGATAGTTTTACGTAAATATATTAACTTTCAGAGTATTCACTATGGACCCCAAGAAAGTGACGGAGAAAAGAGGAAAAGAAAAGACGAAGAAAAGAGTTTTTTTGTCCGTACAAACAAAGCAAGAGATGATAGAAAAGCCTGAAAAAGGGAAGCGTTTGGTTGATCTCACCAAAGAATATGGCCGTAATGCATCTACAATCACCACGTTATTAAAACAAAAGGAAGTTTAAGGACTTTAAGGCATCGCGTGGGTGGTTGGAGAAGTTCAGGAGGAGGACTGGAATTCACTCTGTTGTTCATGGTGAGATAGGAGCGCATGAATCAAAGAGGGCAAAAAACAATGAGGACAACAGTTAAAAGGTAAATGACCATCATTTTTATTCTTTATTCTTTGTTTTTTACGTTATACACAACTCTCATTTATTGTGTAATAATCTAATCGTAACATGTATTTGTTACATGTTTTGATGCATTTTTATGCTTTATAAAACATTTATGTCCGAATTTTGGGGGGCTTGGAACGGATTAGGGCATTTGCATGGAAAATGTGTATCTACTTACGAAATTTTCTACTTACGAAATTTCTTCAAGAACCAATTAATTTCGTATGTAGAGGTACCACTGTATTTGGAAAAGGCATGAACACAATAAGTGATGATTGTTATTAAAGGGAGCGCTGATTGTTAATACACATGACATTCAGGAGCCTCAGCAGGACATAGATTATTCATGGTCTTACCTAATGAGCCGCGTTCCATTCCCTCCTCTGTATTCTGGAGGCAGAGCTTCAGTGTCAAATCAACCTTCATCGGAGGAGAGAATTAAAAATTTCAGAAGGTCGTAAGATTCACGACGTTAAATCGCCAGTCGTCAAAATTTCAGGTATAGACGTAATAAAAGGTGTGTCGGTGTGAAACTCACTCAGCGTGATGTAGACGTTCATGCAGCTCACTAATGTCAAGTTGTTGTCGGCGTAGAACTCTGTAAAGCTTCTTCTAAATAATTAATACATCATGTTTTGTTATCATCGCTCATTATCTATTAGCGTCCAGTATTAGCATCGATCTGTTTGATTTGTGGTGACTTTAAGCGATGCAGTCTGGAACTCTTCCAGCCGCTGCGTGATTGTGCAACGGTGCACCGCAGGATATTTCACGTTTTTATGAAGCAGAGACTGTCTTGATCAGATTAGCAAGAAGCTAACGCTAGTCAGATTAGGTGTGGGTGGGGCTCACAACTGACGGTGCAAAACCCAAAATCAGATCGCTCCAATCTTAAAATCTGAAATGTTCAAAGGTATCACCGACGAAACTCCACCATGAACTGGATAATCTAATCGCTTTTATTCCAACAAAACCGATAAACATGGCAACATGTCAACCTGGTTGCCTTTAGCAAATGTAAGTTAAATTAAATGTAATCTAATTTCATACAGAGGTAGTAGATGATTGACTGTCAGATTAGCAAATTACACTCCAATCCGGTGGGTTCAGGTACCTAAAGATTGATTTATAATCCAGTCTTCAAAAACCCACAAATGCTCGTACAGTAAAAACCTCCACTATTAATCTTAATCTCATTCCAATGACATCGATCCCACCTCTTTTATTTTGACACCCATCACAATTCTTTTGTGTGAATTTTGTGCGACATTTTCACAACGGTTATGACAAATGTCTCAGCGGCTGCAGGTGTGATTGCCGTGATGTCATCACTGCAGCGTATCTACCTGCGGCCTCATGGGTAATGATGGAATACAGCTCTAATGCAAAAATTCAGAAGAAACTAATAATGGGAATAAAAGGTCTAGAACTTTCCTTCACTTTTGGCACAGATGAGCAGCGTTGGCAGGATCGGCTCAAATGCTGCAAATTAATATAAACGTTCAATAATTTACTGGTCGATCACATTGCCCAGGAGTTTAGTTTGACTTTTGGTAACTCTTTAATTCTCACAGAACTGTGTATCACTAAGTATTTTTGCCTTTCAGCTTGACCTACATTCGACACAAAAAGAGAAATGATAAGAGCAAAAATCACCCCCTCGCACCTTATTTTCCCTTTCTGTCAATAGTCAAAGATTGCAGTTCTAAAGCAGCCTTGTTATGCATTTTTTAAATAAAGCTAAGGCAAAATAGGCGCCGATCTCTTCAAGCAATACGTGTGTTTGTGTGAGATTTCCTCTAATCCTTGCTAAGCGCCAAACAAGAATCCAAGGTCAGCTTTCTGAAGGAGGCAGGAGCCATATATCTGTCATGTAAAAGGGTTCGGCTCTGCGGTGCATAAGTGCTCTCCACTATAGTCTCACCGCATCACTCCAGCCTCAATTATTGACTTGAGCAGACACACAAAGTGTAACTTAGCACTTGGAAAAGGCAGTCGCTTGAGTGGTAGCGCCGGAATGGCGTTTGTGTACGGGTGTACGGCAGTGACGGGCGTGCGATGAATGCTCACTCGAGGCGTAGCCTCAAACGCTATCCTTTCTGTATTGTGAATCAACAGTTTGATCTGCGTTTGTTCGGCCTCTAGCCGGTCCCATAGAAACAGGTGGTACATTCATGAAGATCTCCAATCCCTAATAAGGGCGTTGTGTTGAAGTGTTAAAACTGTATGAATGTCAGCGCACTCATGTTGGCGTTACCATCCGTCTAGGTCAGGGGGTGTCAAACTCATTTTCACCGAAGGCCACATCAGCATAACGGCTGTCCTCAAAGGGCCAGATGTAACTAATAAATGTAACTAAATGTAACTCAATGTAATGTCAAATGAATGTAACTACTCCTTTATGTTAAATAACTCTGAATTTATTACTCATTCAAGTAACAAACATCAAAGTTACACAGAAAAAAATGTGTGTTTCTCTGTTCTAACATAAATCCTTTTAATTTGTCAGGTTATTAAACCCACAGAACTCCATCAATCAAGGATCAAACTGTCAATGAATAAAGAAAAATTTTCAAAATGTTTTTTGTCAGTGTTGAAATGGGCTTAAATACAGCATTGTGGGAAATGTAGTTTTGCTCAAAGCACACTTGACTTATTTATTTTTAGACATTCTGACCTTCGATGCTCTCGGGGGCCACATAAAATGATCTGGCGGGCCACATTTGGCCCCCGGGCCTTGAGTTTAACACATGGGCTTTAAATGGATACTCAATTGTGATCAATCCGAAAATACAAAAGGGCTTGTTTAATTCTTCCTACAGGGACGCTGCTCGTAAGAATTAACAGTAGGACGTCGGTGTGTTCGCAAAATTAATGAACCATCTCAGTGGGAAGTGAGCGGCGGGACGCCTTTCATTTATTTCTTACATGTCAAGTTCAATGTTTTCAGGTCGTAAAGGTGCAGCCAGGTTGAATTACGTTGTGCGGTGAAATGCTTTCCAAAGGTTTCTTCGGATTCATGCCAGAGATCTAGAGATTCTGGACTCTGAGAATGAGCTACTCTACTTCCTGTAGAGGTTTAGTCTGACGTTTGCAACGAGAATCTGCTTTTAGAACGATTGCAAGGCATCAGCGCATGAAGGTCATCGCCCCTCGTATTCATCGGGACACAACGCTACCCTGAGATTACACTACTCAGCTTCATCCAAGACCGGCCATTATGGGTTTGAGCTGATTCAACATCAAATATTGATGTGCTTAACAGATGAGGAAAGGCTTCGGATGGAGGCAGACGGACCGGGTAGAAGCAGTTCACCAAGAAATGTAGAGTTTTATGACCCAGGTCAGAGTTTGATGCACAAATATGAATAAATAAACTGGGCTAAATGGGATAAGAACCATTTCAGGCTGTTTTATCTTTAACACATCCTGGATCAATCATGGATCTTCGATTTAAGCTTCATTCAAGGTCGGGACGTTTCGTTCGATCGCTGTTTTTATCTCTTGGTTATTGGTCTGTATCTGTTTTCTGGGTCACCATCGTGACTTCTGCTTTGGGTGAAACCATCGTCATCCCTCACGTTCACTTTACCAGAAGGAAACGGAAGAGAGGGAGAAACGTATTTCCTCACCCGCCTCCCCTCCATTGGCGGCATCGCATCCTGTTAGAAACAAACAGTTCTATTTCCGCGGGCTGATTAATGCACACCCGCGGCTCAAAGCTGCGATGCACACACTAAAACGTAATCATTTCCGTCTCGGCGGCGGCGTGACCTCACTGAATTCTGCTAAATGTGAGGTTCGTCTCTATAGCCTGCTTCGGGAAGACGTGTGAGAACTTATTGGTCGTTGCTGTGATGTAGCTTCCCTTTATGTCGCGCTCATTCAGCTTAAATTGGGTTTTTTTCCCCTGACTCAACCTTTCGCCTTGTGACAAATAAGGACGGAGGTTGTCGATTGCCTCTCTTTGTCCTATTTAGTTGCTGCCCGTCTCACAAAGGTATTTCTTCAGGTTCTAATGGATTTTTGTCAGAACATGTGAAGACGTGTTTTACCTTCTCTGAATAAATAAAATCCCAATAAAAATATAATAAATTGATGTCACTCATCGTTTGGTTAAATCAGCCTGGATTTATAAAAAAACATTTAATTTAATTTAAGCCCGTTAGACCCTAATCTGACTCTAATCTTATATACAATAGGAAAATTTTAATGAACTGTTGTGAGAAGTTAATTTGTTAAACAATAAAACAGTCTTGCTGCTCTCATGGGTCATCTTCCAGGACTACTATAAAGTCCATGGTTCTATAGAGGCATTCATAATATGTCTTCACTCCATCAACACTCATAGAACATGACAGATGTGACTATAATGGACCATAGGTTCAAGTGTTAAGTGATATTGGCTGTCGTTATGAACCTACGGTTGACTGTAATCGCCATAGTAACGACTCGCCGCTCGCTACAGCGGTCCGAGCATCCGCTTTGTAATCACTGGAGATTAGATTCTCTTCAATGCATGGAAGTCCATTACATGTTACCTTCTATATACCAACAAGGAAGCATTAGGATGAACAATGCATTATTAAAGATGCATCACTGTACTTAATAATATGATGACTGCTTATAATGCTGCGCAGCTCCGAGCTCTGGAATAAGGAATGTTACAGGAAAATCCGTCCATCCTTAAAATTGAGGCTCATTTTTCCTTCATCTACAGTCATGAACGGTCTGTTGTTGGTTACCTACATACGTTCATTCTTTACGTTGATGTTAATGCGACCACTGAAGTGGGCGCTGAAGTGTCAAACATCCCAACAACAGCAAAAATGTAGGTAGCAATGATGTACAGAATTTACAGTAAAACTAATATTTAGATGTTTAATCTCAGACTATTTTTTTCTAAAATACATGTAAACATCGGCAAATGTCGTTAATTGATTCCTGGAGACGTGATGTAAGTCGAACAAAATGATGTAAGTTGAATTACCTAGTTGCCAGACTAAACTGAAGTTAACCATAACCAGTTCTCTCCTGAACTTTAATTATAAGTGCTTTTTTAGTAATATTTAGTTAATATGAGTCTATTTTAAACTCTAAAACACATAAATTTTATTTCTTAATATACTACGGAAAAACTTCAACATCTCGTCTTTAGCTCTTTTTCATCATTGCGGGTCATGGGGGTTGCTACGGGCTAATAATATGATATTATATGTTTTTATTCTTATTTATTATACAGTAACATGACATTGTGTGCTTTTAACAATTTACTAGTGATTTAACAATTGAAATACTTGTGGTAGAGTAAAACGACGAGAACTTTATTTGTATTTTTCCGTGTATTATTTTTGAAAATCGACTTATAATCAAGAAGTCGAGGTAAACCTGCATGGATAAATGTTCTAAACACTATGATAAATCTGCGCCGCTCCGTCCTGCCCTCACCAGCGCCTTGTTTGTCATTCAGTCTTATCACATGCTGCATTTATGTGTTACTGTCCATTGTGAACGTCCCATTATGGCCGGATCTCCATGTTTCCTCATGGGGGAATCGTAGTTGTTATTGCTGCCATATGGTCTTCTGATTGGATTTTGGAGCTATTATGGCAAGGGCATCGATATTTCCCACAGCAGAGGACGATGTAGAGAATATGTGTGCCTGAAATATGGTTGTCAGCGTTTGATCGCATTCCAGATGTGATGTTAAATCAATAGCCGCCCCACGGAAATGATGCGATAAGTCATTGCTAAAAATAGCATTACTTTAGCCGCTGATTTCCATCATGATCAAACTGTGAAGGGGTCAGGTAGGCTGATTGGTTCTTCAACCAGCTTTTCCAAGGGGAGGTTTATTTTTGAAACGCTGTCACAGAGTCGGGAGCAGATTGCCTGGTTTTGCTGGTTTACCCAAACATGAACAATATATTGGAACACAAACAGCTTTGAATGAGTAAACTGTGTGGAAAACGCAATCGCCCAAGCATTTGTGCAAACTCTGATTAATTGGGAATTTCTGCGTTGCCCCAGATGAATAACCCAAAAAACGCTTCTTGACATCAAGAGGTTCCGTAACATTCACAACAGCGTGGATCAAAACGCTCACAAAACCACCTGATGGTGAAACTGACCCTGAATCTCCTTTAATTAAATGACATTTTTACACAGAATATTGCAAGACAAGGTGTGAAATATCCAATAAAGTTTAATATCTTCAGTCTTTTGCATCTAAACTATTTTGGATTATCGTGGAAAAAGGGTGAGAAATATAGAAACACGGATTTTTGCTTGGACCCAAGGTCCAAAAGTGCCTTGTTTTACATGCATATTTAGCAAAACAAGTGGTGATGAATAGATTAATTACATGCATTTGAATACATTTAATGGCTTATTTGTTCACTTCCCTCCAATTGGACATAAAAAGTCCTGTATAATTTAAAGGAGTGTGTATTCCAGTTACTGTCTTGATTCCTGAAGTTGTTTTTTTCTCATGCAGGATAATCAAAGTCCATGTCAGAGAGTTTTGCCTCATCCACTGAGCCATAAACAATTCTCTGTGTGTGTCTCGCTCGCTTCCATTCACAGAGGGAGACAAACTAATAACAGTCAATATTCCGCCCAGCGAGCTTTGTGCTTCGCCTCTGCCGGCAGGAGCACATTTTCTCAAGCCAATGGGAGTAAGAGACAATGATTGCAGAGGCATTCCTCCTCAAGGTCAAGAGCAAACTGTGAGACGCAGAGAAGACGTGAAATTACTTTTCCATCCTGAGTGGCTAACATAAATCCTGCATGAAAGCAAGAAGGGAGAAAATGGTATTTTCATTACTCACCTATTTCTTTACAACCGTGTTACTTTTTGTGTACAAAAAAAAAAAAAAAAGGGAAAACCTTTAGGTCAGTAAATAGTTTCGAGGCAAAGAGCTCAGATGGTATAGTGTCCTTGCTTCTTCTTTTTTTATTACGAGATCTGATAAAGTTGGAGGGCTTTTTTTTTTTTTTTTACATCCAAGGGACGGTATTTTTTCCTCCCAGAGTTAAAGGTTGGAACCTGACGCAGGTGGAGATGGACGTCTTTTTGTACTTTCCCTGCTCTGGAGAGCTGTGAAGCATGCCAATGTGATAATAAGACCGTAAGCAGACTTTAATTGATACCGCCAATTATTCTGTCTACTTGGCAACAAAGCGTGGCGAGTTACAGCGAGCAGCACGTTGGTTTAATGAGACTAGGTGTCTCGCTACTGGTTTTTAGCGAGTTTGATGAGGACAGCCGACCGAGAGAATACTGCGGCTGCCTGCGACGTTACAAGACACAAATCACAGAAAGAATCCATTAGAGCCAGCAAGCCGGTACCTCGGAGTATGGGAACGCTTTCGCGAGTTGCCAGCACTCTTATCACTCTGACATTATCCGGGGACACCTGAATGTAAAAGATGTACGTGTCCCGGCGAGGTTTAGAAGTGTTTGATACAACTAGAGTTGCTCAACTTGACATTACAAATCCTGCAGAACGCTGACTCGCATCACGTTCCGTTATATAGTACATGTGAATTCACGTTGCACATATTTATCCGACCACTTTCTGTTTTTGTTCCAACATAGTTACTATGAATTAAAATATTAAGAAAGCAATCAGATGACATGCTATCACGACAGGCATGAATCGACTACTCAGTGTGCACAGGTAGGCTAATCGATGTAGCGTGATCACCCACACCCAGGTGAAGAACCACTGGTTTAATACCACAGGTAAAGTTATGCATCTCCTTTACGGGGGTAAAACGAGCATTCCATCCCCTTCTTCCGTCCTGACTGAGAGCACACATGAACCGGCTGTTTGATAAATAACCTGCTGCGATGCCAAGTGGCAGAAACTAATGTGTCGCATCTGAGGAAAGTAACATTGATCGCCGGGGAGTCGTTTGCTTCCTATTGAGAGGCGATTTGTTGGCTGCTTTTTTTTCTGCAGAATGTGAAGGATGGTTTCTCGATACCGCAGGTGTGTGTCGGTGGGCGGGGAGTGAGTCGCACATGATGTGTGTGTGTCGCACCAAAGTTCAAGCCAAAGGTGCTTTAATGATCTGGAAAGGGGATCATTGGAAACGAGTGAAGGGCGATGAATCATTCACCAAAGAGATGGATGCGTCAGGGCGACTGACCAGAGCCTACAGAGTGCAGCTGCTAATGCTTCCCTCCGCCATTATCGCCGGTCAGAGGCTTACATTTAGATTTCACGCTTCCACAGATTGTAAAAATGTCCTGAAATATCTTTGTAGTCCACATTCTGTCACGTTACTCAGAGCGAGCAGCATCTGCTAAACACTTTGATTTGCTTCAGGTTGACCGTCGTTCTCCTCTTTCCCCCGGTATCGACTGCTTAAATGCATTTGCGTCACCCTGGATGTAAATTTAACTTCCTGTAGAGAAGACGAGGCTGTTAGAGAACGTCCAGGTAAAAGATGTGCCTTCAAATTTTGCAGATGCAGCTAATGCTAGATAGCATAACACAGTTTGCAGATGCTGTTTGAGTGGTTTTTACTTTCAGTTTCAGGTTAAGCATCTAATAACTGGATGCATCTCTCGTGAAACCGTAACATTTGCACTGTTTTCTCCCCCATATTACCAGTTCTAGGATTTCATTAATTAACGCTCTGCACCGTTAATTAATAAAACTATTCTGATCTCTTTTCCTCTTTTTTTTTCTTTGCTCATGTACTAAACTGGTTCTGAGTCTTTGTTTTTATTTATCCTAAACTCTTGTCGATTATTTTCAGTATTCTGTTTATAATCCGACTAAGTGTGCAGGCATCTATTTAGCATACCTAAAACTAGCCAGCAAGTTAGTCAGATAACTTCCGCACTATAAGGCACACCTAGAATCCTTTAATTTTCTCAAAAACCAACAGTGCACCTTATAATCCAGTGGGCCTTTGTTAGCCCAAAACGCAATAACTCCCACAAATGTAAAAATTATTACATTTGTGGGAAATTAGGCATAACTTTTGTGGGATTATTACATTTAAAGTTGCAATTCTCTTTTACGTTTGTGGGGCTAACAGGCCTTATTTGTGGAAAAAAAGTTTTGAAATGGGCCATTCATTGAAGGTGTACTTTATAATCAGATGCACCTTATAATCCATTTGGCCATTTATATGAAAAAGGTTTAAAATGGGCCATTCACTGGAGGTGCACCTTATAGTACAGTGTGCCTTATGGTGAGGAAAATACTGTACTTAATGATTTGTCTTTAAGTCTGAAGTGGAATCTTTAGATGCTGCGCTGGACAGAGACGTGAAATTCTCCTTTTATTTATTTGAAAATGAAATAGCGTTTGAATTCCTGTGACAAAAACATGCAAATAACGTGGTCCAAAGCAACGGTTCCACAGCAGCAGAATTACCACAAAAGTTCTGGATTGCAGGGACAAATTTCATTTAAAAGCTAGTAGAAGTTAAAAACATAAAGTACCCTTTTCAATTCAGCGTAACCTTTTTTAGTCCCACCTATCAAAATAAAAATTACTGGCCTGCAGCAATGAATGATTCCAGTTGTCCTCCACTCCATTCATTAGCATTAGAAGTACAAACTACTACAAAGTGAAAGTGTGCAGCTTTTAATTCACACCATTCCCCGTTTCAATGCCATTCAGGCGCATCACGACACGCGAAGCGAGGCGTTGATGATTAGCTCCTGCGTTACAAATAATACGCTCACACAAAAAAAAGAGCACAAGGCTTACTTTTGATTGTGGAGTGTCCGTTCGATTGAATCCACACAGCGGTTTTGAATGAATTCAGGGACGAACACGTGGAAGATGCACAAAAGGCTTGTTTTTTGAAGCATCTGGGGAAGCAATATGAATCAAAAGCGATTTACTCGTCTGATTGGCGTGCTGATGGTCTCTACGTTTTCTGTTTTCCTGTTTCCATTGTAGATATTAAATACTTCCCACAAAGGTTTAACATGATGCGGAACATATTAAGTCATATTAAGTCAGGAACGCAGGTTTGATGACGTGTTTTTGCTCTTATTATTACTGTTCGTATGCCCAAATAATCAGAGGCATGACGGCGAGCGAAGATTCAAGGACAAAACTTTCCTCTCACATTGATGTTTGATTTGGAGAACATATTGTAACCACCTTTATAACTATTGTAAGTCTAATTCTTACTAAATATTGACCCAGCGTTTGCTTTGGTCTGATCAGATTTGCCTTAGTTTGATGGAGTTGTGTTTTGTTTTGCTGAGCTTCTTCCCTCAGACCTCCAGAGAACCAAACTCAAATCCACTTGGCAGGAACAAAATCAACCAGCACAGATTTGGGATTTTCCTCCAAGAAGGACTGCATGACGTGTTGAGTTATGGGCGCATTTTGGTCAAGAAAGTCAATGGAAGAAGTGGATTAGTTGTTAAATATTTGTTTGAGACAACTGAAGAAAGCAGTGGAAATAATTGATTAACGAATCTTCAAGATGTTGGAGGCCAAATCGAAAGAAAGAGATGGAAGTAGAAGAGCAGGTCAAGGAAATTATTCAGAGGCAGAAAGGAAGGAAAAGGAGGACAAATCTAATAGGAGGTGTAGTGTTTCGGAGCAGACAGATGTTCTTGGCGTCTCTAGCGATGGTTATTAACTTTGCTGCTGGGGTGGAAAGTATATTAGAGAATAGAAATTGTTGTGGATGCTGCGAAAAAGTTTTTTGGGATGGAGTGGGAATTATTGGGAGGATAGCTGGTTTATTAGAGTAAGACGACAGGTAGGGAAGAACTTTTCTTTATTTCATTTTGTTTCTCATTTGTGTTTATTTGTTTTGTTTTTTTTGCTGAACAAGAAAAAAATGGAGAGTTTGTGATTGGTTTTCATCTTCACGCGTGAAAACAGCTTGAAGAATGTTTGGAGGTAAGACCACCACAACAGAAACGTACACATGAGTGTATAAGTGGACTACCAGGACCACCAGATTATATTTGTCTTTGTCCTAGTTAAGTATGGGTATAGTGAAGTGTTTGCATTGTTTTTGCTGTATTGTTTGTGTCATCCCCCAGCTCTCGTGTGGACTTTCTTCCTCGTCCTGAAGGAAAAGAGTCGCAAGAATAAAAAACATAAAAAATAAAAGGTATAAAATTTTAAAAAATAAAATAAAATAAAAATAATAAATAAAAACAATAAATAAAAATAAACTAAAATAGAATAAAAATAAAAATAAATAAAATAAAAAAGAATTTAAAAAAAGAGTTGCAAGGATTAAAAAAAAAAGGTTTTTTAGCTGTGTAACATTATTCAACGCTGCTAATGCAACTCAGCATGTGTCATTGTACAGTCTTTGCTGTGCCCACCTTTCCCTATCAATCGTTCAGGAGACCTTTTAATCATGCTGCTTCCCTGTGGCATCGGCTGCCCCCCCCTGCTGCGAGCAGGGAGGGTTCATTGGCTTTGGTATTAGTCGGATGCTTGTGGTCGTCGGCCTCACCTTTGATACAGAGGTTCATGTCGAGGCCGTATCAAGTCCCCCCCCCCCCCCCCCCCGTTTTTTGTTTTTCTTAAATTCAATCATCAGATAGAAGCTTCAGTCTTCTGCCGGGCTTCTACATTGAGCCGGGTGCCAGTCGTAGCCACAGAATTGTTCCACAAACTCATCGCAATAGTTGTCAGAATATCGATCGGTCGGTGTCCTTCCACCGGTTTGTCGAACACAGAATTTCGCTTCAAAATTCAACAGCTCAGTTCTCAGAGCAGACGGTAAATCAGAAGGTTAATTAGAAAGGGACAGGAAGTCATTTGTGAGCATAAACTTGGTTAAGCATTGAAGAGGGCGCGGCCTTACCGACTTTATCGTGACGCTCGAAACGTGTTTTTGTCCTGACATCAAGTGGAAAACGGAGCGTAAGCTCACATATTTTGACTTCTTTAGAATTTTTGCAATCACAACCAGAAATTAAATAAAGTTAGAAGGTGTTAACTGACTAGAAAAAATAATTTTTTGAAGTGCTGCTTCAAGCAAAAATTGGTTAATAACGCATGTAGGACATTGATGACATCAGTGTTTCGTTTGTGATCTGTTAGAAATTAGATATAACATTCCTCTGATCTCTACGTCAGTTACGATATCTTGGATAGCACATATCAATCTTTAATTAAAGTGAAGGGAGATGATGCATGCCATTGCACTCTTATCAACTGTGGAGGGGGGGAATCTATTTCACTATCATTGATGGTGAAAAACGTGTTCTTGTTGGGGGTTTTTTCTCGTGAGGACTCGCTGGTTTAACTTGTTTAACGGTGAGACGGAGCCTCGGAGGCTGGGACAGAAATAGTAAAACGTTTTTTCCCTCCTTGGTTGTGGTATGTAATTAACCTTCAATCATCGTTTCACTCGGCGTCCGCTGTAATTCCATAAATGAAATGTTGTACCACAGGGGTCTCCTTGCACAGGAGATGTCACCTACTATTTTATTAATAGCTCCTCCGGAGGCAGGAAGTAGTTAATATTTGTGAGGTCCTCCCACAGCGAAAGCCTTAATATTAAATAGCGTGTACTACTTGAGCTTTTTTGCTTTAGCATACTCCAAAACTGAACAGGAGAGCAACAACAGAACTATATACTCACAGGAAAATCATGCACTTACTGTCAGAGTGATGTTGCTGTGCATCGGCAGCCGTAATAACAGTTGGATTAATCTCTTTGACGGTTACAATCGAGCCAAATGTACTAATGTATCTCGTGTTCCTAAAGATATATCAAATGCATTTTTGTATCTCTGGGGGGTTGAGTAACTTTTTATAGCACCATCTTCTCCTCCTCCTCCAAATGCAATGATATAAACGAACATGGATTCAATTTATTGTGCCGCTGCAAAAAAAGAACAGCCTCACCTAATTTTACTCGAGCATCAGCGAGCAATAAAACTAAAATAGCTGGATGCTGTGTTGATAGCAGATAGCTGACGAGATGGTTGCCCCCATCTCTTCCTCCGGGCGGTTACCAGCTTGGCTCCTCCCCCCGGTTGTCATCCGTTGTGTGTACGTGTGTGTGTGTGTGTGTGTGTGTGTGTGTGTGTGTGTGTGTGTGTGTGTGTGTGAACCTCGACATGAAAGCTTTTCTGACTTTTTAAAGCACGGAGCGTCGACCTTCTACAACTCATTAAAACATCCAGCTGATGGTTTCCTGTTGTGTTTTACTTCTTTTGAATGTTATTTTTATTCATTTTTGACAAGTGCTCATCGTGGTATTGGTTTATAATGAACCCAGTGCACTGCCTAACCTCCACACACACACACACACACACACACACACACACACATGCTCGGAGCCACACATTTAGAAATGGCCCTAACTGTGGAATAAATAAAGCCACCCAATAGAGGGCAAGCATCCCCACCCAATAATTGTCTCAGAAACTGCATGGAAATAATGAGATTGTGCGACACAATGCAGCGGCCACAATGAATACAGTTCATGCAATGTGTGTGTTTGTGTGTGTGTGTGTGAGAATCGCATGAGTTGGCCCAAAAAACCTCCACGTCTCCGTCGCCCAGACGGGTCGAAGGAGGTTAAATGGTTTTATTTGTTATTGGCTGTCGGTGCTGCTGAGTCTCCAGACTCCTGTAAAGATATCTGTGGTATCAAACCAGCATCCCGTCGCCTCCGGAGGTGGGACGAAACGCCGTTCTGACAGCAGATGTCAAGTTTCAGCTTTCTACACTACATCGCCTCGTGTCGGAGAAATAGCTGCTTCTGATTGGTCAGCAAAGATTGGTCCAATTAGACCAAAACTCCTCTAAACCAATTTCATTTTTGTTGAAGTGTTTGGATGAATCAGACGAGACTTATTCATTCAACCCTCTTTCCAAAGGTCTAAATCGATGTTCTTTTTTTTTATTATACTCTATTATAGTATAGTAGAGTATTTTTTCATGAGGGGATAATTCTGCATTTTAGTCCCAAACGTTTTCCTCTCAACACTTTTTAGTTTGAGTTCTGATCAGCACAGAATTCTTCGGACCAGTCGGTTGGATTGAAGAAGCCTCCTGCTTGGTGTTCTGGTCGCTTCCAGTAAATGTTAACAGATGCGCTTCTGTTTGACTCGTTTCCCTCGCAGACTTTGGATCACAGTGGATCGTCTGTGCTGGAACGGGGGTATTGTTGTAAATCAAACAAGACAGATCTGTGGGTATTCCTCCCGTTTGATTGGCCGTGATTAATAAGCCATACCGGCGTTTTGGCTTCCTGCTGAACTGGGATAGCGGCCCGAAGACTTCCAGCAAGGTCAGAGGAAAGAAACAGAGGTATTTAAAATATTGATAAAGATGGAGATAAATCCCCAATGAGTAAAGCCCTCATTTACGTGCACTTTCTTAGATAATAGGCACGTTGCACTGCAGCGAAATGCAAACGCTTCGTTGGGTTGTTGAGATCTGGAGGTCCAAAGATGTACAGGAAACAGTTCTGACTCTGGGTGAGGTCCGCTGTGTCTGAATGACGTTCGGTCCTGTTGGGTCAGGATCGAGTTTGAGATTGAGATTGAACCGAGGTCGTCCATCCCGAGTCGCTTTTTGTCACATCGTCGTCTTTGTGACTCGTAGAAGCTTTGATAAAGCGTGACGGCGTAAACAAACACAAACAATCAACAGTCAACAATCTGCCGCCGTCGTCAGGCAGCAGGTGAAAAAGTTCAGCAAAGATGGCCGAAAAAAAACGTTTCCCGAGCAACAGAATAAAAACTATAAAACGATTTCATCAGATCTGTGGGACTCCCTCTCACTCTCTTTTTTATAGATTGAAAAAACTGAAGAAAAAAGTAAAAGATGTGATTGTAGAACGGATAATTGTTGTTTTTTTTTTCTTATTTTGTCTGTTTGGTTTTTTTTACTTTTTTTAGTTTGATAAATGTTAAAAGGTTAGATGTTACTTTGTTCAGGAAACACACAGCACTACAAAAAATCCTCTTTACATGAACCTCTTTTGGATTTTGTGACAACGTGATTATTTCCTATTTTGAACTTTTATGAATCAACATGATATTCGAAAAAAAAAAAAATCTCACACTCTCTCCCTCATGCATGTTCTTATATATCATATATGTCCCACACATATTTCCCTTAAGACAAATAACAGGATATTTAATATCCAGTCGTGTCATTGTTTTAACTTTCTACGGCGTTTGCAGTTTTCTGTTACATTACAAACCTCAGGTTCTGTAATAAAGGCCTGAAATCCATCGGGCGTCAGAGCAGCAGGTTATTCAGAGCGTCTCTGTCGGCGGCGTCGCCCCCAAACGAGGCGTCGGATGAAAACCATTATCTTTGTGCAAGCTCAGAGGTTTTCACAGCAAAACGTGCAAAGGGGGTTAAAAAGTGAGCCGTCTGTCATTTTCCATCTGCTCAGAAAACAAATGATGTGACGGGTTTTTAAATGTTCCCCGGGGAGCGCTAACGGATGACAAACTGTTGGCGTGTTGAAGACAGCGGGGAAGGGGGGTCTTTTGGTTTGGTGTGACCCCAGCAGGACAGGACCCTCCAGATAAAGGTTTAATCATATTTTTACTAAAATATACCCCCCCTGAGAGTTGTAAAAGTGACTGAACACACAAAATTTCATCCAAAGATCTCCTAGAATAAAATCTTTCATATTTTTTCCCAAAGCCTCCAAAGAAACTCCAAAGACACAATAAACCGGAGCGCGTCTGAAACAGGATTATTATTTCATGAGTTCTGTGAGTTTATCTTATATAAAACCCAAATTTACCAGTTTACCAGTGGCTGTTTTATTACCGTCTCCAGCGCTGCACCTCTTTGTCTCATCTTTTCCACGACTGGAGCGTTTTAGCGACGATATTGAACGCATTAAGAGGCAAGGCGGGTGGACGTGTGCGCGCCTGAGGCTGCCATGAGCGATTTTATGTGTGACATCAGCAGAAATGCGCCACTGCTGACCATCCAGCTGCTTTTTTTTTTCCCCACGTGTAAATATATTTAATGTCTCCGTCTTCCTGCGTTATATGAGTCAGAAGATTTCTGCTGGAATTTCCAACGCCGCGTTTCAAAACTGAATTAAATGTCCTTAAAGGTGGATGCTTTAATGATGATTGATGAAATTCCCCCCTGAACTTAATACGTCTTCAAAGGCTCCATTTGATTGGAACAACCTGCTCAGTTCACTGAGATCTATTAGCGCCTTTCATTTCACCTCTCTCAGGCCGACCTGCTCTGATTTTAATGGCATCATCTTTTTTCTAAATTGCATTTAAATGTGTGTTCTTTACATTTCTATACATGTGGGACTGGTTTTTTTTTGTCTCTTTAAGTAAGAGCGTGATGTATATTTCTAATAATGGTTTATTCACAGGGTTTACTCTCCTGATAGGATAAATAAATCGGATTAAATTTTTTATTTTTTTTTGCAACCATACAGAGGAAAATAAACTGTAAATGTTTGTTCATTTACAGGCAGACAGAAGCCAAAGACAAAATGAGATTAGACCTTTGGTGGCATCCAATCACTCAACGGATCGACTTGGATTTTGCTGTCAACAATTTGCTAAATCTGTGGTGGCAGCTATAAAGTGATTGAAAGCTCTCTGCCTTTTGGAATGGTGTGATGCTGTTGAAGGTGGTGGTGATGGGAAGGGGGGACAGGGGGGGTGGATGACCCCAAACCCGCTTGAAATAGTGATTACTTTACCAGTGTACACTTCTCTCAATGCCTCTCCCTCGCCCTCAGTTACTGTCTGAGGCAAAAAAAAAAGAAAAAAAAGATGGGATTTGATTCGGGAACAGATTAGATTTTTTTGTGTGGGTGTTTGTCCGCGCTCACGCTTTTATCCGAGCGCCCGCATCTGCTTGAGATGGAGGGATGGCGGCATCTTTTACAAGAAGCTCTGGTGTCAGGAGGCCATTGTCTCCGTGGTTGGGATGACAGGCGAAGAGCTGCGGCGATGGATGGCGCCCCGCTGATGAAAGAAAGAAATAAAAAAGCCAACCATTGTTTTTAGAGACCATGAGCAGAATATCTGCAGGGGTCCGAGGCCAAAAGCGCCGCGTGTAATAGCTTGTTTAGAGGGAAATGTGTTTGTCTTGTTGGCAAAATGAAACCGAAATGACTTTTTATAAAATAAAACAGCATCTGTTGTTGCTGACCGCTAAAATGTGATGTAGTTTCATGCAGCTAACGGCAATGACTCACGTTCTGGTCTTCATTCAGGGGGCAGAATTTATACATCACTGTATGTGATGCTGTCTGTCAATATAATCAATACTGGCTGCAAGGATATTGTCAAATATACCATAAAAAACTCCAATGCATAGAAGATTATATATAGTAAAAAGGAACTGATAATAAATTAAATTTGCTGCCAACTTCTGAAATTATGTTTGACACACTACAATAAAATATGTAAATAACAGAAAGTTACTAATGCATTGTCTAAAAAGTGAAAAACGAAAGTGGAATATTTGATAAAATGTATTTCTGACATCCCGTTAAAGATGTTAGATAATGATCTGACACGATAGAATCAGGATGTGGATAATAGGTAAGAGATCAGGAGACAGAACGCCTCCATCAAACACACATTAGAGTGAGTCTCCTTTACAGTTTATAAAACTATAAAACGTACACAAGTCTAAAGACATCAGCAATGTTCACATTAATGGTTCAGATGATTCTCAGAGTAAGAAAATGTTAAGGAGTCAATAGCAACGAGAAAACATCACGATCTAGACGACATCTTTCAGAACTGTCAGTCATCAGTGAATCAATTCAATGCTGACAGCAATAAAAGAATTCATTACTGTCTCTGAATAGGAAAGTCCTTTTTTTTTTTTTAAACGGTCTGATTTATCAAATCATTTTTTTACACTCTAATGCTCCTCGACTACACTGTGATTCTTGGAGTTCCACAAGGTTCAGTGTTTGGACCGGTACTCTTCACTCTTTTTTATGCTTCCTCTAGTTACCACCAAAACTCTTCAATATGTAGATGACATGCAATCATACTAATCAATAACACTAGTCATTAACTATAAATGTCTAACGTAAACTTGACCTGACCAATCACCGATGACCTTGTTCCGTTGATGTAAGCTACCCCAAATGGATTTACTCGTCCGACTTACATCACACTGTCTCCAACATCCTGTTTCAATTTTAAATTCAATATTTTTTTTATTTATTTTTTGTCAAAATCTAAGAAAGAACACCCTATTTGGATTAAATGGTATGGGAAGACTTTTTATATTAAATTCTGAACCAAGAATGATGGGAAAAGAAGTCTCTGCTTGATATTAAAGTCTGAGGACACTATCATTTGTCCTCACAAGAGAAATCTTTTTTTTTTTTAAATGCAATAGGAGTTGGTGATAGAAGGCAGATTGCAGGGGATTATATAGTCTCAGCCAGGCTTCGGTGACAGATCATGCCCCGGCATTCAAAGACATTGTGTTTTGTTCAAGGGTGGAAATGACTTTGCTCAGACATTGTGAGATAAGAAGCTAACTGTTATTAGTTTAATGGTAGTGATCGTGTGCCCAGAGCGGAGTGTGTTCCCGTCGTTCCTGCAGTCCTTCTTTGGAGGAAGCGTCAGTCTGGAATGTAAAACACTGACGTGTTAGTCATGTGACCACCAGCCAATTCCTACAATTGGTGGGAATCAGTCTTGATTGAGGACAGATTTCAGTTAAACCAAAGTAGAACGTATTTTTTTTATTCCGTAATGCGTTCAATTGCAACTTTAGCAAAAGAAGGTGCTTCTTATCCTTCTTTTCTTTGCCCCCCCCCCATGTGTGGAACCATTGTATCACAGCCAAGCATAATAACCTTGAGGGGTTTCTTTAGCAGTGATTGCGGGTACTTTTGTGCAGTTAGGTGCTTCATTGTGAAGGTTCCTTCAATCACAAAGATGCGCTGCTGTTAGTTGCATTGTCTCAAACAGATTTCCATGACATTGAATTTCATTATCGCGTCAAGTTTGACACCTTTGTAAGATTGTGGCTTTGAGCTGTCATTAAAATGGCCTTTGGGTTGTTATTACTGTGTGTGACTGACGGGTTTTGTGTCTGTATTTTTGTAGGTTATGCTTTTGTACAGATACAACTGGATGTCAGTAGTGCCAAATCAAATTCCTTGCACATTGTCCCTGCTGCATGGGAGCCCGTATTACAATGCTTATTCAAGATCTTGGCAATTCAAAGCCCATTGAGGGTAGCCCCCCCATCCAACCCCACCAATCACACAGCTTTCCATTTTTCACTGCACCAGCTGTTTCACATATTGCAGCACAATAATACAAGTCAGGGCAAACGAGTGAGGGTGAGAGTCGGTGACAATAAGCGAGTCAATATATATCTGTGTCTGTTTGTGTGTGTGTGTGTGTGTGTGTGTGTGTGTGTGTGTGTGTGTGTGTGTGTGTGTGTGTGTGTGTGTGTGTGTGTGTGTGTCGGAGAGGGAGAAAAACATGGGAGGATTTCTCATCGCTGCAGCAGGAACGCCGTTTCTATCTATACAAGAGGTTTTTTTAAAATAATATATCAATATGCACCATCAATTTAAAGGAAATTTAAATTATCATGTTCAGTTACCTTGTTCAGCGTTGTTGCTTTAGCAGAAAAAAAAATAAAATATGAACGTAAAAAGGCAATCCAACGCTGGTATCGTTTGTTCAATTGTTACAACAGAGAAATCAAATTAGGATAGAATTCGTGAAATCTGGAGGATTTTAAGGTGAAATTCAGGAATGTGAATTTCACCATCAACAATTCACACGAAAATCTCTTCACTGACAAAACAATATTAATAACAGAACACACAGAGTCTTGATTAAAACAGATGAAACTGTGTTTCCAGACGTCTCAAATTGATTGGGAAAACATTATTTGTAGTGTTTTATCACTGTTGAAATCTTCACTGTTGCTTCTTAAAAGGCTGCTTCACAAGAACTCTTGTGAAATCTCTGCATTCCTCACTTCACACATAAAAATCACAGATGCAACACAATGGATGGGAGCATTTGTTGCTGATGTGAGCAGCGCCGGTATGAAACATTCTGTGTGAGCGACGCTGTCAGGATCACACCTGAGCATCACCTGTTTGCTTTTGGCGTAAAATTAGTCCTTTTTTTTTTGTAAAATCATGTTGTATAAATCATTACAGAAATGTGTTATGGAGGGTTTACAAGAGAATTAGCGTACAAAAAGGAAAATTTCGGTTGCAATTTCATTTCTGAGTTCTTTTAAGCTGTAGGGGGAAAATATTTTCAGAAAGCAACACTGTTAATATAGTTTGTATCATGCATTCAATTTTTAAGGAATTAAAGAAAGGTGGGGTTTTTGTTTTATGTTTTTTTGTTTTTTCAGGAAGCCCACAAGGATTAGAAAAGTGGTTCAAAAATGTAAAAGTGCTTGCATCACTAAAGCAAATCCGAATTAAAGGTCAGAACGGTAGACATGTTTCAACATGGAACAAATGCTTTTAAGAAGCCGCTGCTAAAAAAACCCCAGGAGGGTTACAGCTGAATCCAGGATGAAAACAGATCGGCACACAATCATTTTATTTTCCTAAATTAGTTTAGGAAACATGTTACAGGCGTGATCGGAACATAAATGTGCTAAACCACAGCTGGATTTGACTTCCTGGCTGCACCTCCGACATCCGTCCTCCAGGTTTGAATATTTTTAACCTCGCTGACCTCCAACAAACCCGCCATAATAACGGCGTGACCCGGCGGGTCAACCTGAGCGGTGACCTCCTCACACCTCCCAGCCTCGGAGGTCTGCGTCGCCGCTGCAGGTTTGGAGGTCATCCTGGTTTTTGGTTGGGTAAAAAAAAGAAAAGAGCAGAGATGGAAATGATTGGCCTCTATAGTGGACCTGACCTTCTGCTGACCCTGTGGCTCCGCCCTTTCAGATAGTGTGAGGTCATGGTGACGCTGTCATTTGTATTAATATCTGAATCAGGATGGCGATTTTTAAAAGGTGGAGCTCGCCGACGCGGCCTGTCGGCGTGGAAACGGTCACATCGTCTGGGTCCATGTGACCCACGCCCCTCACACCCGGCGCAACAAAAGGATGGGGCCAGACGTGCGTGCCAGTGTTGAGAAACACAGCAGAACACATTAATTATGGATGGGATGCTTTCAGAGCCCATGGCATCGCTAGGTATCCATTGTTCCCTCTGTTGTTATTTGCAGCTCTTAGCTGGCGGGCGAGGAGGGAGACGAGGGATGAAGATCGTGAACTCCTCTCCCCACCCATGAAGCGTGTTCTGTCAAAGCTCGTTTTTTTTCTGCATTTTTTAAAATCTCATTCTTTTCTGTGTTTTTTTTTTCCGTCTAGAAACGCTCCCGACTGCAAAAAAAAAACATTCAACTGTCGGATTGTCTCGCTCGCCATCTCACATTTTCCTCAGATGAAAAAAATGTTGCAAAGCATTCCAGTTTAAATCTTAATTAGATTTTTTATTCTTTAATGTCATATCCATGGAGAAAATATAATGTCAACTGGCATTTAAGCTAAAGGAGTTGCTAAGTTACCTCCACAGCTGAGTTTGTATCTGGTCCAGTGTAGTGATCTGGAAGAAAAAAAGGAGCCCATACCCCCCCTTAAGGAATGGTTTCACAGCCAAGCACACGGCTCTAAAACACAGAGAGAATACCCTGTACTCATAGCAAGGTTGCCTTGGCCATGCGTGAACGGATGTTGATGACATTCACATGTAGCTGCGATGCCTCAGTGGCTTAAGTTGCTCTGAGGGTCTGTGCAGAAATGCTTGAGGATGCATGAAGGATAGAAACATTTCAACACTGACAGACAAATACTTGAGTGGTATTTTAGCTGTTTCAGAGCTATGAGTGAAAACAGGACTCAAATATAGATGTGATGTTAGCTGATGCGCGATGGGTCGGACCTGTGAAATGCAGATTTGGGTGACAGTCGGGCTTTTTTTTAGCAACTGCAAAAAATGATTTGAAGTTCCAAACTGTTCTTCAGCCTCCCGCCTCTAGGTGGCAGCAGTGATGAACATGACGGCACGATAGGTGATGGAAACGTTCTCCAGAGAAGAAGAACTTGATAGTGCTTTGTTTCTGTAGTTTAAATATAGAATGACACTCTTGTAAATCAGACAAATAAAGACAACCGTTAAGCCCCGCCCCTTTAAAACATTAAAAGTTTCAACATCGTCTAAAACGAAATCATGACCTCCAAGCCGACGTGATTCCATTGTCATCTTCATCTTGGATGATTTATCCCATTTTGTGTTGAAGTGGTGTGAAAAGTGGATTAAAATGGTTATTACCAGCTTTTGATCAGCTGATGTCTCAATTAAGATGTGTGTGTGTGTGGGAAGGGTGTATTTGTTCTCATGCTATCTGACTTTTGCTCGAGCTTCATGGTTTTTTTTGGTGCTATCTTTAAAAAAAAGATCTGCAGCTCTCACTCCGGTGTGAAAAGCTTCAAACATTTGAGATTTTCTTTTGATTCGTTCGTCTGAAAGCCGTCATTTCGTTGTTTGAACGCTGAAAAGATCTGTGGCACGTGATCAGAGGCCAGCAGAGATGCTCACTGGATCGCTATCAGATGTAGAGGCTGAAATTTGAGCATGAGTTCAAAGCTCCATAAAACATCTTTAAAAACATAACAATACATCAAGAAGAGCTGGAGCCCCGGAGACGACGTGCTTCTGCCAAAAAACAGTCACTTTAAATGAAATTAATCCAAATTCCAATCATTAAACTAATCTAATAAAGCTATCCGCGTCATAATCAACGGAGGGTAGCCTCTGTGGGTCTGGAGCTGAAATACTAGCCAAGCAACATAATGAACAGATGTGGAAGGAAAAATATTTTCAATAAGCCCCCCCCCCCCTCCCCTGTTCCTCCAGTTTCAGGAAAATCCGTAATTAATAGTAAAAAAATGTTAAAAAAAATTAAAAACATGGGAAATTATTTCCAGAATCCAGTCTTTGCTGCCATGAAGTGGAGATTTTGAAGCCTCTGTGATGCTCCGTGTTTGTCTCCAGTATCTGAAATCCACAGTGCCATCAGGCTCTCAAAAGAGGAACTGCTGTCTGCAGCCCCCCCCCCCCTTCTCCACCCCCCCCCCCCTCCCGCTTCCATCTCCTCTCCAGTCTTTGAGACTGAAATCTGATTTTATATTTTTGTCGCCAGAAGCTTTACGATGAAACATTTGCATGTTGCCAAAGAAAAGCTCTTTTTTTGGTGGTGGTGGTGGTGGTGGTGGGGGGGTTGAAATGGGGGGGGGGGGGTAAATATATCCTCAGAGGACCTTCCCGGATTTTTTTTTTTTGGGGGGGGGGGTGAACTGCGCGCGCGTTCGTGCGCGTTCTTGTAGCTGAAGTCTGGACGGACCAACCTGGACAGATAATCCTGGTGAACAAAACGCGCAGTCTAAATAAATAACCCAGTGTGCGGGGGTTGGTTATGCGCCTCCCCTGGGCGCACACACACACACACACACACACACACACACACACACACACACACACACACACGAGCAGGACACCGGGCGGAGTGCGTTCCGCCGATCCTCTCCATCCCGCCCTCCAACAGGCGGATCTCCAGTCGCACCGCGCCGGGCGTGAAGCGGCGGAGAGGCGGCGTCACGCACAGCGCGCCGGCGTCGGGAGGAGCGGTGCGTGGGAGTTGTTCTCTCTCTCTCTCTCTCTCTCTCTCTCTCTCTCTCTCTCTCTCTCTCTCTCTCCCCCCCCCCCCCCCCTCTCTCTCCCCCCCCCCCCCTCTCTCTCTACCTGCCATTTGCATTCCTCCTTTATTCTCACCACTCATCCTCGGACCAGTTCGGGGCGCGCAGGGAGTCCCATCCACCGGAGGATCGCGCCGTGTGCGGGAGGGGGGTGTTAACACCGGTTCCACCGCAACCTACATGTGATTTTAGACCTGCGGTTCCACCGCGGGGGGAGGAAGTCGCTGGGATTTTTGTTTTTTTTATTATTTTTTTTGTACGGCTGTCGCCCCCCCCCCCCCCCTTTTTCCTCGTTGAAAGCTGTCTTTCAAAGGCGATGGACTTGAGATAGTGCGTCTCCATCTGAGCGCTGGTGGCTGGGAGTTGCCGTCTTGTGGGGGGGCGGAGAAAATGCGAAAGGATGCTTGGAAGCAGTGACGGATACAGCAGGTGAGTGTCGGGTCGGATCGGGGACTGGGGAGGGTGGGGGGAGACAGGGAAACGATGCGCTGTGTGTTTATCCCCCCTGTGGATGCAGTTTGATGTGGGATGAGGCCGTGGATCCCCCTCCGTTTGGCTGGGGGGGGGGGTTACTTTACCGTTGCGCATTCGGGATAGTTGCGCGTTATTTGACTGTGGCGACATGAGGCTGCGGGGAAAACTTTGTGCGTGGGGATCGGCTGTAATCCACCCGGTGGTCGGTGCGTCAGGACGGGGGGGGGGGGGTGTCGGACTGGGACTAGAGCGGTGAGGCGCGTCCTCTGCAGGTAAAACAAACCAAAACATCCAACCCCCCCTGGATCCAGAACTGATTTCTAGATTTGAGAGTGGAAACACATTTTTCTGACCCCCGGATGAAATCTAAAGCTACTAATTGTGTGTGTGTGTGTGTGTGTGTGTGTGTGTGTGTGTGTGTGTGTGTGTGTGTGTGTGTGTGTGTGTGTGTGTGTGTGTTGGAGAGGACGTTGCGTGCGCAGTTTGGAAAGGAAAAATGAAGAGGTGCGGGGTGGTGGTGGTGGAGGGGGGGGGGGGGTTGGATTGCCAAAATGTTATCTTAATCTCGCCTTTACTCGGATTGGCTCAGCTGAGATAACGTTTCTCATCGTGGGCAAAAGTGTGAGGCGGTCGTGATCCTCCCGGCATGCATCTGCAGAGATTCTATCTGATCAATAGACAACCGGGTCGGGCTCGCGCGCACCCGATTTATTGATGATCGGGAACGAATTTGGAACATTTTTATGGTCAGTGGATCCATATATAGAGTGTGAAACTGTGTGTGCGTGTGTGTGTGTTTCTTATTCCAGGCAGCACCTTTAGAGAATATGACACCCCCCCCGTCCGCCCCCCCCACCTCAATCCTCCCCTCCGCCTTTATTGTCCAGCATCTCCAGTTCTAATGACACACCGAAAGCAGATGCGATGGAGCATCACAGGAGTGTGTGTGTGTGTGTGTGTGTGTGTGTGTGTGTGTGTGTGTATGTGTGTGTGTGTGTGTGTGTGTGTGATGCTGCGCCTGCGGACATTCATAAAGTGCTGTAGCTCCATTGGTTATAAATAGCCCTGGGGGGGTAGGGGGGGCTGAGCAGCATCCCATCGCCCCGGCGGCGGCGGCGATATCAGGGCTCTCCATCCCAGATGATAGATCCCTGATGCACCTTGAGATCTCACACACACACACACACACGCACACACACATACACACACACACACACACGCACACACACAGACATGACTGGACCAGGGTGTGGCCCTGGGGTCTCCATGGGGGGGGGCAGCATCCACTGCCTTTATTTTCTCCCAGGAATGACTTCTGATGTTGTTTTGCTCTGATCCCCTTCCACTCCTGTAGGTCGGCTTCCCCTCACGCAGGTTTGACCCCCCCCCTTCCCCACCCACCCTGCCACATTTCACCCCCCCCCCCTCCATCCCTTTGACACCCCCACCGAAGCGTGTGACTTGCTTCATCCGGACCTTCATTAAACAAATTTGCAGACGTTGACCTTGACCCGGCGCCGCCCGTCCGATAAGACCCCCCCTCACCCACACACTATGGACGATGAGACGCGTGAAACAAACACCCCCCCCCCCTCCCTCCAAACCTGATCGGCTGTTGACAAACTGTATTGAATTACAGCGGGTGGATCAATGTTTTGCAATAAGGTGAACCTCCACATCGCCGCCGATCGGACGCAGAGGATCTGATGTCACAGGAAAATGATGACCCCCCCCCACCCACCCACCCACCCCCCCATCCCATAACGGCATCATATTCCTGCACCATACAGGTACATCTACATCATCTTGGCGTGTTTGTAATTGAATCACACAAAGGAAAAAAGGAGCCGTAAACCAATAAGAACATAATTAGAGTGAATGCATAGAGTTCATCATTGGTGAAAGCTGCTCCGTGGGGGAGCGGGGGGGACGGGGGGGGGGTGATGGACCGCCATGCTGGGTCATCTCTCTCTCACACACACACACACACACACACAAATGACCAACGCCGTTAATGAGCTGGACGGTGACGCGTCGACTCGTGTCTTGGAGACGAGTCATCCTGAGTGTAAAGCCGACACCTCCTGCATTGACAAGGTGTTTATTAGCTCCCAGTTGTGCGGCGGCGGTGGTGGTGGTGGGGGCCGACGTGGTTCTACGGTGACTCGACGCTCGAGAGTTTTCACCCGGGACGGTAATTATGTTGTTTTTACACCCGGACCCGGCTGTCGTTCCGCTTGATGCCGCCGTCACCCGAACATCGACGCCTGAGGCGGCGTGGCGTGTTTAGAAAAAGGCCTGCGGTGATGGTTGTAGCTGTTTGATGGGGGGTGGGGGGGGTGTAAAGGAGGGGGTTCTTGTTCGCAAGTCGCTGGTGTCCTTGGTGGATGTCTTCTGAACTAAATAAGGAGGAAGAGCAGCAGCAGCCGGTTGTCGGTAAAGTCATCAGCAAATGTTGAAGCCACCCTTATTATGAGCATAGAGCAAATATTGTGTTTATTGATTTATGTCTTGACTTTATTTTGGTTGGTTTTCAGGATGATTTCACAACATAATTTCCAATTTTCACTTTTTTTGGAAGGATGTTCAACGGGGAAAAGAAGGAACCCTTTAGTAGCTATCTGATAGCTAATGATACAAAAAAACAAATAAGTTTGACTCAGATTTTTTGATTTGGATTTTATTTTATTTTGAGATTTTTCCTAATTTTGAAAAAAAAAAAAAAAAAAAGTCTGAGCTTTCACCCACAAGAACAGCGGTGTGACCCTTCAGGCGTGTCGTCCACTGAGCTCTGGTCCAGTTTGGCTTCTTTGTCCTTTATAAAACCTGCACAACATGAGCGTTAGCTATGGAAAGCGACGTGGTTTTGCTTGAATTATTGCTATGCTGCCCCTAGTGGTTCCCATCGGTACTGCTCCATTCATAAACATGACAAAAAGAACCAAAGGCGTGTCTGCATCCTTACAGGGAACCTTAATGTTGAGTATATAATTTACTTTTTTTTTTTTAGCAATGACTGCTTTCCAGGCCTCAAATAGTTCAAAAGCTCCTCTCAGCTCTTAACAAACCACTCTGCATTGTCGCAGCGTTGTTGAAGACCTATTAATTCATCCTTGGTTCCTGAAGTCCATTTCAAAAGACTCGCTCAAGCATGCAGCAAACACGCTAATCTCCACTTTTATCAAAGCGACAATCGCAGCCGGAACACATGATATCAGATCGGTCGGAATGTAATTGTATTACCTTTAATCTTGTGATGTTGGATGCATTAAAATAATTACTGTATGAACTGATCCAGAATTTACACAAAATTAGCAACATTGCGTTAAACGCATGGATGACGCCGGGCAAAAAAAAGCTGCAAATAGATGCTTCCATGTGTTTGCATGTATGAAGGGAGATGCTAGGAGAAATATATAAATCCAACTGATGCTAATGTGTCCGTATGACAAACCAGACAAAGCTCGATTCAATTAAAGCCACGCAAAATAAAAAGAACGTTTGAAAGGACCCATCCTGATTATGACTATATTAGTATTTGAATTAATGCTGTAAGTGAAATGTCATCACACAGTAGAGCCTTGTTAGAGGCATGTCAGCGTCATGGCTAAATGCCATGCATTCATATTAGCCTGTAGGGTCCATTCACCCTTTCAAGAATCCATATTAGAAAAGCTCATCCCATTCTGATCTGCTTCACGGCCTTGTGAATAATGTCTTTGGAGGATTTCTGCCAAAGGTGCCTCGAAGGATAGACTTCACCTTTTAATGCTTGTGTGAAAAATCAACTTGTCTGCAAAAGAAAAGGGGGAATTTAAAAAAATGTTCTTTTCAATGACAGAACATCTGGCAGAATGGAATCCTGGAGTGTGCTCAGAGTGCTGAACCTCTACGCATTGATTTTGTTCCTGATAATAATGCTCCAACAGCATTTTGATGAGCTATGAAATGATATTCTGAACCATTTGCGCTACGATGCAACTCCTAATTACAACTGGGGGTTGAAATAAGTAAAATAAATAATAGCCTGCCATGAACCACCTGGAGTCCCATCATTAAAAAAAACAAAAAAACAAACGGTATTGAAAGCGGACAAGGTTGGGGTCAAGGGTTGAGGAGGTGCGTTGCCCCCCCACCCCGATGCAAACCCTCTGGAGAGGACATTTGTATTCACCGCACAGGGACCCATCTTTGCTGCTGCTGATGCCCCTGTTGCCAGGCAGATTTAAACTTTGACGCCCATCTTTTAGATAACCCCGTAGACGATCTACCGCCAGTGGGTTCTAAGTGACGTCAGCTGAGGCAGATGAAGCAGCGGTTTGAGTGAATATAAGTTAAATAAGTGGCGGAAATCACTTTTAAATCGAACTTGTTTTCCTTTATTATGAAAGCACACGCTGTGCTTTACTGAAGGAATTTGCTTTGTTGGGCGTTGAATGACGCGTCATTTGTGATCCATCGTTTAAAGTCCTTGCCTTTTTTTTTCTATCTGTGGATAATGGGTATTATTGTCCGGTTTATTGTCGGGTCTGAATGGATTGTTTTGAAGTGTTGATGCAGCAAAATTACAATATATTTACATGTATGCCACTGAAAGCGTCTATTCACTCCATGCCATTCAGCGCCGACTGGAAAACTAATGCTGGGACAAAACCAGTTCCTCTTATATGAGCTAAAACTACATTTCCCATAATGCAGTAATTAAGCACATTTTAACTTTAAATAGATTTTGAACCAAGTTAATGTCCTAGTTCTGTGGGTTTCATAATCTGAGAAATTAATGTTATAACAGAGAAACAAACAAACATTTTTGTGTAACTGTAATGTTTGTAACTTGAATAAGTAATAAATTAGTTAACATTAAATAAGATAATATAATCCTTTATTGTCCCACAGTGGGGAAATTTGTGAGTTTTTGAACATTTAGGAGTAGTTACATTTATGTTACATTAGATTGAGTTACATTTAGTTACATTTAGTTACATTTAGTTACATCTGGCCCTTTGATTACAGTTATGCTGATGTGGCCCTCGGTGAAAATGAGTGCGACACCCCTGTTCTAGCTTTTAAAACACCCGTCTGCATTCACCGACTTCCCGACATCAGAACTCCAAAATTTCACAAGTAGAAGTCAAATAAGATTTCCTGTTATGTCTTTTTTTTGGGGGGGGGTTCTAAGATTGTTCAGATTTGACAGAACCAATATGCAAAGTTTGTTCTCATGCACAATGAGCTAATTAATTCTGAATATGATGCAGAGCTTGTTTTCTCGCTGTTGCCATTCCACGGCAATTTTCGCAGCACTCACAAAGTTTCCATTAAAAGCCAGTAATGGCGTTGGAATTAATCAAAAAACACGTGTTCAAAAGCTGCAAGCGCATAGAAAAGCTGCCCCGTATTAAAGTGTTCTCTGATAATTCAAAGGTTTTCAATGTGCTTCAAAGCCATTATACCCTCGTTTCGTCAGATACGTTTGACTACTTTTCGCCCATTGACGGTCTGTTCTCATTCATCATGTGTTCAAGAAGACAGGGCCCTCGCTTTGAGGAATAAAAGAGGGGGGGGTTGCTTTTAGATTCCTAAAAGCTCACTTCATCTCTTTGGTGCTTTTTTCTGTTTAACTCCCCTAAAAGCTCCCTCAGTCTGCCCCTCTTCCTCCCTCTCTCACCCCCCTGGCTTTCTCTCTCCCCCACTCTTTTGGTGTCAACTCCGAGTGGAGAGACAACGGAATGACAAAGGACTGCTAATACCGTCGATGGCGAGGAGCGAGAGGTGCAGGAAGGAAACAAGCGGTCACATTTCAGGTTATCGACCAGAGCGGGCGGCGCGAGGAGAGGTTAGCTTGCTCGACACGAAGGAGCAGCAATAATCCCGCCGACGCTGGGATGTGAACGCAGCTATCTCTGCTGTGCAGCTCATGCTGTGTCACCGGGCTTGAAACGACACGTTCTGTTTGTTCTGGGATAACATGCAAGAAAATATTGATCTTTTTTGGAGCTCTGCAGCGACTCTCTAAAACAGGGTATCAACTTCTTTGTGCATATTATCGTGTGTTCTCTATAGTACGACTAAAATTAGATTCAATGAAAGAAACCACAAAATATATCAGAGTATTATATCGTAACGCCGACATCTTGGTACATATTGATCAGCAGATTCTTGCCAAAACACAACCATAGTCTCTCTAGTCCTTGAATTGTTGAACTGTTCATGTCAAACCTGCACAGACACAAGAAATATTCAAAATTCAGGCTGTATTTCCTTATTTTATCACTCTTATTGTATTTTTATTCCTCTATTTAATCCCTTTGAATATCATTTGCTGTTTGAAGCTCATTCAGGGTTTGAATCAGCTGTCGGTTGGTTTTAAATGTGCATTATAAATGATAAATGAATGTATTTTGACTTGACGATGCAGGAATCCTGCCATATGTTAACATTCATGCTCATCTAGTTCTTAACAACTTAAAATGTAGAAAAATTCTGCAAATCCAAAGTGAGTCACTGCTGCAAATATTAAGCAAATTTTTTTTTCTCCCCCAAACAGCATCATTTGCTTGACAGTATGATCAAAAATATGAAAGCAACATCAAATTACCTTTTTTTTTAATTCCAACCCATAACCACAAAAAAATCCAAAAAGTGCTCCAATTTTCATGTTATGAAAAATGAAAGGAATCAAACAAAAATGCACCTCGACTGAGGAGGAATCATTTCTTCTTCGTAGATGTTTGATGTTTTAACCAACTGCTGTTGGATGTTGGATGTCAAATGTTTTATCATGAATATGTTGACGTTTCTACCTTGGCTGGGGGGCTGGTGGGATGATACTGTGGATCTAAACGATACCACGTATTTATGAGCGCTGCAGAGTCTCACTGCGTGGGCAATTTCGGGTTTTGAAAGTATTTCTGGAGAGGTGAGAGAACATTTGGGGATGGAGAGGAGGCGTGATGTGTTACAACCGGTCACACTCGAACCTGTGACAATGGGATTACACGACGAGCATCTCAAAGCACACACCTGCATGTTGTTGGATTATTTTATCTTGGAAAAAAACAAAACATACATCCGAGACAAGATTTGGGACGAGTGAGGGTGCTTTTTTTCCTGCTGACATGGTCGTGGTGGTGGTGGTGGTGGTGGTGGTGGATGATGGGGAGGGCTGGAGGCTGATGAAAGAGCCAGGCAGCGATCAAAGCACAGAAAATGAAATGGCATTTGACCTTGTTGGTCGCCGGCGAGTGACACGCTGCCACAGAAGTGCAAAGTCTTTAGGGAATCCAGAGGGGAGAGGAATCAGGTCTGTGGGACGAGAGGATGGACCAACCGTTTCCATCACAGCTGATAGGAACCACAGCGTAGATGTTACTGTGGAAATATCAGCAAATTCAAGTGGAAAACGCCCACTATGCATTAAATTTGTTCATATGATGTGAAGGATTTGATATAAAAGGAGTAATTTGCATCTACAACATAATCTACGCTAACCCACAGTCCTTGACCTGTGGACGATATGCAAATGTCAAATAAATAATTCAACTCTTGCGGTTTTCCCTCGCCACTGACATGTTGGAAATAATGTGTAGCAATAAAGAAAATATGTTTTGTGTCTTCCGTGTCCACAGGGCTCGTCTGTTGGCTTCAGATGCCTCAATTTAGCACAAATAAACCCCAAATAGGTTGATGCAGGGACGTTGAAATCAATGTTGAAAATCCCGCTCAATGATTTTTAAAGGAGTAGTTCGTCCAAAAGAGGAGACTCATGTCAGAGGATAGTGATGTCAACAAACCTGCACCATTCCTGGCAATGCCCTTAACTTTCCCAGCTTGTCATATTCAGCTGACGTTAGCGTGGCGCGTTTTGCAAGTTAGCATTTTTTACTTCTACTGATCAGTGGGTCAAAGTACTGAATGAAACATGTGGGTCGGTCCCGGACAGGCGACCCTTCATCTTGACCACCAGAGGCTTCCTCCGCTTCCAACTCTGCTGCGTTTGCAAGAATGAGTTTGAAATGTTTTTACTGCTTTTAGCACCGACAAACTCCTGCTGTTGGGTAGCGTCACCATGACGATCCTCTGCGCAATGCGGGGCGGTACGGCATCAGTCTTGATCTCCAACGTCTCGCTGCTTCGGTCGTCGAAGATGGCGTTCGTTGTGCTTCAGTAGGGAAAAAGATCATCGCTGGGATATCTGCAGAGTATTTTATCTAAACGCCCATCTGGAAGCGTTTTTAAGATGAAACATGTTTAGCAGTCGTTGTTGGAACTGAACTGTACGTCTGGGAAAAAGTTTAAAAAGAAAGAACCTCTTAGACACAACTCTTCTCAAGTGGAATAAATTAGTCTAGTATCTTTGACGACTTCTAAAGAAAGAGTGAAACTCATCTGTCACATTTGTCCACAGCCCAGAGCGTTCTATCTTGATGAATGACTGCAGCAGTTAATCAGTTTTTGAAATTGATGCTGATTCATTTTCTGTTGAATGACTAATTGATTGATTAATTAATGCAGTAAAACAGTTTGATGCCCAGAAACAAAAAAAAACTTCTTGCTCGGCTTCTTGAGATAACTCTCAGTAGGCTCCACCAGTGCTGTCGGTTTGTCCCGAGGCTAGCTCTATAAATAAGAATGGGTTTAATCATCCAGACAGCACAAGTAAAAGATTTTTTTTTTTTTTTGACAAGAGAGAAATCTGGAGAGATTTTATCGCACACAAAACAGACGTTGAGCACCGTTGTTGAACAGCTCCTGTGGAAATGCTGCACGACACAACAAAGCTCACAGGACGAGACTCACAATGAAGTGTTGACAAGGAGTCGCCTGCCTGTTAACGTCCTAAAGGGAAAGCAGGGATCTTTGTCGGAAACCAAGTGGAATATTTCTTAATAAATAACACAGAATGTAACTACTTCTTTGTATCTGAAAATCGAAGTTGGATAAGTCGAAGGGTTTTGTGTATCTTTATGTTTAAACAGCTCTGGAGGTGCTTTTAATTTTTGATTGGAGATGTTACTTTCTAGGAAAAAGGGATGCTCGCCTCCACCAGGATCCGACTGAAAAACCCTGGAGAACCTTGAGTCGTCCATGCCTGAGTACGTTTAGTTTGATTGGCCTGTCTATCTTTTCACCAAGCGATCCACAATCTCTACCTGGATATCAATGATCTGTCAACTCTACCATTACCCAGAATCCACCTTGTCACGCAGTTTCATCAAAAGTCTGTTGGGAATATCTGAGATCAACAATCAAACATGATTACGGTCCCGTAAACACACTTTGTCGGGATTTTGCAGTTTTGGTGGATGCTGTCTAAGCAATATCTGGTATATAAATCCCAATACATTTGAAAAACAGATATTTAAAGTATTAAATATGTTTGAGTTGGATTAAAAATCACCTTTATTTATTCTTAAAGTGCAAAAATGTCACTTTAAATCCCTCTGATAGCACTGGAGTCACCTTGTCGTTGATCTATCTATGAAATACCTAGATTGTCGTCCTTAATAAAGGAGATTCTGCCCCCCCCCAGTCTCCTCAGGATTAACAGAGCTACTGAGAAGCACTTCTCTTCTTCCCGCTATCTTTATGACCTCCTCTCACACTATAGAGAACCACAGATAGGGAATGGGGAGAATACAAGGACAGCTTAGACGAGTAATTTTGCTTTTAATTGCTCGAACCTCCCATGAGTGCTATTGCTTAAGCACTCCAAAACTGTTGTTGTTTTTCCTTCCACATAATCTTTGATTATAGGAAGGTCAGCATTTTTCTGTAAGCTTCTTATGGGGGAATTTGGAGCAGGTGGATTGCTGGGAGAGATGAGACAATGCTGCTCTGCTGGAGTTGAAAGCGAGAGTTAACTGTCCCCCTTTTTCCATCCACTGTCTCCCAATCCCATCTCCTCCACAGAAACTCTTTGCTGTGTTTTTTTTTTCTCTCTCTCTCTACTTGTTCTGCTCAGGCCTCATTTCCCAGTCTATATCAATAGTGTTATTGTGTGGGGTTTTTATCTTGCTAATTAGCGCTTCATCTTTCTGGGCGATCTCTCAGAGGACAGGGATTAAGCTCCCCTAGCTTTGCACTGGAGCCACGGTGAGGTCAGCAGAGGTCTACACCGCCCTCGCTAGGTTGTGGCGAGGAGGAGGCGTCGACCTGAGGCGGAATCGTTGAAAAAGTCCTCAGGAAAGGAGGAAATGTAAATGTTACGTGATGGGAGTATAATGAAGGAATTCATTTACGAACTGTAGTGTAGTGGTTTGAAACCAACCAACCAGGTCAACCTTGCATTCCAAGTTCGTCATACCTGAGACAACTTCCTGTTACAGATACATAGATATATACTTTTTTAATCCCAGAGGAAATTGTACCTAAATCTAAATCTAAATAATTTAGGTTTAGGAAATCTAAACCTAAATCTCGCCAGTTTCGCCATGCTCCTCCCATTAGCCAGTCTGGATCAGCTAATAGGCGGGGCAAATCATCCCGTAAACTGATCTGGATCAGTTTGATTGGCCCCCAGATTGTCTTGTGTCGGGCGTCAACACGCATTCACACTGTAGATTATGAGGAGGATTGCTTGGCCAGTGGGTGGGGCTTTTCATTTTGGACACTCATCTGTAAATAGATTTGCAGCACGTGTTGCCATGGCAACGGAACCCGGGGGAAAAAAAGTGAACGCCATCCGTTTCTGCCCTGCAAAAAAAACTAAAATCCTGTAAAAATGGTGAATCCTGTTGGGGTGCGCGCCTCAAGTTCGATTGATTCCTGGCCTAATGTGAAAGCCTCGTCGAGGCTTATGGCCAAAGTGTGTAACAAATCCACCCGTCACCCAAACACTCCCAGTTATTTTCCCCATTTGTGTTGATTGTCCGGCCTCTCCAATCAGAAGAAAGCCGTTGTTTGAATCGATAAACGGGGCATCCGCCGCCTGTGGATAATTCATTTATAATCAGTTTGCAGGTCCAACAGCTCCCATTGGTTCCGCGTGTGCAATCAGAAATTTCAATTAAGTTGGAGTTAAGAGTTTGTTGATCAGGGCAGAAAGAGAACATGAATATTGAAGTTGGTTTGATCTGTCCGTAAATAAAAATAAACGTAGGACGAACAGGAAGACCTCAGAACAAGACCCACTAATTATAAGTTGGTTTTTCTCGTTTTTCACCGAAGAGGAGAAGAAAACATCTTTGTTGGCTGCAGAAACAGAATCTACCTCATAATGCATCTCCAACGTTTGATGCAGCGTTTATGAGACGGTGTTTTTGTCTGAGCCGACGCCATGTAAGGATATAAATCCTAAACGGGCAAACCGAACTGACTCCGCCCGGGCGTTTCAGGCGTACGTTTCGCAGCCATTAATCACCAACTGTCTTTGCGTGCTCTCTTTTTTTTTGTTGTTGTTGTTGTTGGAATCTATTGTCTGGAAATGGAATTGCGTCTTGAATCTTGTATTTTTCTCGTCTTGCTGGTGCGGTTACGCCGGCAGACATCTCAAACCGATGAAATACTGCCCCCTTCTACCTCTGAGGTAGGTTTACCTTCACTGACGTCCTACAGAGTTCCGTCCAGGAAGAGAGAAAAACGATTGGACGTTGTTTTAGAAGTTGCTGCGTTGCTTCTTTTCTTTGGAGGAAAATGTGAAACCTTGGAGCTGCGGGGAGCAGAATCACACCTACATTACTCATTTTAATGGTGCTGAATAACTAATAGTCGTCTATGATAGTAAACAAGTCCTCTCTTGATCATTAAAGACATTTAAAACATGACATTGGCAGCTTTATTACAAGGATCCCTAGCTGCAGTCAAATGATTAAGATCATTAGTTTTAAATAAAGTAAATTGTGTCGCTGTGCAAGATAAAGGTGGACTGATATTGGACTTTGAGGCTGTTCCCAGTGTTCATTATTGTTTTCTTAGCGCTAATGCTTCTTAGCTATTGATTGGAGGGGAACATTTTAATGGTGGCAATCTTGTTAGTGTTCTCTGGTGGACGAATGTGTGTCTAGATTAACGTCCTTCAGTGTTCCCGCACAAACTTAATTGATATTATCAGTCTTCATACGCAAAATACTAGACTTTTACGAAAGGATCACTCCAATGAAAAATTAAAGATTTTTTTTTTTAATTTTTGTTTTTTAAACGTTAATTTATGGTAAGTACAGTTTAAATGTTACCAGGGAGGCAATTTCAGATGCAAGCACAATAAAATAGACGGAAATAAACAACTCGTTCTGCGCCACAGGCCCTCCAAACAATAAAATAAATTGATAAATAATGATTGATGTTGAATTTAGAACGCTTACTGTGATCGTGAAATTTCAGAGTTTAAAAAAAACAATCAAGTTAATGGTTTCAGCTAATAACCCCCCCTTAAACATTGAGCTGAATGAAACCTGGATTCAACATTTGTGGGGAAAAAATAATTGGCTGAAATTTTACGGTTAGAATAAAGTTTTGTCTTTGTTGAATCACCTGCAACAGAGAATCTAATTATAAACCAGGTCCAATTATAAGCAGTCATTTTCTTTAATGGAATCAGTCTTTTTATGACCGATTGGATATTTTAGAAGATACCTAATATGGTTTTTTTTTTTTTTTTTGGAATGAAAATTATTATATTCATCTCCAGAACAGAGCTGGAATATGAACTGGAAATACTCCAGAGATGAACCAGTAGCTCAGAGTTCATCCTTTTCTGTGCTGCAGAAGTTAACAGCCTTTCCTCTGGCCTCTCCTCCCAGTGCATTGGTTTACATCAGGGTCACCTCTCCATCAGCTAATTACAGCTCATTTCCCTTTAAAGGCCTCGCTTTGGGCGGAGGGGGGGAGGCGTTTCCTTCAACACACTGGGAGAAGAAGCTGTGGATGCCAGTCACAATTAAAGATAGTGTGGCCCTGAGCCACACACACACACACACACACACACGCACACACACATACACACTCACACACCTCCTGCTGTGCCATCACACTACCTACCATAGCCAATAAGACGCAGGCTGAATTATTCATTCTGTACAAAGGTGTGTTTCCATGTTGACTCCCTTATTAAAGGAGGCGGCGTAGCTCGCAGCCAGTCACAGCTATTAAAGCTCAATCCTGCAGACTCACATGGGGGGGTGGGGGGGTGGGGGGTAGTTCTCCTCACAGATACACCGGCTTCATCCGCAGTGGAAAAGTGATGCACTTAGAAATGGAGTGTTGAGAGTAAACGTCCATTTATCTTCCCCTTCGCTTTGAAATTATCGTGTTTTTTTTTTTTTTTTGGATAGTCAGGAGTTGCTGATGGAATCACACGGAGTTCAGGAGCGTTTAACGTGTTAAAAATGTTAAAGTCAGCATAAATACTGTCAGCAGTAAATATAAATCTGATGTGGGAAGTAGGAAGTAAACATGGGAAGTAAACATGCTGCAGTTTAATGCTTATTTTGTTTATTTTGAATGGTAAATTCCTCCTAATGACATCAGTCATCTCACATTTAACACAATTATTTGTATCATATTGTTAGTGAGTCTAAATTGAATTACTTGAGCCCATTTTTTTTTCAACAAGAATGAAAAACAAATTGAAATGCATTAACTCTAATGCGTAAAATCCACTCCATACATTGTGTTCATGTAGAATTTATTGGCTAATTAAATAATACAAAGGTTTCTGTTTGGTTTGCATGATTTAAATAACTTTCTTACATTGAGTCAACATAATGAGAAAACCTTTAACGTTGAACTAATGTAATAAAATAATATTAAATATCGTATTGAATTAAAATACTTGATCAAATGTTCTAGTATAACTATTTATGTTAATTACAAACACATCTAAGTTCGACTCTTTCATTAAATTAAATTAAAGATTGTTTCTCATGTATGTGAAGAAAAGATGGATAATTACTAAAGTGTTCCCATGGCAACTCATTAGCGGAGTAGCATGTGATTTTGCTTTCTGCCTGTAAATTTATTCTAGTAATAGGTGAGTTTTCAGAGGTTTCATGGCTGCATGAAGGGAAATGAAACACACTATTTTCCTTGGTGAAAAGGGAAATGTGAGTCGTGGTCACGTGGGGGGGGGCTTTACGCTACGTAGCGCAAATTATTCTCCCTCTTCTTCGACATGAGCAAAGCAGCTCGGGAGGAGTGTTTTATGTTTCAATACGGCTTCAGGGTCTGTTTTATGTACTGAGGAATCGAGTGCGATGAGCAATTATTTGAAATAACCTTTAATAAGCTCATGTTGTCTGCAGAGATGAGGGGGAACAGCAGCGCAGTATTGAGTCGGAGAATTCAGCTCACAGTGAGACGTAATCTTGTATTTTTCTTAGGATTAAGTCATTAATCTTTGAAATGGTAGTCAGAAAATCTATAAACTTTTCTACTGAAAGCTAACGTTTGACATACGAGCGCTTTATAAAACGCCTAAACTGGGAATCTGATGTTGGAATTGTTGGCTAAGTTCTTTAGACGCGTTAATCAGCTAATCAGATTTTTATTTCAGCATTATTTTGTGATATGAAGCGTCTCTAGCCTTCTACCTTTTTTACTTTTTTATAATCGGGGTTTGCAGTTGTCAGCGAAGCCAGGTCTGTGATCTGGAGTATCACCGGAGTAAACAAACCAAAGAAAAAGAATCCTTTTTAAACCTTGCTGCTAACAGACTTTTGGGGCCCCTCCTGGGGCCTTGTTAGTGCTGGCCTTTCAGTCTTGGAACTGAACAAACAAGAGCGAGCCAGGTTCAGCTCACGAGCTAACACGCCCCTAGAAGATCAGTATTCAGCATAAAATTCTCCCGCACTAAAGAACGACACCTGTGACCTTCATCACGGGGCGGTTTCTCCAGCGTTTATTGCCCCGACGGTGGCAGTTATCGTTTTTTTTTACAGTGTAGCTGCTGGAGGCAAAAGGTTGGCATCTCCTGCGGCGTTCGGTGAGGCGTCCGTATGCCACTCGTGACATAATCGTCTCAGGGCCTGCAGGCTCTGTCAGCAAGTTGTCCCCAAGCAGAAGGATCACGGCTCACAATGGGGGGGTGGATGGGGATGGGGGGGGGTAGTACACGGGTTTTTATATCAGCATTTGTGTTGGGGTGCTTTCGCAGCAGCTCTTCTGCCTGTGGAGGAATTTTCTCACAGCATTCAAGGGTAAAAAAAGAAGCGGCCATTCCAGCATCTTTGCTTCCAGCCAATCAAAATCAGCTTGATTTCATGTTAATTTAATTTCAAATAAAATTTAAAAAAATTTAATTGAAATTTAAAAAATTTAGAATTAAATTTAAAAATTTAAATTTTTTTAAAAAGAAGCGGCTATTCCAGCATCTTTGCTTCCAGCCAATCAAAATCAGCTTAATATAATTTAAAATAGAAATTTTAAAAATCAAATTTAAATTTAAATAATTAACAATTAAATTAAAATTTTCAATTTTTTTCTAAAAAAAGCGGCTATTCCAGCATCTTTGCTTTCAGCCAATCAAAATCAGCTTGATTTAATTTTAATTTAATTTAAAATAAAAATTTTGAAAATTAAATTTGAATTTAAAAAATTACAAATTTTAAATTTTTTTTACAAAATTTAAAAAAAGAAGCGGCTATTCCAGCGTCTTTGCTACCAGCCAATCAAAATCAGCTCGATTTGATTTGATTGGCTGGAAGCAGAGCACCATTGCAGATAGTTTGTCTTTTCCTCTCTTTTGAAGGTATCAGATGCTCAGATATACGTTCCGCTTAAAATTCATCACAGTTCCTCCCAGGAGGCGGACGCAGGAGAACGTGTGACGCGTGGTGACGGCTGCAGGTTGATGCAGCTGACGTGTCATCTTTGAACGCTGCCTTACAGTATAAGTGTCATCATTAGTTCCGTGAGTAACAAGGTGAAGATGTGTGCCTGTATCGATTTAAAAAAATGCTAATGAGATCTTCCTACAGACCAGACCGCCCACGCTCCATGAGGAGAAACACGATAACGATCCTATATTATATAACAGCTTTATTACTCAG
Organism: Antennarius striatus; assembly: GCF_040054535.1. Classification (NCBI taxonomy): domain Eukaryota; kingdom Metazoa; phylum Chordata; class Actinopteri; order Lophiiformes; family Antennariidae; genus Antennarius; species Antennarius striatus. The sequence continues at coordinate 23,846,877 of NC_090779.1, read as the reverse complement.
AGGGGAAAAAACGCTGTCATTTTGGATTCAATCAGAATCTTAAAACGTTTTAGAGATTTTGTTTTTTAAAAAATGATGATTTTTGTGATTCCTCTGAAAATACTTGAGCATTTTTTTTGGCTTTTTGGTTGTGGTGAAACTGTGACATTCTGGGAGATCTTTTTGAAAGTATGTCTCCTGAAAAAGTGAAAGTGAACGGTGATCCTCGAATTGTATCCGTGGAAACGGAGCGAAGGAGCTCCTTAATGATGGAGGAAAAATAAAAGAAAAAGAAAAAACACAATATTATATATAAATAAATAGATAAATACATAAGAAGTTGTTAAATAAATAAGTGTTTCCAATGTAATTATTACATGACATTTTTATAGATATAATCCTTGTATGAATATATAAAAAATATTTTGATATTTCATGCGTTTTTGGTGGTCTGTAGATCAACCTTAAGGTGCATCCTGCTCTTTACTTTATTAGTGTTTCTATAATTATTTATGCTTTTCCTAAATTTTGTTATATTCAGGCTAAAATAAACACATCATTATAAACTAATGCTGATGTTTTCTCGGTCGCCCTCGCTGTGCTTTGGCTGGGCATCTATCTGAGCACCTGCACCGGAGCAGAGTGACCCCCCCCCCATCCTGGAGGTGAAGTTCAGGATCGACATGCAGACTGGGGGGTCAGGGCAGAGTGTCATCAGGACAGCAGCTGGCCGCTGCAGGAATTCTACACCTTGTCGCAGCGACCGGCTTCTTCTCCTGGATTAGGGCTCTGCTGTCCATCTGTCGGGCGTCGGCTTACATTTAAGCCCTGCCATTTCACAAGGCCGGCCCCCGGCCCCCCCATCCCGCCGGCAAGCTTAGCTTCTCAATGACACAAGGGCAGCCTTTCTCTTGAAATTCAACACGGCGACATGATAGTGGTATACAGATGATCTTATTGGGGGTGTGGGGGGGGGGTTAAAGGTCAGACGCTCCTGGTTTGGATGGGGACAGCCACCTGAGACAATTCTTAATGTGAAGAAATGAAACGTGTTCCATTGGTTACTGCAGAAGGTGTTTTTACAGAACTACGTCTGCTTCAGTCCACATTGCTATCGACAGAACATCAAGTCATGCTAATGCAGTAAGTAAAGTTCTGCACCTGTGTCGCCCCCCCCCCCCCCCCAACGGAATTAGTCCGTTTACTGACTCGGCAGTTTGCAGAGGAATGGGCTTTAAAGGCTTTTAACACTTTGTGCTGAAGATAACGTCAGCATCATCGGAGGGATTTCCCAGAAGCTTACAGGTATTCAGAGTCCTGACTGATGCGTAGTGACAGGTGGACGAAAGCTTTAGGGTGGGGGCTCGGTCTTAACAATGGCCCTCCCCATTTGTGTCTGATTGTGCTTATTGTGGAGCAATTAATGATGACAGACAGCTCCATTCAGACACATTGGGACCAGATTTAGTGGATGATAGGATTGAAACAGATCACCAATAAGACGGCGTTGAGCAAGGAGAGTAAAAAAAGACATGGAAAAAAAATCTATTTTTATGTCAGGGTTGTGCTCATTTATGTACATGTAGAAGAAAATAAATTCTATTGATTATCCAGTTCCATCCAGTTACTGTATTGGATCACACAAACAATCAATAATGTTAAAGAGGAGACCAGATTAATGAAAACATGCTGCAAATGTTTCTTCATTTGAGACATGACAGCTCAGAATTGATTAGAATTTTGTCAATGAAATTGAACCGGCTGCATTCATACCCGATCAGGGGTTGTGGGGTTCAGGGCAGGAGGAGGATCACCGTTTGGTTTTTAAACCTCACCTGGTTTTAGGTAAAAATACCTGATACTTATCGTTTGAAAGCACCTCCACCGAGGTTCCAGAAACCTGAGCAGGTCCTAAAAGCTCACATGAAACACTGCCGACATCTGATTGGTCGGACAAAATGGTTAATGCATGATCACATATCTGGCATAATATCCCCCTCTAATGTTTCATTACGTTGACGTTCCTGTCTTTTGTTAGCCGAGTAGAGGAGCACGAGACAGCGGTCAGGTTCAAGAATATGTGATGATATGTCGCTATGGCGACCAGCTACTTAAGCAACATTATCGAAAAAAAACAACCTCCAAGAAAAGAATAGGATACCTTAAGACGAGTCGAGGGGAGCCGGTGCCAGATCGTGGAAGCAGCGTTTAAAATCCCAAGAAGGACTTCCTGTTCAGGTCAGAACGTGGACTCAGATGTATCCTAGCAACCACAGATTGATCAAGAGTTATTTTATCCAAAGGGACACGTAGAATTACTTTTTACCCATTTAATCATGATTGCACGTCCTTTGATGAGAAGGCTACTCTTCCACCGCCCTGCAGCAGCAGGGGCGTGGGGCTCCATCCACTTCCTGATTTCATCCCTATCCCAGCGGATGGCGTCATGAAGGCATTAATCTCACCATTCATTGATCTAGTTATTACTGGTCTTGGACCAGTGGGTTCTCATTTATTCAGCTCCGTTGTCTCACTTTCTCCTCGACCACATTCATTCCTTTGAGAAGCACGCCCCCTCTCACTTCACCTCAATTAATGTAATTCTCATGGAGCCGGCTGGAGTGCTGATTGGAATGAAGAACCGCATTCAGACGACGTGCCTGCGAGGGAATGATAACGCCAGATCATTAACAAAAGCAAAATGCAAATGTTTACCCGCGGATGGCATTCTTCATCTTAATGTGTCCCTCTGTCTTTACTCGCCCCTTCCCCCCCGATATTTGCCGCCGAAGCCACGAGCAATAAATGTCGAAGCTGCTCCGTAATAAATTTAAAAAAAGAAGCATGGGAACTCATTTGGAGAAAATGACTGTAAAATCTTTAATAACATCGTCTCTTCCTGATGGATATTGACAAATAATCAAATGAATATGATTGAGAAATCAAGTGCAGTGTTTTATGTTATGGAGGATTTCAAATCATCAGGTGGTCTGATGGGTTACCGGCGAGGGACGGCCATTCGTTCGCTTTGATGATTGGGTTTCGATGTCGGTGATAAGTTGGACATAAAAGCATCTTATTGACTGATCTTCATTATGCGATAGCCACATGATAGAGGGTGATGGATGAAATTTGAGCTCGGTCTTCTTCTGGGGTGTCTCAACACGCCGTAAAAGCCCCCATACCACTCCATCTCGGAGAGCTCGCCACTGATCAATGTGGGATAAGGGATAAAACCGACGGGGTATGGTCTGAGGCAGGAAGGAGGACACCATGCTCCGCTGCTCCAATCTCTCTGTTTGTTCAGAAATCATTGGGTTTCATTAGATTAAAGATGGTATCAATAAAACCTCCAGTCTGAACTTTGACCTCCGCGGGAAATAAAATCAAATTGAGTGAAGTAAATCAAACCCATGAACCTCCTTTTTGATAAGTCTCATATCCAGTCGTTCGGTTCTGCAGGAAGAAGTTATTAGCGGTGACCACGGTGGTCGTTACATGTCAGCCTATAATTAACTGTGACAAGAGGAAAGAAAAACAGACATTTCTGCCTGATTCAGAATGACTCACGTGTCATCGAAGGTCGTAGAAGTGCCACGAAAAGAAAAGACAAGATAGAAGTCCTGGTAGGCTGCAGGAAAAACATCGGAGTGTTCCAACTCAGCAGGCAGAGGGCATGGAAATGAGAGAAATATGTCATTGGACTTGAAAGCTGCATGTCTGCAATACCTGAAGTACCAGCAACAGACGACAAAATACATCACAGTAAGAAGGGAACAAAAAATAAAATGTAAAGATCATAGTTACAGATTACAGGAATGGTACAGAAATTATACAGTAGATTGTCAACTTTGAGCAAATGAGGAAAGCAAAATGCTGTTAGAGGTCAAGGGAAGAGCAAAAACGTTGATTCGCGACATGCAGGATATATTTGTCACATCGCCTCCTCTATGTGCCGCAACATTTCATGCCCCAGTTAGCGGAGCAAGTTTGTTCTAGTTACCGGATGGTAGATGCTCGTATGAGAGGCTGAAGTTTTAAAATCTTACAACGTAGAGAGAGAGAGAGAGATCTTTGAGACCTGGGGGAACTTGAGAAAGCAAAGCAAAACGGTCCCGAGGAGGTTCTGCACAGGAAGTAGGCCCAAGCTCCACAGGAAACAAGGGTTCAGTGGTTGCTAATGGTGCCACTCCACATTTATTCATACCCTATGAGGGGTAAGAACAGGGGTATATGACTACTTTTTTTTACATTTTCCATCCTTCAACATAATGAATTTAACATAAGAAACGTCTACATGTAGCCTGTTGTCAGTGAGGTAAAAGTAAAGTTTAATTGTATTTCCTCAATGGTAAAGGTGTATATGTAGCTGCAGTATTTCCAGCTACTATCACATTTGTTTTTTAGGCTTTAGCTGTCATACATTGAACAGTTTTTATGTAATCAGGCCACTAGAAGGATTGCAGAGAAGGTCCATGGAGAAGGACCGTCATCCCTGAGATGTGAAAGTGGTTCTGTTAGTCTTCAGGGTCTAACTAGTAGTTCATTTCAACCGGATGAACACAAGGGGCCGTATCTGGGCTGATGATGGAGTAACCATGTTATCTTGACAGTGTAAACCCATCACATGCAGCCCCTCCATGAAATCTCCTCTGGCTTGAAACAGTGTGTTATCTCAGAAAAAGCACCGGCGGCCAGTGATCTGCTGTTGACCTTAAAGACAAATGTAGAACAAGAGATGAACCTGCGAGCTACCGGCGAGAGTCTTTGCATCGCGTCACCGGCCCTCTTGCGTAGACAGGAGTCGCCTGGAGACATGATTTGATGAAGCTGGATAAGATGGGAAGGATTATATTCCTCTTGCACAGTTCATCATGGTTGTGAAACACAATGTGTGTGATTGTTGGAAATAATATACTTTAGTAATGATTAAATGGAAACAGAAATCGTTAGTCTTTACGTCCATCTGCCTGTTTGACGACTAACTACGTCGTATAATATGTCAAAATGATTGTCTGCTAATCAACACGTTATGGATGCTCCTATATTCATTTTGCTCCATAATGTAAACGATGCCATAATGGCTATTTGCATGTGACTACAAATTGTGAAATGATAAAATCAATCGTTAATTACTTGGTTAGTAGAAGGGCCGGAGGCATTGTAACAGATGACATCAGAATTAAATACGTTTGTTTGTTGTTGTTGTTTTTTATTTGCTCTTAAACCCTGTATTTATCTCCCTGTATCCAATTACCTGCTGCTATATGGTCTATCTTTTATCGTAAAAGATTGCCCTAGCTGAGTGTCAGGCTCAGCTCATACATCACACTTGTCGCTAGCCGTCTTTGATTGCCTCCTCCTATTGCTGTTCCACCCCTCCCCATCTGTTATTTCCTTTAAGTCACATGGCCAATTCAGACGTGGAGCTGAAAGGAAAGACAGCGGGTGGGAACAAGAATTCATGCTGCCAGAACAAACCGCACGGTGAATTGGATTCCCCCTGAAAGATGCTGTTAAGTCCCCTCGAAGCTTTGCCTCTTCACTTTATATCAGGGTCAGTGGCGTTGACTGATGAACTGTCGACATGTGTGCAGTGGAATCCGTGTTGAGCATTCCACAGCAGATGCCAGATTTATGTAGATTCCTAGAATTAGAATGTTGTTTTTCATTTTGGGGCTTCCTCCGTGTCACCAGTTCGGATATAAGGCTGTGTCTTTTCAACATGCTTCTGAAAATCCTCCTTCCTGCACAATTTAAAAACTCCCAGCACTCAATTATGCAAGCACACACCTTATACTTAAATCCACCCACTTTCATTCATTTTTCGTGTGAGTCATGAATATTGCAGCGTTTGAACTCTGTTGGTAATTGTGTCACACGAGAACGGCGTCCTTTCACAGCACATACGATTTAACTATGTAGGAGCGAGTCGTCAGAATGACCAAAGGACAATTTGCAGCACTTTCACCTCATACCATATAAAATTGATTAATTTAGCAGAAACCAGCATATATGAATATCAGCCCATAGCTCTGTAGTATCAAACCATGCCATGCAACTTCATTTGAATTTTATTCATGTCTGCTAGTATTCAAATTTTCTACTCTCTGGATTGAATTTTCTTCTTTTCTGCAGAGAAACTGGAAGTGTTTTTAAAAAAAAAATGGTGTCAGTCATGTGAGTTTGATGGTGTAACCGAAGGTTTCGTCTTCATCTTGTGTCTCCTCAGGTAACCGATAAGATGGCGGCCGGGGAAGCGACTGGGCACAGCTACCTGGTGGCTTGCTGGCAGCCCATTCTGATCCTGATGCTGGGCACGGTGCTGTCTGGATCCACCACAGGCTGTCCATCCCGCTGTGAGTGCAATGTTCAAGAGCGCTCTGTGATGTGCTACCGCAAGAAGCTCATGACAGTCCCTGAGGGAATTCCTGCAGAAACAAGACTGCTGGACCTCAGCAAGAACCGCATTAGAACCATCAACCCAGACGAATTTGCCACCTTCCCCAACCTGGAACACCTGGAGCTCAGTGAAAATACTATCTCCACTATTGAACCCGGAGCTTTCAACAACCTTTATGGCTTGCGGACACTTGGGCTGCGTAGCAACAAGCTTAAGCTAATCCAGCTGGGCGTCTTCACGGGCCTGAGCAACCTCACGCAGCTGGACATAAGTGAGAACAAAATTGTGATCCTGTTGGACTACATGTTCCAGGATTTGTACAACCTACGGTCTTTGGAGGTGGGCGATAACGACCTGGTTTTCATCTCCCACCGGGCTTTTCATGGCCTTAGCAGCCTGGAGCACCTGAGTCTGGAGAAGTGCAACTTGTCCTCTGTGCCAACAGAGGCTTTTACCCACCTCCACAGTTTGGTCACTCTCAGGCTGCGCCACCTCAATATCAACGTCATACGGGATTACTCCTTCAAAAGGCTGTATCGGCTGAAAGTCTTGGAAATAGCCAATTGGCCGTATTTGGATACGATGACTCCAAATTGCTTGTATGGATTAAATCTCACCTCTTTGACCATTGCGAATGCCAACCTGACCACGATTCCTTATGTAGCCCTGAGGCACTTGGTTTATTTGCGCTTTCTAAACCTTTCATACAACCCTATCCATACAATTGAGGGGAATAAGCTACACGATCTTCTTCGTCTACAGGAATTCCACCTGGTAGGTGGTAGACTGGCAATGGTTGAGCCCTACTCTTTCCGTGGTCTAAACTACCTGAAGATTCTGAATGTGTCTGGAAACTCTCTGAGCACTCTGGAGGAGTCTGCTTTCCATTCCGTTGGCAACCTTGAGACCCTTGCCTTGTATGATAATCCCCTGGCTTGTGACTGCCGACTGTTATGGGTTTTCCGACGACGCTGGAGACTGAACTTCAACAGGCAGCAGCCTACCTGTGCCTCTCCTGAGTTTGTCCAAGGCAAAGAATTCAAAGACTTCCCGGATGTTCTGCAGCCAAACTACTTCACGTGTCGCAAATCGAGGATTAGGGATCGTAAACCCCAGCAGAAGTTTGTCGACGAGGGAGCCATTGTTCACTTTGCTTGCCAGGCGGATGGAGATCCTGCTCCAGTGATAATGTGGCTATCCCCACAAAAAAAGTTCATCACCACCAAGACTATTGGTAGAATCTCTGTGTTGCTGGATGGCACTCTTGAGGTGCGCTATGCCCAGATTCAAGATAATGGTACATATGTTTGTATAGCTAGCAACGCAGGCGGAAATGATACCTCTCTCGCTCACCTGCACATTCATAGCTACTCACCTGACTGGCCACACCAGCCCAACAAGACGTTTGCCTTCATCTCCAACCAGCCCACAGAGACTGGTGCTAACGGTACAAGAGCCAATGTCCCTTTCCCGTTTGACATAAAGACGCTGATCATTGCGACCACGATGGGCTTCATCTCGTTTCTCGGTGTCGTCTTGTTCTGCCTGGTTCTGCTCTTCCTTTGGAGCAGGGGCAAAGGCAACACCAAGCACAACATCGAGATCGAGTACGTGCCACGGAAGTCGGACGCTGGCATGAGCAGCAGCACGGCGGACGCTCCTCGCAAGTTTAACATGAAAATGATTTAACGGAGCTCTGGAATTTATCGATTTTTGAACTAAAAAAAATATAAGACAATGGAAAAGAGGACGTTTTCTTTCCTGTCTTACTTGTCGATCCTGGTCTGTTAACATAGAGTAAGATGTTTTTTCCTGACTGAATAGAGGAGGGCATTTCCTGACTTTCACAAGTGAGAGGGAATTACACCACACCCACTGCTACTGTGCACTCGTTGAATCTGCAAGGCCTGTGGGGGCATTATTTGAAAGTCAGAACATGAGCAGTTCATATTCCTGTGGATTTCTACTGGTAAAACCCATCAGATAAGAAAAAATGCTTCAAACCACCAGAACGCGAGGGGCAGATCACGTTTTGTCTCGTCTTGTTTTGTCTGTATTTTTTATTCAGTGTATTTTGTTCGTTTGTTTGCTTACAAGGTTAGAAGTCAAATTCTGAAAGATTTTGCTTGATGAGCACACGCATACAACGCCGACACATTTCCAGTACATCGTCGTCACGATTCAGTGTTTACATTTGTGAATACCATGCGGTCTTTTTTCTTTCCTGTACTGATGATTGTCCCGTAATCCATCAAGTGCATATTTGTGTCACCATACCAGAAATGTTGCTAAAGATTGCCCCGAAAATTAGCAGAAACACAACACATTACTATTGCATCATGGGAAACACAAACCCTTATTGATGTATTCAACACAAATTGATTTGAATGTTATAATTAACCCCCTTCTTGAACAAGAATGGTGTTGTAAAGTTGTTTACATGAGTCATAATGTGGTACTAGGTTCAGTACATACACTCTATTGCATCTTTTACGACTGATACCAACCGTCAGTACTGTATTTAGAACTCCACCCAATGGCGTGAATGAAAAAATGCATTATTAGAAAGATTTATAGCATTGAAAAGAAGCAGAAACTCCTGTTCAGTGTAGATTTCAGTAGAAGATTCCGCCGGCGTCGGTTCTCCAAGTCATACCGGAGAAAATGCTACGTATCCAAAATCGATGCTAATCAGACGCAGCCAACGGAATAGTTAGCATTAGCATCGGAATAGTTACATTATAAATAAAACCCCAGATTTTTCAAATTGCATTTCAAAAACAATGTAACGGTATTATTTTGTGCTCAATATGATTGTGAGGAATAAAAGTTGTGGTGCTCATGTTTTGGGATACGATGTGCTCCTCGAGGTGTAGAATATTTCTCCCACTATTTTTACTTTTCTGAAGGCATCAGTTATTTTATGCCGATGCCCCTCCCCCAGTCTCCACCATTACAGCCATTGAAATATTACCTTCAAGGATCCTCTACAGGTTTTTAATTCCCTGGAAATGGGGAAAACTGAACTGTGCTCCTTCTAGGAACGCCGTGGACAGCTGGGCTTTGGAATGCGATGTTATTGATGACGGATGACACGTCGGACGTAATGGACTGGAAGCATGGACAGAATATGTAGATGAGCGGGGTGGATGGTTTCACCCAATCCGAAGCAGCTTTGGTGTCATCTGTTTTGCATAAAGGATAAAAAAAAAATACAACGAATCCGACTCCTGGTCCTCCCTCTCGCTGATTCGGAATGCTCTCTTCGTTCACAGTGTGGCTCCTGTACCTCGCCGTTCTTTTGGTCCTGAGTCATCCCGGGATTGTTTTTTTTTTTGTTTGTTTGTTTTTGTTTGTTTGTTTGTTTTTTCATTTTGACCCTGGACTATATTGGCCATGTATAGTCCAAGCCAACTTTTTACTAAAAACAAAAAACAAAAAAAATTAAAAAAAAAGGTACTAAAAGAGAAATATATGGAAAATACATTCAAATTGTTCTGTGCAATAAAGGTAATATGCAGATTTTTTTTTTTTAATTAACAAAATTCCGTTGATGTTGAATTGTTGAGAATATGGTATGTTGTATTAAACAATCTATGGACTTTTTTAAACACATGATGGTCCTATCGTGATTGGTGAAATCGACAGAATGATGCTTCATTCATATTTTGAGTCCTGCTGATCTTCTTTATGATTGACAGATAAGAAATAAACCCCGCCTACCAACATCCTTCAACATTGCTACCCGAGCACGAGCTAAACTCCCAGCTGAGCATTTTAGCGCCGCGAGCATCCGCCACCAAACTAGCAATTCAAAACTGAATTTCTATGACTGAATACCTCATTAAATTATGATGCAGAATGCAAAGTAACAGTTTCAGCACTAATTGCTTGTTTTCGGGGTGGGGGGCTGGAGTTCACTTATTCACTCGCCTGCATGAAAACATTAATTAACCACCATTAGTAAAGGATCGCAGATGTTAAGATCCCGCTCTCGTGAGGAGAGTCGTGAAACGTGGACTTTAAGGAAGCGATTTCTTCGCCTCCAAACCAGTCAAAGAGTTTTTATACTGGGTTATCCGTTGGAGGTTGCGGGACGCGACCGGGGATCCGACGAGGACAGCCTAGTTTCTATAAAAGCACGGCGCTCACGTTTGGGACCCCTCTTAGCCGTTCCTTTTTATTTCACATCGCTGCTTCCTCGGTTTGGACTCCACGGAGGCTTTTGACTTTTCCTCGAGCTATATCAAAGCAGGCTCATTTATCTTCTGACGTGAAAACAGAATGGAAGAAGAGAGAAGCTATTCTTGAGGCCCTGCGAGCCCCCCCACCACCCCCCCCCCGAGGGATAATGGGGACATCCATTGTTTTCTTTCCTCCAGATATTACATCTCTGCTTAAAATGTGAGGCCAGGAACGGCCTGATGGATTCTGACACCGTTTGCGACGAGTCGCCTCTTCCTCGCCGGAGCGGGATAACACGGAGAGGTGCCTCGAGGCGTTCCTCACGCTCATCCAAATCCACAGGAAAAGGCACACACACACACACACACACACACACACACACACACACACACACACACACACACACACACACACACACACACACACCTGTGGGTGTTCCTCACGCTCATCCTGATCCGTGGATATAATGACGTCTGGGAAAATTTTTTAAAAAGTGTGAATTTGCTTCTGGCGCTGCCTCGGCGGCGCGATGGAATCTACAGATGCCTAAAATAAATTAAAAAAGCGATTCATTGGAGATTTACGTTGAGACACGGATCTAAACTCATGGCAGGGAGGCTGTTCCTCATATGCATATCAAAGGCCGCATTTAAGCCCTTGTTTGTTTGTCTGTTTCCATATTACTGTATGTTAATGCACCTATTTTAGTCAGTGCCAGTCAAACCCGACATAGTTAAAGCGAATGTGTTGAATCACACGCTAATCCCAGACGGGAAAAATGGAATATGAGAGCAGGAAATCAGGAAGCACTTTTTAATTTAGTTCTACAACTACTTGGAAGGTTTTACATTTTAATCTTTCACAATTATAATGTTTGTGTGCCTTATTTCAAACGGGATGTAAAACATAAAAGTTCTTTCTGTCAGTCAAAGCTGACTCCATCACTCCGCCTGTAAACAATAAATAATTCTAAAAAGGACAGCGAGCGAAAGTTTAATCGGCGGGGATAAAATGAAGCGCTCTTAATGGTTCTGAAAGTGGCAGTGATGTCAAGTGTGCACAATTAGCAGCTGACGACGAGCTCAATCATGAAAAAACGACCACGTTAATGAGTGTTTTTCCAGTGGTTGGTACGTGACGGGCGGCGCGCTCGCTGTTGAAAAAAAAAAAAAACCAAGCAAACGATTAACAAACGTCAGCTGATGGACGCATTTCATTACAATCACCAACAGCTGCTTCATGAAGACCATCAGAGACCTCAAACATGTCAAGTTTATGGTTCGAAGTCATCGCCCGATCTGACCCGACCTGAGCACGTGTGCTCGGTCGGCATGACCCAAAAACTTTAGTTAAAAGGGCCCCTGATGTGCTGATCTATAAATAATTCACTATATATTATGCTTAATTACACGTATCTTTAAATACATGCACACATGTATGAAAGTGAAGTAATAAATAAGCATCATCCTCACCCAGAAAAGAACGGTCGAGTGTTTCCTCCAAATAAGCCCAGTAATGACTCCATGTGTGTGAAAGCTCTTCTTGTTGTTTGTTTATTTACATTTGTGACATCACTTGGAGAATATTCATATTTATTTAATGTGCTTTAAGTTGAATGGAGGGTGAGACTTTGATCATTCTGGGTTCGGGGTTTTTCTGTCTGGTCGGTTTCCCGTGAGGAAACTTAGCGCTTTCTTTGATGTTGGTGTGGAGCAGACAGTCAGTAAACACTCCTCCTAATCCCTGCTGCTGAGAAACGTCACCTGACGACCCCCCCCCCCCCCCAGCAGCCTCCCAGTCGTCCCCATCTGACTGCTATTGTTTCAGTAACGGCTATCAGCCGGCACCAGGACGGAGTCCAAAAAGGTGATTTGTTGAGGGCCGTTTTAGCCTGGGCCAAACGCCACAGCCCGCGTCTCTGCAGGCAACTCAATCTACCACCCCCCCCCCCTTACTTATTTAACAACCCCATGAAAGAGTCATGAGGTCCCAATTTAAAAGATGCCACAGCCAAAAGACTGCATCTGCCTGACATTAAAACCGTCTTGATGGCAATCTGCTCGGGATTGACGGCGGACGAGTGTCCAAGACGACCCTAAAACCTGTTCTCGCTTTAGGGACCGGCGGACTGTTTCCAGGCAGATGTGTTGCCATGGTGATCTGGGTAATTATTCAGGGTAAAGATTTGAGGAGGTACCCTGGTCAATCCATCCTATAATAACACTTGTCCACCAATGGGGAAGGTCATCAGAATGATAACCGTGAATTAAAGTGGAAACACAGGAGAGGTGAACATTTATGGAGTCACAGGAAGTTTTAACTGCTACATCACAAAAGAATTGTTTTACTGCAGAAATCAAATGAAATACTTGCATGTTTTTTTTTTAAAGAAAAGTAAATAATATACAAACACCTCTTTTTAGGCTAATTAATAGGAAACCAACCCTTTAAATCCTGAACTATTAAGTAATTTCCAGAAAAATGACAATTTTTGGAAGAATTTTCTGACAAATTTGCAGAAATTTGTATAATTTTTGCTGAATCCAGAATATTTTTTGCATGCAAAATGCAGATGCATGCGTCAGGTTTTAAACATGAGGTTTTTTCAGGAAATAAATCAAACTTGTAACGTAGATGTGGGCCAACTGTATGAAACATGATCCACTTGGCTTTAAGGAGTTTTTCTTTGGTTTATTTCAAAACCTAAGAAACCCAAGATCCCCAAAATCGATTAGCAACCGTTCTGGTAATATCATTAAGGACGATCCATCGGGTGTCCCGGTAACAGTGACACCGAGCCGGCCCAGACAGAAACAAGCTCTCCTCTAAGTGGCAGCAACAACCATTAATAAACCATTGAGTCTCTGCTATGATGACAAAATGTCTGCGGTGAGCAGACAGTTCCTTCTGTTCCATTTCCAATTCCCTCGCCCCGCATCCGCCACCGTCACATAATTGAGAGCTCAGATGCCGTTTCACCTTGAAGTGGCGAACCACTCTGCAAGTTATTTGGCTTCTGCATACTCGCTCTCGAGGACGGCCGGGCTGCTGAAAAACCAGACCGAGGCAGGTGCCACGGCGAGATGAGAACGCCGCCGCCATTTGTCAGCTTGTTCCACGATATCTGCAGGTGAGCGCCGGCTTCATCTGTCATCATTTTCTCAATCTGCAGTTCCAGTTGTGTTTTGGTCTGGCTGGGTGGCTCATGCCATCATGTCCTCTCAGGGATGTGAAAGTTTCATCTTGTTGTTCCAGAATAGCCCGGCAAGAAAAGATTTTGTACAACAAATAACAGAAATATTCCGACCTCTGCTGTAAGAGAAAAAGTACATCAGGACAAATGTGACGACAGGATGTGTCAGGATGAACACCCACATGTTTGTTTGGGGGTTTTTTTTAGGTTTATTTATCTATTTTCTTCATTACATCTAGTTTATTACTGTATCTTTATGGGCCTCTGAACACACTGTGACTCATATTCAGCTGGGCCGAATCAAAAGGAGTGTTTTCACCACCGAACGCTTTCAACCACTCATTAGAATAACGGTGGGCCGCATTCAAAATGCAGTTCTGATCAGAATCCACTTTTACTTGCGGCCTCTGCAGACGTGGCTCTGGCTGATTTTAATTAAATGTTATATTTATGCCAAATTTGAAAACACAGTAATGACTGCAATGTCCATGTTTTATATTGCGCAGCTTCTTTGGATTGTTGCCCATTTTAAGCAAATCAGTTGGCATCCTGAGATCAACGCAAACATCCAAAACCTTCAGAGTAAAATGAGGTGGATGTTAGAAAACCACTAAAATGCCTCAGCGATGACTTTCTCTTTGCGAAACTGGGGAGATGAGCGATCCAACAATAGCTAGATTCCACATCGCTGCAGCGAGATCCCAAATCTAAGTTGTTGTTTTTTTTGGGCCCACAGAAGACTTTCCTCTCATTCGGGTAGGATGGAATTGCCCAGCTTTACTCAGCTTTCAATTATTTAAAAGGAGTCACAAGGAGAACGATGAGGGTGAGAAAATCCCATTTCTCTCACATTACACCGCAGACAAGAGCCCTCGAGATGCCTGAGTGGTTTTAGAAAATAATACTTTCATTTCCCCCGTTTTTTTTGTTTTTTTGTGTTTTTTTTTCACTGCCAGACGATGGGATGACTTTGTTATCGTATCACCAGCGTGCGACATCCATTGTGTGTCTCATCAAGGTGGCGTTGTGGTCAAAAAGGCAAGATGGTCGGCTTAGATTAAACCAATCAAAGGGCGCGGAGGATTTTAGCTTGTTGCATCAGATTGAGCTTCAAAGGAAAGGAAAGTCGTTCCTGGGAGGAGCTAACAGCGAACAAATCCATTTTAACCTGCAGATAAGACATAAAACATGGCTTAATACAAAAAAGAAAAGAAAGACTTCACAGCAAACAGCAGAAGAACAGAAGATAAATGTCAGCGACAGCATTTTATTAGATAAAATTTGAACCGGAAGCCTCTGAGCAGTTTTATCAATAACTTCAGAAGCTACATTGAAATGCTACTTTCTGCTGTTAAGGTTACGTCGCCATGGCAATCGATGTTCTAATGTTCTAATAACGCCCTCGTCTTAGCAGGAATTTAACATCAGATGCATTGAGATTAGATTTTTATTATATAGCAGTGCGTTGAGTTCAGTCGGTAGAGCTAGCGCCTCTTGTACCGCCCCCTAGTGGCGGCTGGTGGCTCCTCGCCATTTTCTCTCTTGTTAGTTGTTTCAGCTTCTTCTATTTTTAGGTGAGCAATAATGACTATACTGTTGTTTAAGTTGATTGTTTTCATCTGTTTTATGAGTTTTGTGCTCATAGGTGTGTCTACGTGAGAAAATGACGAATTAGCTCCTGTTTTTTTTCCAGAAGATTCCGTCAGAGATTCCGTACAAACTGTCAACAGAGAAGCGTTGCTGAGACATGAATAGAAAAACATCTGCTTCTAATTACCTTTCCTCTTTCCTTGATGGTTAATCAATCTGAAAACGCTAAAAATCTAAATCTAAAAAGTCTCAGTTTCATGACCGTCACATGGAAATAAGTGGAGATAGTCTTAGTTTTGCAAACTAAACTTAACATCTTGAATATTTAGATGTAACCCCCCCCCCCTAAAAAAAAAAACAATCTCTGGATTTCCTCAACAAAGAAAAATCTTCCAACAAAAAAAGAGTTGTCGAACTTCACAGTCAGAATGCGTAAAAATCCAAAAGACAGATAAAAGTACACAAAGATGGAACAACCTGCGCCGAGGCTTCTGCGGTTACACAACAGCAGCTCTGGCAGGTCGGCTCAGCGCGTCGCACAAACACAACACCGGCTTCTCTCCGGTGTGTTGACTTCTGCGCTCCGACTCAAAGACTCAACGTTTCCCTTTTCTGATTCAAATAATCGATTTTCTTGGTGAGTTTGCTTCTTTAAAAAGAACAAGAAGCGATGGAGAGGAAGCTTTGTGTTGGTTGTGTTTGTGCGCCGTGCACATGTTCACTAATAGATGCATACGTACGCAGCGGCTACACTCCGCTGAAGATCTGTTTTCATTAACGCCAGTCGCTCTGGACGAGTGGAGGCTCTTTCTCATTCGTGAGTTACGACTTGTAGCTGGAGAGGCTTCATGATCGGCAAGATTTAAATCTGATTTCGAAAGATCTTACGATCTTTCTTACATAGTCGAATCGTTTGAATATATACACCGCTATTTACGACAGAAGAGAGATCAGTGGCTTAAAAATTGGAGGCGGAGCTCAGACAACCAGTGGGAGGTCCCAGTAAAGCCCCTCCTTCTAAATGTGGGTAAGGGTTAGGTCAGGGGTCATTTTCACCCAGGGCCACATCAGCATCATGGCTGTCTTCAAAGGGCCACATGTAACTTATAAATGTAACTAAATGTAACTTTATGTAATCTAAGTAACAAACTTTACAGTTGCAAAAAAAAATAAGTCTATATGTATTTTTAGACACTCTGACTTTTTTTTTTGCTCTCGTGGGCCACATTAAATAATGTGGCCCCCCTCATTTGGCCCCCGGGCATTAAGTGTGACACATGTGGGTTAGGGTTAGGAGACCCGCAGGTGAAACCAGAATGGATGAATGGATGGATGGATATATGGATGGATGGATGGATGATCACCCCCCCCCCCCCACTGAGAGCAGGTGGATCTAACCGCTCTAAGGGCCACTTAGCATCTACAACCTGCTGCGGCGCTTTAATCATCTATAATTTACTAATACGATCCAAACCAGCCGTGTTCTGTGTTTACAGAACACAGCTGTAATTGTGGGGTCATGTGACCTCCGGGATCCAGGTCTGAGCTTGAAGGTGTTTAAAGGACTCTCTTTAGTTCGGACGACTCCTGTTGGCGGTTTAAGCACGAGTGCAGCTAAGGCTAAGTGTCGACACAAAAGGTAACCTTTGACCCCATGTGAGCCGGTTTAAGTGGACGTCTGAGCTGCATATCGATCAGTAGAGAAGAACGATTCTGTTCCCTCTCATATCAACTCCGGGTTGCTCCATCATCGCAAGCCGAGCCAGACAGCCTCAAACGATTCGACAATCAGGCTTTAATTATAGTTTAGGGAACTTTCATGCGGAAAGAAGTAACACAATAAAGTCAAGACAGGATGCACAACAGAAACAAACAACAACCCGCCCCCTCTCCATCCACTAAAATAAAAGTTAAAGAACTTGGAGCTGAGCTGGGGAAACCTCGGAGAAAACAAAGAAACATCAATAAATCAAAACCGACGGAAACGCAGAAAAATAAAACCATCAGCTAAAGTAAAGAAAAATGGATGACTGGCGCCCTGCAGCCGGCGTGGAGGGACTCCTACCGACCCGTTGGACGGAACCCATCACCCACCATCACCCCCACCCAACAAGAGATGCTGAAACAGGAACAGGTGAGCGTTCTATCGTCGATCTGAAGGCTAAAGAGTAGCCACCCTATACGTTTATTTCAGATGTGGAGGGGTGTGACTAGATGTCACCATCTGACGCCCTGGAAACGAGAGGCGGTAAATTCACCCCGGATGCTCCTCTGGTGTCAAAGCAGGACTGATGAGCAGTTTGACACTTTAAAGAGACACTTGAGGGATTGTGAGTCGTCTGATGTCTCAAATCCAGGCAGCGGTAGAGACTGAGGGATCGCTGCTACTGCAGGGTGATGAGCAGGTGCGTTACCAAACTACAGCTTGACGTCTGAGGCGGGAGGAGGTTAAGATGTCGTGGAGAAACGAGCGCTGGTGCAGTCAGCAAAATATGTGTGCAAAGAAAAATAAAACGCCACAGCATAGAGACGAAAACAAGGCAGCAGAATGCTTTATTCAAATTAAAGGATGTGTTTCATGCAGGTGTTGAAGTCGTGCTTCCAAACTGCTAACCTGGCGTCGTCGTGTTTCAAACGAGACGGCAGGAAGAAGACCCGGTTCCCTCTGATCCTCATCGTGTGGCTCCTCAGACTGGACAACGTGGAACCGGGTTCTGGTGGCAGGGTCAGTTTCACTGAAAAGCCATACAGGTAGTCCTCAACATACAAACACTATTGGTTCTGACAGGTTGTTGCTATAAGTTGTTATTTATTAAATTTCAATCTATATCTTATATATCTTTTCTACACTAAATACTAAAGCACTAGTTTCCTGAGACTGAGCAGAAACGATTACAGGACAAAAAAACAACACATGAGTTAGGAGTTCAGTCATTCTCGATTCAGGATCCGGACCACCAACGTTTGAAGACAATTTAATTTACTAATGAGGAGGATCATCATAGGATGTTAAGCTTTAACAATCAGATACGTCCTGCGGTGGGACGGTGTTCAAGTCAATCCGAGACGGATTCAGGACGTCGACAGTCGGACTCTGGAGTTTCTTTCTGTGATTAATGAGGAAATGAAAGCGACTGATTTAAACCCTGCTTAATGGGATCGACAATAATCTGCAGCACTCACTATAAATGCCTGCTGACACGTCGGTAGGTTAGTAGGCTAATAGGATTAAGTGGCAGGTTAGTTTGACTCCTTTCCTGCTTCGCCGCCGTCTGGGTTTGACGCCTGACTAAACGGCTGCTGCTTCAATCTTTCTGGAGCCCGAATGCCGGAATGATGCAGAAGTTTGCTGCAAAAGTTTAGTCCCTCTTTAAATAAATTTTTTATAAATTTTCAGGTGGTTTTTTGCATCAAATGTGCTGCTTTTAGTTCTCATTGAAGTCCTTCATGGCGTCTATGTGGGTGATCCACCTCAGCTCTGACCTCCGTCTGTCTGGGAGCCTCATTGAATTAGCTGCACTTTTAATTCATGTCTAGTCCTGAAAGTTGTTTGAAATGATATTTTTCTTGCACTTATAGCCTGTAGCGAGGTCAAGAACTAGATAATTAGATTATAATCCCCTAGTTAGCAGAGTAAGACGGTTTAACAGTATCTGTTTCAGCATGAAAAAAAACCCCACATGGATGATGGACCCGTGGCCCCGCCCCTTCAAGTTTAACCCAGCCAATGAGATCATGTTTGTCTGGAAAGCCGGTCTGACTCATGTCTGCATAATTTAAAACTCCAATCTGCATGAAATTTAATAAGTTCATCTTGGCGGCGTCATGCTTGCCCACGTCCGACCTCACACTGAGCACACAGACGGCAGTGTTACCCTGAGTCATGTGACGATGACAGCCAATGGCATTTGAGAATCTGTTGCCCATTTATTTTTCATGTCTAGAAAATAAAGTCCTGGTTAAATAATATGTTGTACAATTCTCATTTATCCACAAATATTTATGCTTTCCTTGATTTAAGAAGGAAGTAAAAGAGCTTTCCAGAGGTTACACGGATCCCACTGGAGCTTCTAGTCGGTTCTGGTTGTCGTAATTACAGATATGACATCATAAATAAAAGGTTAATAAAGTGTTTAGATGAGAGAAATGTCCAAACCATGAGATAAGATTGTGTAATTGAAGTTTTTATCGTCATTTTTAGAGTAGTTTAGCCTGTTTTTATATTTCTGGTCTTTATTAGTCGTATTAGCTCAGTTATTATACAGGACATTAGCGTATGTCATGGCTAATTGGTGAAGTGCTTTCCCTTTATTGGTTCACCGTTTGCTGATTACATCAGATGCACTATTAGACAACATTTCAGTTTTAGACGGTCAGTGGAAAACAGGATGGTTTAACATTTGGAAAATATTGTTTTTTTATTGTTGGAAGTTGCTGAGATTTTGTCGTTTACAAAGATTTTTTTTAAAAAACATTCAAATTTACAGACAGGAAGTACAGTATCTTCATTTGTTCTCCAATTCTGTTCCTCCTCCTGGTCACCAGAGATAATATTCTTCTATCTCATGAAATATTTTCATGTTTCTCGATTTTAGAATCCACCATACGCGATCCTCTCTTTCTCACATCCGTGTTTGTTTTTGTTGATTTCTTTACAGCAAAACAAAAATAAATACCATAAGAAATGACACGAGGCATTTACTCGCCTTAAGCACCTCCTCCTACCTCCTACCCCGGTGTAATGAATATATGAGAAATGGACCTTATTTCTCACCAGATATGCAGAGCCTGGCTTTGCTATTAAAGATAATTAAACTTGCTCAACAGAATGAGCTACCGGGAAAGGTCTGATTGCTTAGACCCCGTATTTATAAGTTTAATTCTAAACTAATCTGTGCCAGGTAAATGCATTTGCTCTGAACCTGAGTCCAAACAAAATATGTTGCAGTCTACCATCAATTACGTTTGTGCACCAACAAGGCTGCTACAAGATTGTGGTAAATGTAAAAATAATTGGAAAAAAGGTGGATGTAGCACAGTGTTTAAAGGATGTAGAGAAAACAACACATTCCTGGGATTTAATTGGTATCTGGTAGCACAATAACGTGGGTTTAGGGTGGGTTGGGGGCGTTCGAGTGAATCTTAAATGATGATTTAAATGATGGTTCAACTTTTCTGATTGACCTACAGCAAGAAGTCGTACCAAGGTCTCTGAGGCTACATACGACACACGTTTTTATTTGTTTAATCCACACACAAACAGAAATAGTTTGTTGGTCATTAAAAAAAGGAATTAAATTAACCATAGCATAAAATGAGCTAAACCAATTTTTTTTTGCGAGATAAAGAGCAGAACTAAGCCCATAAGAGGGGAAGTTAGTTGGTGCTTTAACATATTTAATTTAATGGCCCTCAAAGCAAATGAGAAAAAAACGGCAGGTTTTTATGTTCAAAAATATTATATTATATTATATTATATTATATTATATTATATTATATTATATTATATTATATTATATTATATTATATTATATTATATTATATTATACTTAACATATTTTTGTACGTGTGGTTTGCATCAGGAACAATTAACAGTTGAAATGACACCTAAATACGAAGAGAAAGTACTGAGCTATTCGCTCTGGCTCATCCAACCTCCTGGTTACAGAGCTTTTGAAATGTGTGTACTGAATAATTAGGTCTGAAGAACACACAAACACACACACACACACCACCCATTTATTATTTATGTGGATAGTCCTCACATGATTAACCTTGACTTGTCCTGTGCATCACTTTGTCGCACACATTTTTAACACAGAAAACTTGGAAAGCATTTTTTCCCTGTTTATTTCGCCACAGTTCAAACTGAACAGGAGCAGAAATAAAAATCCTCAGCCTGTGAGCTGAACAGATGCAGGAGATGTCACAGAGGGATCCGCGTGGGCGGCTGTTTACATAAGAAATGCATGATGGGTGGGCTCGGCACAGGAAGCAGGAAATGGACAAAATAAGCACCGTTTGCACCATCGAACTTTAAATCTAAAGATAGCGCTCATACGTCACGTTTAGGCACCGATGAGGAATCACACAGTTATTCATACCCCCAGATCTGAAATAGATGAGATTACAATCAATACTTGAGTGATGCAAACCAGTGAAACCAATCCTGAAGAAGACTCAGAATAAATCCAGGATGAGGGAGAAATCCAGGAGCCATTATTTCTGTTCTTTAGAATTTTATTTGACTTTTTCTTGAGTCCATTTAGGGATTTTGTGGCTTTAAAGAAGATGCAGTGGGATATTATTAATGCAGAGCTATAGGACAAAGCCTATCAGGTTTATAAGGCACAGGTAGCCCAGAAAACACACACACTCACACTCACACACACACTCACGCATGTAACTTAATGACAAATAATATTTATTATAACCCAAATCTCTTATCATATTGTGCTCTTAGCACAGCGCTTATGCAAACTTGACTGGATCATCACAAACAGTCAGCAAAAGAGACATGAATTGAAAAGGGATTTTAAAAATGAGTTCAAGGTGATCATAAAATAAAGACTGGATGTGAAAAATATATTTTTAAGCACTAAATCTGTAGTTCCTCCTTCAAAAAGACTTCTTTTTTTTTAACACTTCTTGAATTATTCCATTCTTACCTGGTTGAAATGATTTATTGAATTTATTCAATCAGTACTGAAATGTTTTTTTCGGAGTAGATTTGATTAATTTCATGATTTAAAGCTGATCAAAATAGAACTGTAGGTTACATTGTAACTGCTGTTCTCTGAGCCTACACTGTAGGCCGTATATACTGTTATAAACAGGTGGAGAGCCCAGGTGCACTCAGAGAACCGCAGTTACAAGGTAACCTCTGTAATGTCATTTCTCCACCATATCATAGTAGAGAGTAAATATCATTTGATCACAATGAATATTAATATGAACAAATATAATTTTGCACTTGTTTAAGTTGTTCGATTAAAAAAAAAAAAAAAGGTAGTTTATAAATCTCTGGACTTCCTGCAATTTGCATTTAAAGATGAATTTGCAGTTGTTAGCATATAGGTATATTGTAAAGTCTGGAAAGCATAAAGTGGAAATAATGAGAGCGGCTGGCTGGTTCAGCTCCTTAATGTCACCTAACAGGGAAACTTCTCTCCTGCCTCTAATAGTCGGTGCATCGATGGAGGGCCATTTGCATCCACTTTCATCAGACGCGTTGCTCCACCGCCTCATTTAGAGGCGCTGATGCACATTCATCCACACAGAAGCCTCCGGTGAGGACATTGATTCTGTCTGGAACTTCTGGTTCTTTACCTTCGCTGAAAACTCGTCTTCAGACGGCAAATATTTACTTGAAGAGAAAGTCTCCACACTTCCTGTTGTGTTGGAGTGAGTCAGGACACAGCAAACCTCTCACAGTCTCAGGGCTTTGACTAGAGATGAATGGATGTGCAGGTGTCAGTTTGAGATTGATTTTGTTAATGTAATCTAAAAGAGGCATCTGTAAGAAAACGTGTTTTTAAAACACCAATAATCCCCCAGATGTCCCAATTATAATCTGAAACCCACAGAATAAAAGTTTCACAAAGCAAGTTGACCGAATGACTTAGAGACTGAATTTCAGTCACAATTTCAAAATTCAAACCAAATTTATCAGCTTTCAATAGTTTGTTTTTATCAAGAATGACATTTTACAGCTCGTCTGACCTCCTGTTCCCACCCTCCACCAGGATTGGCGATGAGGTCACCAGTGGGGGTAAAGTAAGCGTGACCGAAGCGTTTAATGAAGCCAGGCCTTCACCAGCGGTTCGGTCGCCTCTGCCTCCTTTGAGAAACGCAGGTTTGAAGTCCAACGAGAGAGGATGGGATGCAATAATACAGTAGTGCAAAGTGAGCATATGGCTTTACCCAAACGGACCGTTAATCAGTTCTACAAGAGGCAGATCGCTCGCGGTGCATGACTAATGAGGGGGTGTGGAGGGGTTGGGCTCAGGATACGGTACGGCAGTCGAAAATACCTCAAAGTTGACGAGAAACGGCGAGAAAGGAGAATATTTTACAGGTTTTTATTCCAAATCGGCTCAGTTTTCGATAGCTTTCTGACAACACATTTGGATTTCATTTGTTTGACAGCTAATCGCCGCTAATCTGCACAACTACCCATAATTAAAACAACATGTTTGCAGATAATTAGCCTTGAAGCGAAGAGGCATTAGCCTTGAAGCGAAGAGGCAAACGAGGAGCAATCCTTTAATAAACCCTGGTGCATTTTAGTTTTTAGAAAATTTGATTTTGTATGTTTGTTTTTTTTATTCCCATGGTTACCAGCTGAACCCCACAACATTCTAAAGCTGCTAAACCTTTTTTTTTTTTTAGACTTTTTCTGAGAATAAGGGGGGAAAAAAAAAGAATTGCATCTAAAAGGGATATTTTATTCCTTTCTGTCTTTATCTTTTTCCTTGAACATCTCACGCTTGTCTTTTAGCGTAGAAAATGTTTTGTTCAATTAAGATGTAGAAGAGAGCCACATGTCATTTTCTCTGCTAATCACTGACATCCCAGTTTGCTAATGAGAGCTGACACCTTGGCTTCTCGCTCGCAGACGTGTCTATTCCGTGTGCTCGTGGGCTTCCTTGTCAAACCAATGCGCCGTTGTGAAGCGAGGAAAAGTGAAACACCTCTAGCATGTTAGCCTTTACACAACATTTCACGGAAGCTTCTTGAATAAGATCTTTTCCTGCTCTTCTGCGCCACCGCAACAAATCTATAAGCGTTTTCCTCTTCCTTTAGAAACATTACATATTTGGCCTCAATCTTGGTCTTAATAGGAGCTGCTGTTATTTTCTCACCTACAGACTTTTAAGCAGTTTGCCTGAGGCGATGCTTTTAAACGTGACACATTTCCAAACCGATCCCTGTGAAATGGAGATGACACGTAAAATAGGATGTGGCAAAAATATTCCTCCGCTGAAAAAATAGATTACATTTAAAATAGCGCTTCATAAAAAATAAAAAATTAAAAAAAATGCTCGATTATTAAAGCTCTTTTATTTTGAAAATCGCACATAAATTAAACCAGAGTGGAGCGTGACCTGCCCTCAAAACCCCTGAAAACGTGTCCTGTTGCTGCCTGATATAAAATATAAATAATTGTGCTAAAAGAATGCATCCTTGGCTCCTTCATTTATTTATTTATTTATCATTTATTTATTGTTCACCAGTGGATCACATCACAGCAGATGCTCCTCTTTTGTTTTGTTTTTTGCATTGTACATCTATTCCCTACCAATTTCTTCTGATTGTACCTGACTGCCAAAAAGCTCTGCTAGGTCATCAAGCTGCACTGACTCATTTCTCTATTTTTTTGCTTTAATGTAGAAAAAAATCTTATTTTTCAGGCTTCAAAAT
The DNA here is from genome assembly GCF_040054535.1 of Antennarius striatus. Classification (NCBI taxonomy): domain Eukaryota; kingdom Metazoa; phylum Chordata; class Actinopteri; order Lophiiformes; family Antennariidae; genus Antennarius; species Antennarius striatus. Next base: position 23,822,104 of record NC_090779.1, on the reverse strand, counting down.
ACGATTATCTTATATTTTTCCATCAGATTTGAGTCACATCCAAGAGATTCTACATTGAATAAAAATCTGTGAGGCTACAGGAAAAGAGGTAGATCACAATTAAATAGATTTTTGCATGTATATACAGTATATATATATATATATATATATATATATATATATATATATATATATATATATATAGTGCCGGAATTAAGGTTGTACTTCTTCTTCCTCTTCTCAACAGAACAATAAATTAGCATTAACAAAATGATCCTGCAAAGGTGGACTGTTCATATTCTCCTTTTCCCATTGTTTCCAGCGATGCTGCAATTTGACGAGAAAGGACAGACAGACCCAGGAGGATCAGGGGGAACAACACAAACGTCTGGTCAGATAGAACAGAACAGCAGCTAGCGCCGGAGGCTCAGCCGCCGTCCTCCAAAGCCACGCTTCCGTCCCCCGTTCCGTTTTTCTCTGAGTCCGTCCTCGGGTTTGATTGTTTTTCCTTTTCATCCTCAATGCAGAAAAAAAAAAAAAAGGAATCTTAATCCGGTTGGAGAGAATAGGGGGAATGATGGGCAACTGAAAGCATGTTAGTGGAAATATGAAGACTATGTGTGGGCTAAGATGCAGGTGGAACATGATCCGGTGACTGCAGAGCAGCTAGCATTACACAAACTCTCCATCATTGTCAGAATGACTTTGAGATTAGAGCCAGGTGTCGAGCTCGTCCAAGGTCGCCGCGTTTTTGCACACAGGGCATGGAGTCCATGTTAGTCTGATGTAGCGTGTTAGCATCAATGACAAGAAGTGGTGGAGCCGTGGAAACATTATCACTAGTTTGATGTAGGTGATATGTCAGTATAACAACTTTACATCTCTAAATGACATCAGGTTTCCCCAACAATGACTTCATTTCTGCAAACATTGACAAATTTTCACTTAGTATCCCAAATATTGATGACATTTCTCTAAATTAGCCTCGGCTAGAAGTTCTGTATGCATCATTTTATTCAAACCTGTTCCTGTTTTTGTATCCTCCATGACAAATAAAATAAAGATTGAATAAAAATAATGATTTGGGAAAAGTAATTTGGATCATTTTGACACAACTACTCATCGGCTCCTTTTGACTCATCATTGTGTTTCGTTTCCGCGTCATTATATGGGAGAAGTGTTTCATTATGAGTCACGGGATCTTCCTCCTCTGGCAGGGAAGCGGCTAATAAATAATAAAGTAAATATTCAGTTTTCCACCAGACGTCCTCTCAGCTGTTGACCGTTGATCTCAGACGTCGCTAACAAGCAAAGACCGGAAGATAATTTCCTCAGAGGACTGTCGGTGTCGCTCTGCAGCAGCGTAGGAGGACTCAGAGCGCTGAGGATTACTACCTCTACACACACACACACACACACACACACACACACACACACACACACACACACACACACACACACACACACACACACACACACACACACACACACACACACACACACACAGACTAAGTCACAGCTCAAGAACTCTATTAGATTAAAATGCCCTCTTCGTGTCAACGTGAGCCATTTTATTTGTAACTGACCGTGTTGTTGATGTCGTCCCTGTTGTGCCACATGTTCTCCTTGGTGTTTGGAGAAAACACGGTGAGCCAACAGCACATTAAAGATTGATCAGAGAGACTAAGACATGTGAACTGAATCAGAACAAGGTGAGCCCAGACGGTCAGATTGTTGTGCAGATGGATCTTTCTACGTGTTAAAGATTGGAGTCTCTTAAAGGTGTCAGGTTGTAGGACTTTGACTGTGATATTTCTCACTAATGTTTGCATGACTGGTAATCACCTGAAACTAACATTCACTCTTTCTGTTACCGTAGCAACAGCCTCTTGTTTCTACAGGAGTGGATCCTCTTCCTTATTGCCTCTCATATTTCTACAGATGCCCATGATGGTCAAAACAAAACACTAATGAGGGCAGTGTGTGATTTTAGACATCTCCTCTCATTCTCCTACACACTGCAAACATATCATTAGATTCAACTAGAGCTGCTTTTCCTCCAAGTGTTTCTGACTCCACTCGACTCCATTCTGTTGGTCTTTTTTGGTTTCCCATTAGCTAAAGGTACCTGGTAGGCTAGCCGGTCTTTTGGTAACACCTCCATTGAGGTTCCAACAAAGCTGAGTGGGTACTAAAAGACCACCCAAAACATCATCAATACCCGGCACAAACAAGCCAATAAATCAACTACAATGTTAAAGAAATTTCAAAAGAGATGAGAAAATCGTTGATCTCCCTTTTATCCATATCCTCTCTCCGAATGTAATTGGGTCTTACCACCCCTTCTTAAACCCCCCCAATCAGTTTTGTGAAAATCTGTTGAGTGGATTTTGTGAGACAAAACCACACAAACAAACTGAACCAATCACTGAGCGTCATTGAAGGAGATAATAAATCACTCGCTTCAAGGCCGAAACAAAAAACCTCGTTCTTCACTAATGTGGTGACAGTTCTATTCAAAGCATCGTAACCGAGAGTTTTCTGTTACGCCGCAATTTGAAACTGAAGAAGAAAGAAAGCATTTTTATGCAGCACTAAATGTGTGGCTTCAAACCGTATAAGAAATTTACTGAAACGAATGAGTGTTAGGGCCTCGTTTTAGTGCTCATCCTAAAATGGACTGTAAAGGAATAAGTAATAAGAAGTACATGTACCCATTCTAGCACCTTTTTATCAAAATACTTTTTTTGTTTAAATTATTTTGTTCCAAACGACCTTACACTCTTTCCAGCTTGTTGCCATACAGGCAATGTAGCACATTGGTAGCAATCAGGGCTACTATTCCAACAACCGGTGTTCGATCACCAATCCTGCCTGAATAATCTCTAATAAGACTCTCTCTAATCTTCTGTTTTTATTTTCCTTACACCTGTGGCTTTTGCACCCCCACCTTCTACTAAACCTAAGCCTTGCCCTCGCAGTAACTGTAACCTGAGCTCAACCTACTGTTTTTTATTCTGACAGTCGCTTCGAATCGGATCTTCAAAAGGTTCTTACAACTTCTAAGTATTCAAAAGCACATTTAGTGTAGTGGATTGGGGCAGGTTTCCTGGGCAAGACACTTGGGTTCAATTCCCACCCTGGACAGTTTTATCTTGTCCCCATTTTAGTTTATTGATTTCTTTTGCTTCTTCTCATTCTGGGGACCATGGTTTACTCCCCACCACCATCACTTCTTTTGGTTTTGTAAAAATACTCTTGTACCGTAGTGATTAAAACAAATTTTTTTCTTAGTCTTTCTAGTCAGACAGTATAGCTCATTGGAATCCTGAAGGGCTGCCATTCCAGAGGCTGTGGTTCAAATCCCAATGAAAGCTTTTAAATTTGACTCGACAGTGCCTCCCTTTTGAATGATACAGGCCTTGTAACATGTTGCTCAGAAAGAAAAAAAATATTAATCAGGAAATTAATTTTGGGCTGTAAGCCCTAACCCACTTGATCCAAACACATAACCCTAAACCATGATTCAAAACCTAACCCTTAACCTCAATCCTTCCCAAAACCCTAACCCCACCCTAAACCTAAACCCTAAAAAAAATGTTTTAGACTGACCAACCGGTCTAAAAAAAAACAAATTTTTCAAGACTGAGGAATCGACCGACCCAAAAGAAACCCCCAAACAATTTTTTTTTAAACCGACTGACCAAGAACAATTTTTTCACACTGAATGACAAACCAAAAAAAACCTTTTTAGGCTAACCGACTGACCCAAATAAAATGTCAGATCTACCGACCGAAGAAATTTTTATACACTGACAGACTGACCAAAACACATTTTTTTAGACTGAACGAGTGACCTAAGAAAATTTTTTAGACTCATCGACTGTCTGAAAAAGTAATTTTTTTTCTAGACCAACTTACTGATCCCAAAAATTTTTTAGACTGACAGGCTGAAAGAAAAAAAAATTTCAGACCGACAACCGAAAATAAATTTTCACACCAACCAACCAACCAAAGCAAGTTTTTTTTTAGACTGACCGACTGACAGAAAAAACCTTTATTTAGAAAATTTTTTTTTACACTGAACGAGTGACCAAGCAAAATTTTTAGACCCAGCCTGGCCAAAAAATGTTTTTGTAGACCATCCAACTGACCCACAAAACTTTTTTAGTCCGACCAACCAAAAAAATTTTTTTCACACCGACTAAGCAACCAAAAACAATTTTTTAGATTCAACAACAGAACAAAAAAAAAATTTTTTCCAGACCATCCAACTGACCCAAACAACATTTTAGATCGACCAACTAAAAAAATTTTTTTAGAATGACCGACTGACCGAAAAAAAATTTCAGACCGACCAACCGAAAAAAAAATTTCAGACCGACCAACCGAAAGAAAAATTTCAGACCGACCAACCGGAAAAAATTTTCACATCGACCGAGCAACCAAAAACCTTTTTTGATTCAAGAACAGACCAAAAATAAATAAATTTTCCAGACCATCCAACTGACCCAAAAAACATTTTTAGACCGACCAACTAAAACATTTTTTTAGAATGACCGACTGACCGAAAAAAAATTTTCAGACCGACCAACTAAAGAACTTTTTTCAGACCAACCGAGCAACCAAAACAAAAAATTTTTTAGATTCAACAACAGACCAAAAAAAAAAATTTTTTCCAAACCATCCAACTAACCCAAAAAACTTTTTTAGCCGACCAACCAAAGAAATTTTTTTTAGAATGACCGACTGACCGAACAAAACTTTTCACACCGACCAACCGAAAAAATATTTTCACACCGACCGTGCAACCGAAAACATGTTTTTAGATTCAACAACAGACCAAAAATAAAAAAATTTTCAGACCATCCAACTGACCCAAAAAATGTTTTTAGACCGACCAAATGGAAAAGAAATTTCACACCGACCGTGCAACTGAAAACATTTTTTGATTCAACAACACACCAAAAAATTATTTTTTCCAGACCATGCAACTGACCCAAAAAACTTCTTTAGAATCAACGACTGAACAAAAAATATTTTTCACACCGACCGACCGAAGACAAATTTTCACACCGACCGAGCAACCAAAAACAATTTTTTAGATTCAACAACGGACCAAAAAAAAATAATTTCCAGGCCATCCAACTGACCCGAAAAACTTTTTTAGACCGACCAACTAAAAAAATTTTTTTTAGAATGACCAACTGACAGAAAAAAAAATTTCAGAGTGACCAACCGACAAAAAATTTTCACACCGACCGAGCAACCAAAAAAAAATTTTTTTTAGATTCAACAACAGACCAAAAAATACATTTTTCCAGACCATCCAACTGACCCAAAAAATTTTTTTAGACTGACCAACCGAAAAAATTTTTTACACCGACCGAGCAACTAAAAATATTTTTTTAGAATGACCGACTGACCGAACAAAAATTTTCACCCCGACCAACCGAAAAAATATTTTCACACCAACCGTGCAACCGAAGACATGTTTTTAGATTCAACAACAGACCAAAACAAAAAAATTTTCCAGACCATCCAACTGACCCAAAAAACATTTTAGACCGACCAACTAAAAAAATGTTTTTAAAATGACCGACTGACCGAAAAAAAAATTTCAGACCGGCCAACCGAAAGATTTTTTCACACCAACCGTGCAACCGAAGACATGTTTTTAGATTCAACAACAGACCAAAACAAAAAAATTTTCCAGACCATCCAACTGACCCAAAAAACATTTTAGACCGACCAACTAAAAAAATGTTTTTAAAATGACCGACTGACCGAAAAAAAATTTTCAGACCGGCCAACCGAAAAAATTTTTCACATCAACCGAGCAACCAAAAAAATTTTTTTAGAGTCAACAACTGACCAAAAAAAATTTTTTCCAGACCGTCCAACTAACCCAAAAAACATTTTTAGCCGACCAACCAAAAAAATTTTTTCATCGACCGAGCAACCAAATACATTTTTTGATTCAACAACACACCAAAACATTTTTTTTCCAGACCATCCAACTGACCCAAAAAACTTTTTTAGAATGACCGACTGACCGAAAAAAAATTTTCAGACTGACCAACCGACAAATTTTTCACACCAACCGAGCAACCAAAAAAAAAAAATTTTTTAGATTCAACAACAAACCAAAAAAAACATTTTTCCAGACCATCCAACTGACCCAAAAAACTTTTTTAGTCTGACCAACCGAAAAAATATTTTACACCGACTGAGCAACCAAATACATTTTTTTAGTCAAACACAGACCAAAAAAAAAAAATTTTCCAGACCATCCAACTGACCCAAAAAACATTTTTAGACCGACCAACTAAAAAAATTTGTTTAGAATGACCGACTGACCGGAAAAAAAATTTCAGACCGACCAACCGAAAAAAATTTTTCAGACCGACCAACCGAAGAAAATTTTCACATCGACCGAGAGACCAAAAACATTTTTTTAGAGTCCACAACCGACCAAACAAAATTTTTTCCAGACCATCCAACTAACCCAAAAAACTTTTTTAGCCGACCAACCAAAAAAAATTTTTTTGGAATGACTGACCAACCGAAAAAATTTTTACACCGACCAAGCAACCAAAAACATTTTTTGATTCAACACACCAAAAAATTATTTTTTCCAGACCATCCAACTGACCCAAAAAACTTTTTCAGAATCAGCGACTGAACAAAAAATATTTTTCACATCGACCGACCGAAGACAAATTTTCACACCGACCGAGCAACCAAAAACAATTTTTTAGATTTAACAACGGACCAAAAAAAAATATTTCCAGGCCATCCAACTGACCCAAAAAACTTTTTTAGACCGACCAACTAAAAAAATTTTTTTTAGAATGACCAACTGACAGAAAAAAAATTTTCAGACTGACCAACCGACAAAAAATTTTCACACCGACCGAGCAACCAAAAAATAATTTTTTTTAGATTCAACAACAGACCAAAAAAAACATTTTTCCAGACCATCCAACTGACCCAAAAAACTTTTTTAGACTGACCAACCGAAAAAATTTTTTACACCGACCGAGCAACCAAAGATATTTTTTTAGAATGACCGACTGACTGAACAAAAATTTTCACCCCGACCAACCGAAAAAATATTTCACACCAACCGTGCAACCGAAGACATGTTTTTAGATTCAAAAACAGACCAAAAAATAAAATTTTCCAGACCATCCAACTGACCCAAAAAACATTTTAGACCGACCAACTAAAAAAATGTTTTTAAAATGACCGACCAACCAAATAAAATTTTTCAGACCGACCAACCGAAAAATTTTTTCACATCAACCAAGCAACCAAAAAAAATTTTTTAGAGTCAACAACCGACCAAAAAAATTTTTTTCCAGACCGTCCAACTAACCCAAAAAACTTTTTTAGCCGACCAACCAAAAAAATTTTTATTAGAATGACCGACTGACCGAACAAAAATTTTTCACACCGACCAACCGAAAAAATATTTTCACACCGACCGTGCAACCGAAAACATGTTTTTAGATTCAACAACGGACCAAAAATAAAAATTTTTCCAGACCATCCAACTAACCCAAAAAATGTTTTTAGACCGACCAAATGGAAAAAAATTTCACACCGACCGAGCAACCAAAAACATGTTTTTAGATTCAACAACAGACCAAAAAATAAAATTTTCCAGACCATCCAACTGACCCAAAAAACATTTTTAGACCGACCAACTAAAAAAATTTTTTTAGAATAACCGACTGACCGAAAAAAAAATTTCAGACCGACCAACCGAAAAAAAATTTTCAGACCGGCCAACCGAAAAAAAATTTCACATCGACCGAGCAACCAAAAACATTTTTTGATTCAACTGACCCAAAAAACTTTTTTAGAATGACCGACTGACCGAAAAAAAATTTTCAGACTGACCAACCGACAAATTTTTCACACCAACCGAGCAACCAAAAAAAAAAAATTTTTTAGATTCAACAACAAACCAAAAAAAACATTTTTCCAGACCATCCAACTGACCCAAAAAAAATTTTCAGACTGACCAACCGACAAATTTTTCACACCAACCGAGCAACCAAAAAAAAAAAATTTTTTAGATTCAACAACAAACCAAAAAAAACATTTTTCCAGACCATCCAACTGACCCAAAAAACATTTTTAGACCGACCAACAAAAAATATTTTTTTAGAATGACCGACTGACCGGAAAAAAAATTTCAGACCGACCAACCGAAAAAAAATTTTCAGACCGACCAACCGAAAAAAATTTTCACATCGACCGAGCGACCAAAAACATTTTTTTAGAGTCAACAACCGACCAAACAAAATTTTTTCCAGACCATCCAACTAACCCAAAAAACTTTTTTAGCCGACCAACCAAAACAAAATTTTTTGGAATGACCGACCAACCGAAAAAATATTTTCACACCGACCGTGCAACCGAAAACATGTTTTTAGATTCAACAACAGACCAAAAATAAAAATTTTTCCAGACCATCAAACTAACCCAAAAAATGTTTTTAGACCGACCAAATGGAAAAAAAAATTTCACACCGACCGAGCACCTAAAAACATGTTTTTAGATTCAACAACAGACCAAAAAATAAAATTTTCCAGACCATCCAACTGACCCAAAAAACATTTTTAGACCGACCAACTAAAAAAATTTTTCATATCGACCGAGCAACCAAAAACATTTTTTGATTCAACAACACACCAAAAAAAATTTTTTTCCAGACCATCCAACTGACCCAAAAAACTTTTTTATAATCAACGACTGAACAAAACATATTTTTCACACCGACCCACCGAAGACAAATTTTCACATCGACCAAGCAACCGAAAACATTTTTTGATTCAACAACACACCAAAACATTTTTTTTTCCACACCATCCAACTGACCCAAAAAACTTTTTTAGAATGACCGACTGACCGAAAAAAAATTTTCAGACTGACCAACCGACAAAAAATTTTCACACCAACCGAGCAACCAAAAGAAAAAAAATTTTTAGATTTAACAACAGACCAAAAAAAACATTTTTCCAGACCATCCAACTGACCCCAAAAACTTTTTTAGACTGACCAACCGAAAAAATTTTTTACACCAACCGAGCAACCAAATACATTTTTTTAGAGTCAACAACCGACCAAAAAAAAAATTTTTTTCCAGACCGTCCAACTAACCCAAAAAACTTTTTTAGCCGACCAACCAAAAAAAATTTTTTTAGAATAATCGACTGACCGAACAAAACTTTTCATACCGACCAACCGAAAAAATATTTTCACACCGACCGTGCAACCGAAAACATGTTTTTAGATTCAACAACAGACCAAAAATAAAAAATTTTTCAGACCATCCAACTGACCCAAAAAATGTTTTTAGACCGACCAAATGGAAAAAAAATTTCACACCGACCTAGCAACTGAAAACATGTTTTTAGATTCAACAACAGACCAAAAAAAAAAAATTTTCCAGACCATCCAACTGACCCAAAAAAAATTTTCAGACCGACCAACCGACAAAAATTTTTCACACCGACCGAGCAACCAAAAACATTTTTTTAGATTCAACAACAGACTAAAAGAGAAAAATTTTTCCAGACCATCCAACTGACCCAAAAACCTTTTTAGACCGACCAACCGAAAAAATTTTTTACACCAACCGAGCAACCAAAAACATTTTTTTAGATTCAACAACAGAACAAAAAAAAAAATTTTTTCCAGACCGTCCAACTAACCCAAAAAACTTTTTTAGCCGACCAACCAAAAAAAATTTTTTTAGAATGACCGACTGACCGACAACTTTTCACACCGACCAACCGAAAAAATATTTTCACACCGACCGTGCAACCGAAAACATGTTTTTAGATTCAACAACAGACCAAAAAAAAAAAATTTTTCAGACCACCCAACTGACCCAAAAAATGTTTTTAGACCGACCAAATGGAAAAAAAATTTCACACCGACCGTGCAACCGAAAACATGTTTTTAGATTCAACAACAGACCAAAAATAAAAAAATTTTCAGACCATCCAACTGACCCAAAAAATGTTTTTAGACCGACCAAATGGAAAAAAAATTTCACACCGACCTAGCAACTGAAAACATGTTTTTAGATTCATCAACAGACCAAAAAAAAAAAAATTTTCCAGACCATCCAACAGACCCAAAAAACTTTTTTAGACCAACCAACTAAAAAAAAATTTTTTTAGGATGACCAACTGACCGAAAAAAAATTTGCACACCGACCAACCAAAAAAAATTTTTTTAGAATGACCGACTAACCGAAAAAAAATTTGCACACCGACCAACCAAAAATTTTTTTTCACACTAACCGAGCAACCAAAAACATTTTTTTAGATTCAACAACAGACCAAAACAAAAAATTTCCAGACCATCCTGACCCAAAAAACTTTTTTAGAATGAACGACTGACCGAAAATTATTTTTTACACCGACCAACCGAAAAAATTTTTTCACACAGACCGTGCAACCAAAAACAATTTTTATATTCAACAACGGACCAAAAAAAAAATTTTCCACACCATCAAACTGACCCAAAAAACTTTTTTAGACCAACCAACCGAAAGAATTTTTTTAGAATGACCGACCGACCGAAAAAAAATTTTCAGACTGACCAACCGACAAAAAATTTTCACACCGACCGAGCAACCAAAAACATTTTTTTAGATTCAACAACAGACTAAAAAACAAAAATTTTTCCAGACCATCCAACTGACCCAAAAACTTTTTTAGACCGACCAACCGAAAAAAATTTTTACACCGACCGAGCAACCAAAAACATTTTTTTAGATTCAACAACAGAACAAAAAAAAAATTTTTTTCCAGACCGTCCAACTAACCCAAAAAACTTTTTTAGCCGACCAACCAAAAAAAATTTTTTTAGAATGACCGACTGTCCGACAACTTTTCACACCGACCAACCGAAAAAATATTTTCACACCGACCGTGCAACCGAAAACATGTTTTTAGATTCAACAACAGACCAAAAAAAAAAAATTTTTCAGACCACCCAACTGACCCAAAAAATGTTTTTAGACCGACCAAATGGAAAAAAAATTTCACACCGACCGTGCAACCAAAAACATGTTTTTAGATTCAACAACAGAACAAAAATAAAAAAATTTTCAGACCATCCAACTGACCCAAAAAATGTTTTTAGACCGACCAAATGGAAAAAAAATTTCACACCGACCTAGCAACTGAAAACATGTTTTTAGATTCAACAACAGACCAAAAAAAAAAAAATTTTCCAGACCATCCAACTGACCCAAACAACATTTTTAGACCGACCAACTAAAAAAATTTTTTAGAATGACCGATTGACCGAAAAAAAAATTTTCAGACCGACCAAACGAAAAAAATGTTCACATCGACCGAGCAACCAAAAACATTTTTTAGAGTCAACAACCGACCAAAAAAACATTTTCCAGACCATCCAACTGACCCAAAAAACTTTTTTAGACCAACCAACTAAAAAAAAATTTTTTAGGATGACCAACTGACCGAAAAAAAATTTGAACACCGACCAACCAAAAAAAATTTTTTTAGAATGACCGACTAACCGAAAAAAATTTTGCACACCGACCAACCGAAAAAAATTTTTCACACTAACCGAGCAACCAAAAACATTTTTTTAGATTCAACAACAGACCAAAACAAAAAATTTCCAGACCATCCTGACCCAAAAAACTTTTTTAGAATGAACGACTGACCGAAAATTATTTTTTACACCAACCAACCGAAAAAAATTTTTCACACAGACCGTGCAACCAAAAACAATTTTTTATATTCAACAACGGACCGAAAAAAAAATTTCACATCGACCGAGCAACAAAAAAACATTTTTTTAGATTCAACAACAGACCAAAAAAAACATTTTTTCAGACCATCCAACTGACCCAAAAAACTTTTTTAGACCGACCAACTAAAAAAAATTTTTTTATAATGTCGACTGACCCAAAACAAATTTTCACACCGACCAACCGACAAAAATTTTTCACATCGACTGAGCAACCAAAAACATTTTTTTAGATTCAACAACAGACCAAAAAAAAACATTTTTCATAGCCATCCAACTGACCCAAAAAACTTTTTTAGACCGACCAACCGAAAAAAATTTTTACACCGACCGAGCAACCATAAACATTTTTTTAGATTCAAAAACAGACCAAAAAAAACATTTTTTCAGACCATCCAACTGACCCAAAAAACTTTTTTAGACCGACCAACTAAAAAAATTTTTTTTATAATGTCGACTGACCCAAAACAAATTTTCACACCGACCAACCGACAAAAATTTTTCACACCGACCGTGCAACCGAAAACATGTTTATAGATTCAACAACAGACCAAAAAAAAAAAATTTTTCAGACCACCCAACTGACCCAAAAAATGTTTTTAGACCGACCAAATGGAAAAAAAATTTCACACCGACCGTGCAACCGAAAACATGTTTTTAGATTCAACAACAGAACAAAAATAAAAAAATTTTCAGACCATCCAACTGACCCAAAAAATGTTTTTAGACCGACCAAATGGAAAAAAAATTTCACACCGACCTAGCAACTGAAAACATGTTTTTAGATTCAACAACAGACCAAAAAAAAAAAATTTTCCAGACCATCCAACTGACCCAAAAATATTTTTAGACCGACCAACTAAAAAAATTTTTTAGAATGACCGATTGACTGAAAAATAAATTTTCAGACCGACCAAACGAAAAAAATGTTCACATCGACCGAGCAACCAAAAACATTTTTTAGAGTCAACAACCGACCAAAAAAACATTTTCCAGACCATCCAACTGACCCAAAAAACTTTTTTAGACCAACCAACTAAAAAAAAATTTTTTAGGATGACCAACTGACCGAAAAAAAATTTGCACACCGACCAACCGAAAAAATTTTTTCACACTAACCGAGCAACCAAAAACATTTTTTTAGATTCAACAACAGACCAAAACAAAAAATTTCCAGACCATCCTGACCCAAAAAACTTTTTTAGAATGAACGACTGACCGAAAATTATTTTTTACACCGACCAACCGAAAAAAAATTTTCACACAGACCGTGCAACCAAAAACAATTTTTTATATTCAACAACGGACCGAAAAAAAAATTTCACATCGACCGAGCAACAAAAAAACATTTTTTTAGATTCAACAACAGACCAAAAAAAACATTTTTTCAGACCATCCAACTGACCCAAAAAACTTTTTTAGACCGACCAACTAAAAAAAATTTTTTTATAATGTCGACTGACCCAAAACAAATTTTCACACCGACCAACCGACAAAAATTTTTCACATCGACTGAGCAACCAAAAAAATTTTTTTAGATTCAACAACAGACCAAAAAAAAACATTTTTCATAGCCATCCAACTGACCCAAAAAACTTTTTTAGACCGACCAACCGAAAAAATTTTTTTATAATGTCGACTGACCCAAAACAAATTTTCACACCGACCAACCGACAAAAATTTTTCACACCGACCGAGCAACCAAAAATATTTTTTTAGTTTCAACAACAGACCAAAAAAGAAAAATTTTTCCAGACCATCCAACTGACCCAAAAAACTTTTTTAGACCGACCAACCGAAAAATTTTTTACACCGACCAAGCAAACAAAAACATTTTTTTAGAGTCAACAACCGACCAAATTAAAAAATTTTCCAGACCGTCCAACTGACCGAAAAAAATTTTTAGACCGACCAACCGAAAAATTTTTTTACACCTACCGAGCAATCAAAAACAATTTTTTTAGATTCAATAACAATAACCAAAAAAACAATTTTTTCCAGATCAACCATGAGACCCAAAAAACCTTAACACTACCTAACCAAAAATAAAATTTTTAGACTGACTAACGGACTGAAATTTTTTTTTCGGACCAACCAACCAATTAAAAAAGTGTTTAAACTGACCACCTGACAAAAAAAGTTTCACGGTTAGGGGTTTGGGTAAAGCTGGTTATGTTTTATGTTAGGGTTTGGGGTAATGTGTGAGAATCATGGTTTAGGGGCATATGTTAGGATCAGGCGGGTTAAGGTTTACAGTCCAGCACTTAATTTTCTGAGCAAGTCTCTTTTCTCGCTGAGCAACAAGTTACGAGGCCTGTAACATTCAAAATGGAGGCTTCCAATGGGATTTGAACCAAGGTCCCTGGAATGGCAGCCCTTCAGGGTTCCACTGTGCTATACTGACTGGCACAAAAGCAAGAAAATAGTTTCTTTAATTATTACGGTTCAAGCAGAATTTAACAAAACCAAGAAGGAAGTGCTAGTGGTGGAGAGTAAATCCTGGTCGCCAGAATAACAAGAAGTAAAAAAAGTACTAAATGAAAATGGGGATGAGATAAAAACCACCCAGGGTGGGAGATGAACCCACTTCTCCTGCACATAAAATCTGCACCAATCCACTACACTAAACATGCCTTTGGAAGCTTTGAAGTTGTAAGAGCTTTTTGAAGATCCGATTAACTGCAAATGTCAGTATAAAAAACTAGGGGTTGAATTTGGGTAAGGGTTACTGCAAGGGTAAGGCTTAGGTTTAGTAGAAGATGGGGGTGCACGAGCCAAACGTGAAAGCAAAATAAGGCAATTATAAAAAGTTTAATCCGGCATCATTGAGGATTGAACACAGGATCTTGGAATGGTAACCCTGATCACAACCAGTGTGCTATATTAACAGGCTTGCAACAAGCTGGAAAGAGTCTAGGGTCATTTTGGAACAAAATAATTTAAACAAAAAAAATATATTGATAAAAAGGTGCTAGAATGGGTACATGTACTCCTTATTACTTATTCTTTTGCAGGTCATTTTAGGATGAACACTATCTAGCCTAAAATGAGGCCCTATCAGTCATTCATTTTAATACATTTCTTATATAGTCTGAAGCCACACATTTAGTGCTGCTAACAATCGATTGACCAACTGGCAAAAAACCCTTTTCTTTTAGACCGACTGACCAGTCATTTTTTTAAACCGTTGGACTGGTGGAAAAAACCATTTTATTAGACCAACTGGTCAAAAAAAGTTTTTTTTCAAGACCGACCAATCAACCGACCAACCATAATAACTTTTTTTTCGAGAACGACCAACTGACTCAAAAAATTTTTGAACCCGACCAACCAAAAAAACATTTTTTCAGACCAATCACAAAAAAAATATTTTTTTACACTGATCAACAGACCTAAAAAACTATTTTAGACCGACAATCAAAAAAAAAGTTTTTAGAACAACCGACCACCTGAAAAAAAATTTTTTTCAAACAGACCAACCAACCAAAAATATTTTTTCAGACCCACTTACTGAAAAAAGTTTTTCAGACCATCCAACCAAAAAAGAGTTTTTACACTGACCGACTGACCAAAAAAATTTTTTTCAGACACACCGACCAAAAATAAAAAAATTTTATACTGACTGAGTGACCACAAAACCTTTTTTAGACTGAACAACAGACCCAAAGAACATTTTTTTGACTGACTAACTGATAAAAAAGATTTTTTTAGACTGACAATCCAAAAAAGTTTTAGAAAAACCAACCACTGAGAAAAAAATTTTTTTAAACAGACCAACCGACCAAAAAAAATGTTCAGACTTACCAACTGAAAAAAAATTTCTACACTGACTGACTGACGCCAAAAAATGTTTAGACCAACCAAAAAAAAGGTTTTTCTTAGACCGACCAAAAAAAAAATTCAGACTGACTGACCGAAGAAACATTTTTTAGAATGAATGACCGACCCAAAATTTTTTTTAGACCAAAAGAAAATTATTTTTCAGAATGATCGAAAAAAATGTTTTTACACTGACCAACCAACAAAAGAAAAACATTGTTTTGCCTGAACAACTGACCCAAAAATAATTTCTTTTTTTAGACTGAGTGACTGACCAAAAATCTGTTTTCAGACCGACCGGCCAAAAATTATTTTTTATACCAACCAAATAATCTAAATAAATGTTTTTGACTGACAACCAATCAAAACATTTTGTAGATAGACCCATTGAAAAAAAAGAACATTCTTCAGGAAAACCCCCTGACCGAAAAAATTTTTTATTTCGATCAACCAACCGGAAAACCTTTTCTTAAATTGACTGACTGGAAAAAAAAAAATGAAAAAAAAATTCTGAAGAAAAACATTTTTTTTCAACTGTTTTTTTGGGGGGTTTTTTCGATAGGTTGATTGGTTAGTTTTAAAAAAAAATTTGTTTTAGACCGGACGGTTTAAAAGAAGGGGTTATGGTTATGGTTGGGTTAGGGGTTCGGGTAGAGATTTGGGATTATGGGTTATGTTTTATGTTAGGGTTTGGGGTAATGTGTGAGAATCATGGTTTAGGGGCATGTGTGAGGATCAGGCGGGTTAAGGTTTACAGTCCAGCACTTAATTTTCTGAGCAAGTCTCATTTCTCGCTGAGCAACAAGTTATGAGGCCTGTAACATTCAAAAGGGAGGCACTGTCAAAATGTTACGCTTCCAACGGGATTTGAACCAAGGTCCCTGGAATGGCAGCCCTTCAGGGTTCCACTGTGCTATACTGTCTGACTGTTGCAAAAGTAGGAAAATAGTTTCTTTAATTATTACGATTCAAGCAGAGTTTAACAAAACTAAGAAGGAAGTGCTAGTGGTGGAGAGTAAATCCTGGTCCCCAGAATAACAAGAAGTAAAAAAAAGGAACTAAATGAAAATGAGGACGAGATAAAAACCACCCAGGGTGGGAGATGAACCCACTTCTCCTGCACATAAAACCTGCACCAATCCACTACACTAAATATTCCTTTGGAAGCATTGAAGTTGTAAGATCTTTTTGAAGATCCGGTTACATGCAAATGTCAGAATAAAAGACGAGGGGTTGAATTTTGGTTAGGGTTACTGCGAGGGTAAGGCTTAGGTTTAGTAGAAGATGGGGGTGCACGAGCCAAACGTGAAAGCAAAATAAGGCAATTATAAAAAGTTTAATCTGACATCATTGATGATCGAACACAGGATCTTGGAATGGTAGCCCTGATTACAACCAGTGTGCTATATTAACAGGCTTGCAATAAGCTGGAAAGAGTCTAAGGTCATTTTGGAACAAAATAATTTAAACAAAAAAAATATATTGATAAAAAGGTGCTAGAATGGGTACATGTACTCCTTATTACTTATTCTTTTGCAGGTCATTTTAGGATGAACACTATCTAGCCTAAAATGAGGCCCTACCAGTCATTCATTTTAATACATTTCTTATATAGTCTGAAGCCACACATTTAGTGCTGCTAACAATCGATTGACCAGCTGGCAAAAAACCCTTTTCTTTTAGACCGACCGACCAGTCATTTTTTTAAACCGATGGACTTGTGGAAAAAAAACATTTTATTAGACCAATCACAAAAATAAAAATTTTTTATACTGACTGAGTGACCACAAAACCTTTTTTAGACTGAACGACAGACCCAAAGAACATTTTTTTGACTGACTAACTGATAAAAAAAAGAATTTTTTAGACTGACAATCCAAAAAAGTTTTTAGAAAAACCAATCACCGAGAAAAAATTTTTTTTAAACAGACCAACCGACCAAAAAAAAATGTACAGACTTACCAACTAAAAAAAATTTCTACACTGACTGACTGACCAAAAAAAATTTTAGACCAACCAAAAAAAGATTTTTTTAGACCGACCAAAAAAAAAATTTCAGACTGACTGACCGAAAAAACATTTTTTAGAATGAATGACCGACCCAAAAAATTTTTTAGACCGACAACCGACAAAAGAAAAACATTTTTTTGAAACTGACCAACTGATGAAAAAAACTTTAGACCGACAATCAAAAAAATTTTTTAGAAAAACCCACCACCGGAAAATTTTTTTTCAAACAGACCAACCGACCAAAAAAAATTTTTCAGACCGACCGAATGAAAAAAATTTTTCAGACTGATCAACTGAAAAAATTTTTTTTACAACACCAAATGACAAAACAATGTTTCAGACTGAGCAACTGACCCCAAAAAAATTTTGGATTGATCAAACGAAAAAAATTCCTACACTGACCGACTGACCAAAAGTAATTATTTAGACTAACTGAGAAAAACTTTTTAGACTGACCGAAAAAATTTTTCAGACAGACTGACTGAAAAAAATTTTTTTTAGACTGAACGACTGACCAAAAAAATTGTTTTAGTCCGACCAACTGAAAATTATTTTTCAGACCGATCGAAAAAAATGTTTTTACACTAACCAACCAACAAAAGAAAAACATATTTAGACTGAACAACTGACCCAAAAATAATTTTTTTTAGACTTGACTGACCAAAAAAAAAATTTCAGACTGACTGGTCAAAAATATTTTTTTCTAAACTGACCCGACTGACCAAAAAAATTTTTTTAGACTGAATGACAGACCAAAAAAAAATTTTTTTTAAACTGACCAACTGATGAAAAAAACTTTAGAGCGACAATCAAAAAAATTTTTTAGAAAAACCCACCACCGGAAAAATGTTTTTTAAACAGACCAACTGACCAAAAAAAATTTTTCAGATCGACCAAAGGAAAAAAAAATTTCAGACTGATCGACCGAAAACAATTTTTTTACAATGACCAAACGACAAAAAAATGTTTCAGACTGAGCAACTGACCCCCAAAAAATTTTGGATTGATCAAACGAAAAAAATATCTACACTGACCAACTGACCAAAAGTAATTATTCAGACCAACTGAGAAAAAGAGTTTTTAGACTGACTGACTGAAAAAAAATATTTTTAGACTGAACGACTGACCAAAAAAATTGTTTTAGTCCGACCAACTGAAAATTATTTTTCAGGCCGATCGAAAAAAATGTTTTTACACTGACCAACCGACAAAAGAAAAACATATTTAGACTGAACAACTGCCCCAAAAATAATTTTTTTTAGACTTGACTGACCAAAAAAAAATTTCAGACTGACTGGTCAAAAATATTTTTTTCTTAACTGACCCGACTGACCAAAAACATTTTTTTAGACTGAACGACAGACCAGAAAAAAATTTTTTTAAACTGACCAACTGATGAAAAAACATTTTTTAGAGCGACAATCAAAAAAAAATTTTTAGGACAACCGACTACTGGAAAAACATTTTTTTAAACAGACCAACCAACCAAAAAACATTTTCAGACCAACCAACGGAAAAAATTTTTTCAGACTGATCGACCGAAAAAAAATCTTTTACAATGTCCAACCGACAAAAAAAAATGTTTATACCGACCGACTGACAAAAAAAATTTTTTAGACCAACCGACTAACCAAAATAAAAATTTTTTAGACTGAACAACAGACCACAACAAGTTTTTTTTTAGACTGACCAACTGATGAAAAAAACTATTTTTTAGACCGACAATCCAAAATTTTTTTACAACAACCAACCACCACAAAACTTTTTTTTTAAACAGACCAAAAATGTTTTCAGACTAACCGAAAAAAATTTCTACACCGACTGACTGACCAAAATAAATTTTTTAGTCCGACCGACTGAAAAAAATTTTTCAGACCAACTGACCAAAACAAAATGTTTTTACACTGACCGACCAACAAATAAAATTTTTTTAGACTGAACGACCGATAAAAAGCTCTCACCCTAACCCTAGTTCTAACCATAACCCTGAATACAATTATAACCCCAACCACTGGCATCTCAAATACACAATGTAGTGGATGGACAACAACCCAATCTCCAACTGTAATCCTCATTCCAGCTCAAGGCCTAACCTTAGCCCAAATTCCAACCCTAACCCTAATCCTTACCCCAGATCAAACAGAAACAGCCTGATTGGCCGGGAAGGGAACGCACCAATCATTGATTAGGAATTGAACTCTTCACCTTGCGACAGGTGATCAGGATAGAACTGCAATCAAAGGAGAGATTTTTAGATTCAACTGAGATTAATCTGGAAAAAGAGCTAATCGTGACTTGATTTTGGTGGTGGTGGGGGGGGGGACAGACAGACACTGTTCATCTCATCACAACACCCTACCCCCCACCCAGTCTTGGTTAATAATGCAGCACATCATTTCCCAATCAGATAGTGTGAAATCAATTAAAGAGCAGAGGAGTGTGAGAATAAGCTCAACTGGAGATGAATGTCTGAATTTCAATGTTTTCTCATTTTGAAGCAGCGATCGTGTGCCTCTGCTTTAATAAATGCCACCAGGGTGAAGAGAATTTAATGTGGAGTCATCCTGACAGTCTGGTTGAGGTGAAAGCAGGGATTAAGTTTGGGGAGATTATTCCATTTGCATGCATTTGGTATTCTGTCTTTTATTAATGTGGTGGCAAAAAGCTCAGTAGAAGAAAACTGAATGTTCCCAATTCTTTTCAAAGGAAAGTTCAGGTCCTGAGAAGTCATTGGTGTGTTATTGAACACCGATGGAGTCCTGCCAGGCGGTGACAGAATGAGTAGAAGATGCTAGATGGTGGAGGTGGGTCACTGAGCTGCGCCCACAATAGATGCCGGACACCCACCATAAATAAACCACCTTGACGAGACAGCGTCATTTGTCAGCATTAGGCTCTCCCGAAGAAAATCCAGAGTCAAGCCGACAGCTATTTACA
This sequence comes from Antennarius striatus, assembly GCF_040054535.1. Lineage (NCBI taxonomy): Eukaryota > Metazoa > Chordata > Actinopteri > Lophiiformes > Antennariidae > Antennarius > Antennarius striatus. Next base: position 23,801,548 of record NC_090779.1, on the reverse strand, counting down.
GCCAGCGTCTTACCTCAGGCGCTGGGATTAATGTCATATATTTGTATTGTTGGGTTTTTTTTTAATTATATGTAAATATCCAGGCCACAAAACATAGACCGGCATTAAGGACCTGGATGGGCCTTTAGAGTTCAGGATTATTAGTAAAGCTCCTCTTGAAAGTGTGTCGTAGATTATCTCTCATTCTAATCCTTGGTTCTGCATCCATTTATTTACATCTATATATGGTATTAGAAATAACAGCCGCATTAGAACGCTGCGTGTGAATAGTACTGTCATGAACGTGGACTTAAGGATAAGATTTTACATTTATTGGATGTTGCATGTGGAATTAAAGGAAACATTCGTGCAAAAATGGACATTTTGTCCATTATTTTGTTTTATTTGCAAAACATTTAAAAATGTCAAAGTGCTACTTTTGAGTCGAACAGACGATTAAACATATTTATTGTAGACCAAGTGGGAATTCTGGTGAACACGGTTGAAGCTAAATGCATTCCGAGACAGACAGCAACTCAAACACACACACAAATACATTAAATTGGAAAGTAAAATCACACACATTAGTCAACCAGTAATCCTGTAAGACCAGCTGTTTTAACCAGATTGATGAAAACACACACACAAAAAAAACAAAATAAAACAGAATGATATTAAACATCTGAGCACCTGTTCCCTGAAAATCAACTTTGTAAAATCGAGCTGAGCAGCAGAGAAGTAGGAGGACATCTCGGTTCTGTTTCGCCATCTGGGGAACAGATTATTTTTCTGGACTGTTTACCGAAACTCAATGGAGCAAAAATTACATTTTCCATCCCCTTTGACTGGATTATCCCGCAGCACAGAGCGCCGTCGATACTTTACATGGGCTGAACAGGTAGAGCGCGATCAATCCTCTTTGTTCTTTTCCTCGTCTGATTGCGTTTGGAGTTGGAGCCTCGGCGCCTCCCTGAAGGATTTTGATCGTACGCCGACTCTCCGATCTCTGAACGGGGCTTTAAGCTGCAAACGCTGAACTTTTCCTTGGCTGAACTTTCCGTGGCCTCTGCTGGTTCGGTTTTACCTTATTCCGGGCGATGTAATGCCCGCAAGGTTTTCTCTCTTTGTGAGGGAGGTGTTTGTCAACCGACAGAAGGGGGTTACAAATGTAGTGCAGCATCTCGAAGCTATTATTATCACTGTTTTTAACTATTATTTCATGACTGCTGCATTATGGGAGGTGAGAAAAATTCACCATCTGGGAAATGGATTATTTAGCTGCGTGAATCCATTTCACACACATTTAATTACAGGCTATGATCTTGAGCCATTTATACTGTAACATTGTAAATACTTCACTATTATTAATTATCCATAATATGCGTGATTAGAGTCTAATATGATGTTTCTGATGCCAGGTGCTTCGGCGTCAGCTCCCCGACGGACATATGTGTTAGTTCGGTGCTGGAGGTGTTGGTTTTGTTGGATATGTCAAGTAGTTTTAGCAAAAAGAACATTTTATTTTTTATAAATAATTGAAGCTTTCAGTTAATTTGAGGTTATTATCACCATCATAGCATCAACGTTAGAAACAAGCCAGTAAATTTAGAGTCATTTTCTGTTTGCCTGTGTTGGTGATTCTGGGACGACCTTTAAATACACCAATAAATGAATATCAGCTGTTTTATTAGCCTCTGTGCTGTTTTCTCTATTTAAATATGAAACACAGGGGATTCCCTCTCTGAAGCGCAGCGTACGTCTGTGCACTGCTCGCCGTATCCTGCATACTAACGACGGTGTTTCTACGAGAGCTGACATGATTGACCTTCCTGGAAACGCTGCTCGGATGTGGCCATGGCGATGGATCAATGAAGGCCTTCCCTCCTCCCTCCCCTCCTTGGCAACTCATTAGAAACCAGCTCTTCTGCCCTGCAACAAGTACTGGTTCCATTATACAGTGGAACCTCTACTTACGAATGTCTCTACTTACGAAACGCCTCAACAGGAAAATATTGCCTCTAGTTACGAAAGGTAAAAACACAGTATGGGCTGATACTTGCAGCTCCCACAGGTTCCTGAACGCAACATTCTTATAGCTGTGCTGCCATTGGCTATTACCTAGCATCCTGGCATCCCATTGGCTAAGTGGGACCTCTGTGTGGAGCTAGATAGGTGTCTATGCAGCGTCCTCGTCATTCTGTGAGAGATGCGTTTGGTTGATCTCACCAAAGAATATGGCCGTAATGCATCTACAATCACCACGTTGTTAAACTAAAGGACGTTTAAGGAGTTTAAGGCGTCACGTGGGTGGTTGGAGAAGTTCAGGAGGAGGACTGGAATTCACTCTGTTGTTCATGGTGGGGCAAGAGGGCATGAACCAAGGAGGGCAAAAAACAATGAGGACACAACGGGCTAATTGGTTGTGGTAGAGGGACTGAGGCCTTGGTTGAGACGGGGTTTGTCTAATTTGTCTCCTCATCTTTATGGGTTTTGTATGCCACTGTTCTTGTTTTGTTTTCACTGAAATTGTTCTAAAATTAGCCATCCTGGTGTATTTAGTTAGACTCTTTCTCTTCATCATGTGACGCCGACGTTGTACCTCAGCTTCATCATCTCCTCTTCTTCTTCTGTTCCTTTCCTGCTTCAGATATCTCTAGTCGATCTCAGCTAACATGAAGGAATGTCATGATGTCCAGTCCCTTTGCGGCCTAAACCCCTCCGAGAAGACTAGCGGTTGGGAGTGGAGGTGGTCGCCAGGACGACGACGCGTCCTCTGGATGAAACTGACAACTGCTGGTTAGTTCTGTTTCCATGCATTTGACTTGAGAAATCACACAAACAAGGCTTCTTTTCCTTTCTTTTTTGCAGGAGTGTTGCAGCAGAGTGGGAGTGGAGAGGCTTCACTTCCACCGGCGCAGTTGTATGTTGTTTTTTTTTAAGTAAGAGTGTTCCTGCTCACTCAAAGTTGCATCCCACAAGCAAGCTGTGCTCTGACGCAACGCGTCTGGTTTTATTTGGACACGTTTGACAGCTGGGCTGTTTTTTGCTGCTCCATGTTTTGGCCACAAATAGCCAATAGCCTTTTTCGCTGACAGCGCTGACGTTTGATGTAATAACACGCGTCCAGCCTGTGAGTGCTGTTTATCCGCGTGCATGTGACAGCTCACACAAACAGATTTTAAACTCCAGCTCCAGTTGTTATTTTTCTCACTCCAGGCCATCCCTGCTTCACTCCCCCTCTGTGTTTTTTTATTTTATTTTATTTTATTTTATTTTTTTAACATGGAAGTGGAGTCATAAAGCCCTGGAGAACCTCAGGCAGAGCAGGTTTCCTCCCCAAACGCAACGGCTTGGAATCTAAAACATCTACCTCCATCTGATGTCACCACATATATTAATATTCTCATCTCTATTCAGATTTTGATGTAGGTGTTGCTTGAAAATGTGGGATTAGCTTCATATCCTTCCATTGCGTGTACCTTGCCAACAAGATTTAAAATCGTCTTTGCTGCTTCTTCTGCTTTCGTGGGTCCTGGAGGTTTCTGGAACCCATCCCAGCAGACTTACAAGCGAGAGGTAGGGGACACTCCGGGTGCGATGCCGGTGCACCGCGGTGCAACACAAAAAACAAACAACCACTCACACCTACAGGCAATCTGGGACTGGCCAACTCACCTGAACTTGTTCTTAAGGGAATTAATTGTTTCGCTCATAGATTTTTAAAAAATTTTAAACAAAAGTAGGTTAACTAGTCAGTTGTAATGTATAATAATAGGGAATGATTGGGAAGGCAGTGGGAATTACATTTTGATTTTCATCTGGAACTTTTGGGAAATAGCTTGAAAAGTTCCAGTTATAATATTTAGGCAAACTAGGAGAAAACTATGTGCAATTTAACTCAGACCCAGATCACAGAGTGTGAAACAACACATAGAAGATGACATGAAGTCATTTTATTTGCATTTTATTCCCATTTTGAAGCACAGAGTTAATGAGTTCTTTTCCTCATTACAGAACTAAATAAGACAGTCGCTCGTAAAAATAAAAAATAAAAAACAGAGAAAGAAACTTTGTTTATGGACTCTGAACAAAATTGTGTGTTCAGTTTGCGTTTTATTGAGCATGTAGTTGAGCAGATGGCGTGTGAAGATGTTTCGCCACCCTCACTGATAGCAGATCACAGATTCGGAGTCCACGCGGGCATGAAGCGCTACCGAAACGTCTAAACGTCTCAACGTGACGTGAAGAGAACTCAGCCAACGCATTCCTTTATTATCATTAATCGGGTTTTAAAAAGACTTCTCCACTCTGACATGTCCATGAGTCCATTGGATTTGAAGAATCTTTGCTCTGGACGCTCTTCTCCTCATGGTGAGAAGCTTCGATCACCGGGCGGCGCATTGATTGGTTTAGCTTGCAGATATCTGATAGTTTCACCGAACCCAACACCGCTGACCTTTACTGAACTTCCAGGAAGTGATATTGAATATTTATTGGTGCAAACAGTCAATATCTAAACAAGATACATCATAGCAACACAAAAAATAAATCTTATGCCTCTATATATATTGTCTACCCCCCGAAAAAAAACCCCAAAACCAAACGAATGAGCTGCTAGATTTGCTCAGGCAACAATCACCAGAGGAATCATCGAACAAGCGACCTGTCAACAGCATTGATCCGATGAACTGCGACACGCAGCGTGTTCATCTTCGATTGGCCCAGACATGAATAACTCACCACCCCCCCCACCCCCGACCCCAACCAACCAACCCATCTTATCATCAGTGGTTAAATGATGGAATAGAGGTCAGCCGGCAGACGTGAGATGTTTCTATGCCAAAGGATAATAAGCAGAGGCAATTGAGTCCCAATGTTGTCAGGGAGTCACTATCTGCCCCCCCCCCCCCCCCCCCCCGGATAACAAGAGGGGATCAGACCACCGCTTGTCCAGGGCGGCGACTTTGATGTCGCTCTACAAAAGCTATTTCCGAGAGCTCACCTAACCCATCCTCTTCAAGGTCAGGAGACAATGGGGGGTGGGGGGGGTCTCGGACGTGTCCGTGTGATGATTGCCCACCAATCTAATTTCCAAAATTCAGTCAGAGGTGAAACACAGTGAAGGGAAATGTATTTAAAAAGGATGGAAATCTCATTTCGTCTGCTTTTCTTTCTCATTTCACTCGTCCTCAAATTGAATTTTTCCTGTGGAAATAATAAAAGTGATGTCAACGCTTCATGACTTGTAAAGGCAAAGAAACTAAATGATTATTTTCTGCTGCTGCTGAGCTGGACTTCAGCTGGAAGCTCCAGCTTAAAAACCGTAAAGTTGATGTTAAGATGTTTCAAACAGACGTTCATCAAGACCCCCCCCCACTTAAATCAGAGAATATTGGACATGATTGCTGTGTGACGGCTGAACACCTGATCACACTCCAGTAATCAGAGGGAAACAGGCAGAGAAAGAGAGGAAGACGAGGAGGAGGAGGAGGACCTGACTCGGAGAGAGGTGAGGCAGAGGGTGACAGATAGTAGATAAAATCCTCTCCATCACCTCTGGAATTTCTCCAAACTTGTTTTTTTTCTGCAGAAAACTGCACAAAAATAGTGGTTGTGTCTGAAGCCGTCAGCAGTTTGCACTGAAAATGTAGCATAGAAAAGATGAATGTGTAGGAAAAATACCTAGATTGATTGATTCATTGATTGATCACCGATTAGAATTGATTCTCTAATATCAAACAATAACCTGTCAGACCAACGACAGGACATTTATATATATTTTGTTCTTTTTATTATGATTGATTGATGTCTGATCAAACAGGATCTTACAAATAAGATATCAAAAAATATCTTGTTTGCAGGAAGAAAGAAACGCTGCGAAAATCAATTGCAGATCAGATTTAAAACTCAACGTGAGAGTGAATCTGTGATTTCCAGTCGTCTGATGAGTGTTCCTTCTCCTGACGGTGGTGAGAAACCTAATCCCCGTCACCGGTGAACCATCAGATGCGATTGTTCCGAAAACCGAAAAGCCTGGCTTTACCGACTGCAGATTAAAATCGATTTAAAAAGAAAAAAAAAGTCTGCATACGGCTCCCATTGATCCCAGCCAGTAATTACTCTCCTGTTTGGCTTCAGTGTTGCTTTAACAATGACATGTGGGCTTTGAATAAAAAAAACCCAAATGCATCACCAAATGTCAAGGGATATTAATCAAAAATATGAGTTTGCATTGAGTAAAATTATTATTTCTGGCAAAGAGGTTGTGTTTTCCTCCACGTCTACAAACTGAGGAGGACGAATGAGGCAGATCCAGAAACAAGAGGTGGGTTTAAGATATTTTTACACATTATTTTTGACATCAGTGCAAATTATATAAAAAGCAGCAGTGGCCTGATGATCTCCACAAAGAGCCGAAATAAAATAAAATCTGTAACCGGACCTCCATTTCTTTCATTCTTTTAAACAATTTAAACCCTAGAAGTTATTTCCCACTCTTATTTGGGTGTTTAATAACCCCAGCGCCCCCCCCCCCCCTATCCTGCCTCTTTAATGTTAGATCTCTTAGCAGGTGTTTCGTTTGCGGCTTTTTTACGCAGATTATGAAGTTCACGTGAGCGGCTAAATGTCAGATGGAAAGGAATTACATGTAAGAGACATTTGCAAACAAATAACGTAAAGAAAAATACCAACACAGACGCGCCGGTGGCAGCGGGTGTATCCTTCTTCTGTGTTGGAGGCCGGGGGGCGTTTTGCACGCCGTCACGGCGACGTGTGTGTCGTTACTCGTCAGTCATAAATGAACTGTGAGCGCGGCACCGCCAGCAGCTAAAGCGGGGACATGGAAATGAATATGGATGTTTCTCAGTCAGGAGCACAGGTAGACGCACTTTACATTCCTTTGTCTTATTTTTTTCCCCCACAATGCATCTGAAAGAGGGCAGATTTCACCGGTGGCACATGTGCACGGCTTAAAATATGCAAATGTAAACTTGAATTAATCATCTCAGCTCCATCCACTGTGACAATCACCTGACACATGCACACACACACACACACACACACACACACACACACACGCACACACACACACACACACACACACACACAAATGCACATTGCCTACTGTTTTGCAGGCGTTGTGTTTTACAGAGTGGAAGGCTGTACATCTGTTACCTTTTGTCTGCGCTCAAAGCGCCTCGTGCAACACATCTGTTGAACACGCCGACGGCGGCTGCCGCGCACAAACATGTTTTCAGTCGGTGCTTTGCAAAATGTACCACCGCCCACGACTCTCCAGTTGCTCTACGGATAAAAATGGATGCTTCTCCAGAGGTCCTGGAGGTGAACCTACCGCCGCGGGTGAAATGGTGAAGCCCACAAGGAGATGCCGATGACGACGTTTGCAACGTTTACGCTCAACGTGGATGAAAACACCAGCCAGAGCAGTAAACATTTAGTCAGGAGTGGAAGAAAATGAAGGGCCTGGCATCGTAAATGAGAATATCTGGAATATCCCATGAGTTTGGTATTTATCTTGGGTTTATACTTGGTATAATACCAAGAATAATAACACCAATGACTCGGTCATGTGCTTCCATGAGTATTACTGGCTAAACATGGACTCACATGGTTAAGTGGTTTTTTGTGATGAGCTGGAGTCAAGAAGCTGATAACAAAAGAAGAACCGATAACATAATAAATTTACCCATTTTTGAAATGTAACAATAAAGTAAGTAATAAAGTAATAAAGTATTAAAAGTCCTCAACCAATCATGTAACTTTTGGTTAATAACGTAAGAATTAGGGGTGACGGCTGGTAATATATTATTACATTATCGGTTCAGGACATTTATTATGTTATTGGTCAATTACACTTCAAAAAAGGGCAAATGTATCACGTTATCAGCCATTATTACATTATTGGCTTTAACATGGCGTCTCATCCAGGGTGTACCCTGCCTCTAAATAGGCTCTAGCAGTTAAGAGTGGATAAGCAGCTGTAGATGAGTTGATTATAATCACCTCATCTCCTAGAAAGTGGATGAAAACACATGTTAACTCACACACTAGTGCATCAGTGCATCACAAGGACAGATATGTACTTATAGTGAGGCTCTTTCACCACAACAGCACTATTAACCCCTCCATCTCTGCTCCATGTATGAGTCCGGCTGCACTTGAATGTAAAGAGCATCTTGACTTGAGCATGGAGGTCTACATCCTGTGATTCAGCTCAGTCACATGTAGGAGTGTTAGGTCCTCCTTTGTTTGTTTCCAGTCATTGAAATTCCTCTCAGGCCACCAAAAGATGTACGACCTCCACTGATTCGTGTGCAGAATCTGAACACATTGAGGAAACCACATCCAGAAAACTGGTAAATAAAACCACTTGAGCTCAGTTCATGATTACTCTGCGTGATGAGGGCATGATGGGATGTAGAGAGGCGAGCGTTTGCCGGCAAAAGTCTCAGTGAATTCTGGAACCTCCTCAGCATCAGAATGGATTCCTGCAGGTAAGACGCCGCTGTTTCATCACCCATCAGCAGATCAGACAGGTAGGCGTACAAAACATCAGATTCTGGCTCCTGACGAAAATCGTGATCTGCTTTATCATAAAGTTTTTCTTGTACTTTTTTCTGTATTGGAAAAATTGGAAAAAGAAACACTTCTGGGAGCTGGACTTCATCAGTTTGTGTTTCTCTTGTGTTGCTGTGTCTTAATTGTTCTGTAAATTCCATCAACATTAAGAAACATGCAAAAGACTGGGAACATCGTGTTCTATAAAGATCTTTTCTGTCTGGTAGTAAATATGCTGGAAAAGCAGCCAAACATGAGACATATATATAATCAGATAGGCTTTAGTACCGTAAAGCTCATGCAGAGAATCCACTCGCATCAATAGTTATTATCCAGGTGTTTCACGTCTCTGTGGTTTCTTAGCCTCCTGGTAGCTGCTGAAGCTAATGCTTTCCTTTGTTATGTTCCCTTTATTTGTGTTCTTGCTGTGTATATTACACCCATAATGACATCACAACACACCAGTGGATGAAAAATACGCCAGTCCTGCTGGAAATCTCGATAACACCAGCCACCAGGTTTTTGTGAGCATGTTATCTATTGTCAACCAAAGGACCCGAGTGGCTTTTCATTGTCCCTCCAACCTTCCTCTATCACCTTCTCCCAGATCATAAAATAACTACCCAAACACTTCCGACGTGCTCGTCATGCATGCGCTCACTTGTATTTTGCATTCTTATCTGTTCATGTTAAGCAGCAAACTTATTTTTTTTGTACCTGGCTCTCCTGGGCAATCTATCTTTTGGGGACAGCTAGCAATGGGGCAGCCAACTATGCCTAAAGCGAATTAGTCCACTCCATTAATTCACAACCCCCCCACCACCAAAAAATAAAAAATAAATCAATTCTGTTTTCACACAACACCAGAGACATACAAATCATCCAGGACTATTCAAACGACTTCACAGCTCATAAATAAAATGCCGCTATATCATAAATTAAAAGTCCGTCCCGGGAGAACTGTGCTGCTGAAGGACAGCATCTTAAGCACAATGGAAATATTGTTTTGGGTTTTTTTTTCCATGCAACATTTCCTCAGCGTTGATGCGGACACCCACTCCCTGCTGCAATTACTGGAGAAAATCCTTCTGCTAGCGTGCAGCAGTCATTAGCTTCCTACCTGGTGCAGCAGGATGCATGGTCTCCCAAGCATCCAGACAACTCTGCATCATCCCATCCCTCCCATGAGTCCCACCAGAAGCCATCTATTAAATCCACCACCTCATATGGAAACAAACCTCAGCTCGGGTGCTCCTCATTTATAAAGCTTCAAAATTAACAGGAGATATTTTTCGTATTTTTGTCGTCGTTGTTGCTTTTTTTTTTTTTTTTTTTCAATCGCCATTAGTGCCATTCAAGCAGTAATGAAGGAAATTTTAGCACTTCTTGGAAGCAGATTCCACTTTTATGCATCTGCAGTTTGATGGAGGTGTGTGAATACATTTTCCTCCTCGGCGTTATTTGAAATTCCAGGGAGAAGATTGCATCAGCATATTCAACATAAGCAGAGAGTGCGGGAAATAAGGCGCTATGTAACTTTTAAAATGACTTTCTTGTGAAGTCAGATTTAATATGAACAGTGTTAGGGTTGTGTATCCCACACATACAAGCACACAAACACACACACACACACACACACACACACACACACACACACACACACACACACACACATGCACACTTTGCAATCTGAATAGAAGCTGCGTTGTTTCTTTTAAAATGTAGAAATCCTTGCAGGAGGTTTGTGTCTTTGCTGTGACATCTTTGATTCCTGTTGAGGGGGAGTTGATTAACATTTGTTCTCATTAGGTATTCATGGGGAGAATCAACGTTGTCTGGAATTCAAGAGGAAACAATGAACGCATGAAACAACAATGCAAAGGTGGAGCATAATAAAGTGAGGAATGAAATGAAATGCTGGTGGCAAATGAGACAAAACCCGTTCGGTTCACATTTGTTCAAAAGAATGTACCTGGCACACACACACACATGCACACACACACACACACACACACACACGTGCACACACACACCCACACACACACACACACGCACGCACACACACACACACACACACATTTGGAGACACACAGTTTGACATTTATCTGCATTTAATGACATTTCTGCTCCGCTTACTTTGTAGTTGAAGCAATTTTGAGCCGTAACTGAACAACGGAAGACAAAGGTATTAAATTATTTGTATTCAGATTTTGATTTGGCCTGATGACATGTTTAGGAAAACAGATGGGTTTTTTTCCCTCCAGTTGTAAATTATTAAGGATCATTCATCACTGATGAGGCCAGCTATTGATCCGACCAATGATGAGCTGGTTGCAAATGGGATTCTGTCTTTAATTCATCTGTGAAGGTAACTCATGCATGTAACCGACTAGTAGTTTGATCATGTCTGGTTCCGCTGCTAACTAGCATATGGATGCTAGCTGTGTCACAATTATTTTTCAAGTTTTGCTCTAAATGTCCAAAGAAAGCCAAACTGGAACCACATCTAATGAGAGACGACGAGCTTGTTACCAGGTAATCTTTGTCCAACCAGTGAAATAATTACCAGAAAAAAAAATATTGTTTTGCAAAATAAAGTCAAATGTGCCAAAAAAGTTTTTTTTTACAAGAATGTGTACATGTGAGCTTTAATTTGTAAAATTATAGCTAAATCTGGATTTAAAAAAAAAAAAAATTTGCATTGAAAATGCAGATGTATATGTGTGATTGATTCCATCCGGGTTTTTTTGGGAACAAAATGTCAAATTTGTGATGTAAAAGTTTCAAATCCCTGAAAAGTTGAGTGAATCAAGTATGATACGTTTGGTTTTATGGGGTTAAACCAGTTTTGCATGCCTGTTAATGTCCAGCCAATGTCATGATTTTGTCTTTTATTTTGAAAACTCAGTCTGCGTCAGGAGTCTGATGTGGAGATCACAAAAACACAATAATCATTATTATCAGTCGGAACCAGAAGAAGACGGGATCCAGAAATCAGGCGAAATATCAAAACCCAATAAATGAAAACAGGACCGTTGGACAGTCGGACCGGTCTGTTGGGGTTCGCCCCGGTTGAACTCAGCGTATGTAATGTGGAGGTTGATGAGCAGCAATGTGACAGGATGAGCTTGATTGTGTGGGAAAAGTTCTGGAAAGACAGGAGATGTTGATGCACGGAAACAAGATGGGTAGAAATGAGGGATACTCTCAGTTTTCGTGACAGAAAGAGACGAGGGCTGACTGATGTGGTCGGGTCGGAACAACTTCTGCCATTAAATCACACTGTGAACACCCCCGTTCCTGTGTGTTGGAGGGAAACTGAAAACCATCCTGTTGTCTTGGCGACAGTCGCACCAACGGCGACACCACTTGAGAATACATTCGAGGTCACCGCTTCTCTCAGCCGAGATCACAGATCAAATGAGTTTCGGACAGCGTTGGCCGCCACCGGGGGGGGGGGGTATTGATGACGCCGTGACGCAAATCTGCACGCGTGAGCTCAGTAGGTGATTGATTGACCGACAGATTAGAGAGTAATTAATTACGACAGTACTTTGGAATCATGAAAAAAGAAATCCAATCTCAACTAACAAATGACTCAATCAGTGATTGTCAGGATAAATGCGCCACAAACCTCGTGCTTGTTACCGCTGTTGGGGGGTTTTCACTAAATTACCCCTTCTGCCATCGAGTTGAAGTGAACCGTCGGAACCCGTGGAGCAGCGATCGGTCCTGTCGGATGAAGGAAACGGGTCTTTTTTTTTTTTTTTTTGCTGTGTCACAGGTTGTTTTCCAAATCATATTACTGAAATCGTCACCTCCGGGCTCCTGAGGCTCATTGTTCACGTCGTAGTTTTTAATGGGTTTGTTGTTCTTGTGTATCCGATAAGTGGAATCGGCCCTTTGCTCGGCGTTAGCAGCCTTCAGCTAGACGGGATGTACATACAGCTATAATTAGAAGCATCTGTTGGTGAATGTCTCCATCCCACCATCGATGGAGAACAGAAAATTTAATATAAATCTAAAATTTTTTAAAAATTCCTTGCACCCAAAATTCCCATTCATTGGAAATTAGAGTTTGTTTTTAAATTATGATTAAATTTCCATTTAACAATTTGAAGACAAGTGTATCAAATATGACTCCTTCAGGAATTTTTATTTTTATTTTATTTTTATTTTATATTAAATCAGATGCATGTATCAGCATTTTGCATATAAAAAAAATTCTATATTTAGCACAAAAAAACAAAAACAAATTCAAGCTCAAATATATACAAGTTTGTGTTCACAATTGTTTTTGACAAATTTGTCAGACGGTTCCAAATTGTCCACAAATTAGATTTTTCTGTCAGTTAGTTGATGGTTCAGGCTTTAAAGCACATGTGTTCAACTCAAGGCCCGGGGGGCCAAATGTGGCCCACCGCATCATTTTATGTGGCCCGCGAGAGCATTAAAGGTCAGACTGTCTGAAAAAAGATCAAAAGTGTGCTTTGACCAAAACTACATTTCCCACAATGCAGTAGTTAAGCCCATTTTAACACTGACAAAAACATTTTTTAACAAGGTTAATGTCATAACTTGTGTTTGATGTTATTTTTCTGTATGACATCACATGTGCTAGAACTATCAATCTCCAGGTTCTGCTGATGGAACGTTGGTCTGAATTAAAGCAGTCGGCTTCTTATGAGCGAAACAATGTGTTAACTTTCCACAAATACACAGCATGCATAAATAAACAGTACACCAGGTCTGAGTTTTGAATTGGGTCATTATTAATGGGCCGGCTCTGGCAAGCATTCAATAATATACTCCCGACCTGTTTTCAATTGATTACATTTCCAACCTCCACAGAGGAATATATTCATTTCACTGCTTATGTGATGGCAGTCATCCAAGCCGGCGCTATAATGCAGCGCTGCTTCATTTGATACGGGTGAATTAGGAGCAGCGGTATCAACACGAGTAGAAGAGAGCGACTCAGAATGAGTAGATTCCCTAAGACTTCACACTAAGATGATGGGCAATTTCCCATTTGCTCCTTCTCCAACACTTAAAGCACAAAACAAATGTTGTGTGTCAGTCAGAGTGGCAGATTGATTTGATGCCGAAACAAAGGAATCCATTAATGGAAGTCATAAATGCTGAGCGGTGGAGTGAAACTTCTGTGTGGAGGAAGAAATGGAGGAAATAATGGGGGTTGGGTTGGGGCAGGGGGGGGGGGTACCGCAGTGATTTCTTTCCAAACGTGATCAAAAATTTAACAGGAAGTAGGAAATGTGAGAGGGATGTCTGCACCGCCAACAGGTTGACGCACACAGGAATGTGAAAGAAAATGTTTTCTTTTTGGGAAAATATTTAATAAATTGTATGCAAGCAAACCTTGGTTTTCGAACGCTTTAGACATGGAACAAATCGGAATTCGACCAAAAAATTCAGAATTTTTTTTTGGTCTTAGAAGTCGTACAAAATTTGCAAGTCGAATAATGCGAAACAAACGCCTTTTTCTCGCCGCCAAGCGCGAGGAAAAGGCAAGAAAAGTCAAGAGAAAACGTGATGGTAATGTGCTTTTTATTTTAGTTTACTGTATTCAATCATTTTTCACTTAATTTGCGTTCCATTGCCTACGCTACGAGTTACGGTAACGTAAGCTTCTGTCCAAAACACGACGGTAGCTCGTACCTTTTCTTTCTCGTGTTTGCTTCTTTCTTTTACATTTCTTTGATGTGTTTCTTTACTATACGATTTGATATATAAATGACATTATGAAATAACATATAATGTTGAAAAGAGGTAGTTTTCTAGCATCTTGGAACGGATTAAGACCATTTGCATTATTTGTAATGGGAAAAATGTATCTGGAACTCGAACGAGAACCTCCAACAATACATTTCCCGTAGGTTTCTACATGAGCTGGCACATGGGGGGAACGTTGCAACCGTCTCTTTCTGTGAAGCCACGATGAGGTTTAGCAGCATATAATGACATATTTTTCAAGTCTGAGCTGCTCTTCTAACCCTTTTCCGTCGCTCCTGGAGTGATATCAACTTTTTACATCACATTTCCTCTCATCCCAGATTCCCCAGCATAATAAGTCCTTTTTTTTTTTTTTAGTCTAATGAAAGAGTGTAATAATGTGCTTTAGTAATGCACATAAACTCAGACAACCTTGTGGCACTCATTAAACTTCGCCTCATTATTTTCTTCTTTTGTATTCAATGTTTCTAAATGTGTATTCCCCCCCACCCACACAACACTAGTGAGTCCACGGAGGGAAGTAATTGAAAACTGCTCAAGCAGAATTCCCAAGTCATCCTCTTCCTCACTTCACAGATGAGGCACATCGCGGCCTCGGCGTCGAGCCGGAAGTCATCTCGTATATCCGGGCCACCAAGACGGGTTTCCACATAACCGAAGGTCATTTCACCCAAATCAACAGTCAGCGCGGTTAATGTGTTGCATGTGTATCTGTAATCATTCCAGGCAGGAATATAAATTCTGTTTGATGAGATTACACTGCGGACGATTCACATCAACACATAAGCTGGCAGCCTTGGGAGGGAGTTGTCACTATTTTTAGAGCTGCTATTTAATTTTTCATAAAGTGTTCGCCATGTGTGTTGTCTGGTTTCCCCGCTGTGACAGCGGCGACAACATGCTTTTTTTCCGTCCTGGCTGACCTATATCAGCCAGGACGGAAAAAAACATAAGTACGGTGTTAACACAGATATTTAGGAGTTTGTTTTTTTTGCAAATATTTTTGAGCCTCAAGCCCTAGAATGGATTTCAAATGAGTGACAACTGAGAGTGGGAGTCAGGAAACGATGAGTTGTTAAAATTGGTGTGCTCCCAATTGAAAACTATCGTCCAATTTGTCTGCAAATCTTGCTGAAAATGTTTCCTTTTCTTGAGAAATTCGCACAGATAAACTCATGTGTAAATTTAAAGGAGTAAAAGAAATACGTTTTAACTTTTGTCAGAAGCATTTTGTTGCAGAAAAACTGTAGAATTTGTCTTATTCACATCAGATTCCTCTCTAGAAGGCCTCAGGCTGGGATTTGACCCTGCATCCTTTTTACTCTCCATCGTCACCCCCCATCCATCTATTGTTTTAATACAGAGGTACCTCTATTTACGAAATGAATTGGTTCTGGAAGAAATTTCGTAAGTAGAAAATTACGTACATTTTCCATGCAAATGCCCTAATCCATTCCAAGCCCCCCAAAATTCAGACATAAATGTTTTATAAAGCATAAAAATGCATCAAAACATGTAACAAATACATGTTACAATTATATTATTACACAATAAATGAGAGTTGTGCATAATGTAAAAAACAAAGAATAAAGTAAAGAATAATAATGACGGTCATTTACCTTCTAACAGCTGTCCTCATTGTTTTTTGCCCTCTTTGGTTCATGCCCTCTTGCCCCACCATGAACAACAGAGTGAACTCCAGTCCTCCTCCTGAACTTCTCCAACCACCCACGCAATGCCTTAAACTCCTTAAACGTCCTTTAGTTTTAATAACTTGGTGATTGTAGATATATTACGGCCATATTCTTTGGTGAGATCAACCAAACACGTCCCCTTTTCAGGCTTTTCTATGATCTCTTGCTTTGTTTGTACGAAAAAAAACTCTTTTCTTCGTCTTTTCTTTTCCTCTTTTCTCCGTCACTTTCTTGGGGTCCGTAGTGAATACTCTAAAAGTTAATATATTTATGTAAAACCTCATGGGTCGAAGGCCAAATGACGAGGACGCTGCATTGACACCTACGTAGCTACACACAAAGGTCCCTGTTAGCCAATGGGATGCCAAGATGCTAGGTAATAGCCAATGGCAGAGCAGCTATGAGAATGTTACGTTCAGGATCCTGTGGGAGCTGGGAGTATCAGCCCATACTGTATTTTTACCTTTCATCACTCGAAATTTCTTTCGTAACTAGAGGCAATATTTTCGTGTTGAGGCGTTTCGTAAGTAGAAACTTTCGTTTGTAGAGACATTGGTCAGTAGAGGTACCGCTGTATTTATAACTGTTATTTACAGCACACCAAAGCGAGGTGATTCCCACTAACGTGACGTTTTCCAGACAGACCTGCCTGAAGGGAGCCTTACAGACTTGCTGAAAACAGAAGTGCAGCTGTCACCGGCGCCGTGTCACAACCACCTGGGTTCCAGCGGCGTCTGCATCAGACGCGAGCCGCCTTCACAAAAGGCAAAAAACGCAACGTTCAGCTGCCACTCCGCGAGAGGCAACAGATGTAGGAGTGTTTATCCTCAGGTTCCAAAGACCTCCATCCTGGTTGGAAAAGTAGGCCGTTTAAAAAAAGAAGATGAAGCAAGAGGAAAAAACAAAAAACAGAAAAAGAGGCCAGCAGCTGACTCGCCGGTGGCTGAACATCAAGCACACACCGTGGGGGCCGCACTTTGTGCTGCATTAGGAGGGGGTGGGGGGGGATTGTTCAGTGTGCCAAGTGATTTTTCAATTTGATTTCCTGGATTTGTGCTTTAAAAAAAAAAAAAATGACATGATGATTCAGTCGCTCCCCCACACGTGAGGAGTAGATTTATTCCAACCTCAATGAGAGAATTAGCCGTGTGCACGAAAAAGGGGGGGGGGGGGGTTATAACATAAGACCGGAAAGAAGTTTCTGAATTTGTAGTCGGACATAAATTATGAAAAGATCAACAGAAGTTAAGGCTCTGCAGAAAGCAGGGCTCACAATATTCAGTGAGAATGTCTAATTAGCTGGGCTGCAGTGGTTCTGAATGTAGGTTGTGGATGAAATAAGATATAAACAACTTTAAAATGAGAAATAAAGCAATTTTAAAGAAGACAAAATTCTTATTTTACAACTGCCAAGGAAGGAAAATAAAAATCCAGGAGGCAAAATCGAAGAGTGTTTCATACTTCACCTTTAAGTCTCCTTCAGGTTAAAGTTCTGCTTCAATTCAGTCTATAAATTGATCCGAGTCTGTTTTCACATTAATAATTGAAATTCTCATTTAAAGGCCAACGGGAGTCGTTTATGAGATCATAAATAGGGAAAGGATTCTGTTTAAAATCCTCCGGATGCACAAGTCCCGTGTGGAAACGTGAGCCGTTACGGTCAGCTTTAAGACGTCTGGTTGGAAACCAAACATTTGCATCGTCTTCTAATTTAATTCATGACATCATCACAGCATTGGTGCTTTTCTTTTTTCTTCATTCTCATCATAAACGACTGGATTCATCCTTCAGGGAGGGGGCTTTATTCCAGAGCAGATGTCAATTACTTTCAATATTTTCTCATGAAATAACAACATAATTATTCAAGTGGGGCTTTTATTGTAATTGGAGATATTTGTGTTTGTTTTCTTTTATTTTCATGGTTACAAGAACTTTCAGGGCCCTACTTGAAAAATTATTAAAAGGTGTTTATGCGTAAAATTCTACATATTCACTCCCTCAATTTCGATACTTTGACATTTTGGGGATGGAAATTTCACTTTTGTCTAATTTGTGATTGGTTCAGGAACAAAAACAGGAAGTAGGCAA
This sequence comes from Antennarius striatus, assembly GCF_040054535.1. Taxonomy (NCBI): domain Eukaryota; kingdom Metazoa; phylum Chordata; class Actinopteri; order Lophiiformes; family Antennariidae; genus Antennarius; species Antennarius striatus. The sequence goes on along the minus strand of NC_090779.1, from coordinate 23,783,453 downwards.
ATAGACCGTCTTTATTGTTGTTTTACGTGAGCTTCATTTGCTCCAGTTGCATTAGTAACACTCCGATGACGGAATAACAAACTGATTGTCCTGAGGTTTTTTTAAAAAAAAGTCACACACGCCGCTGTTGAGTGGGCCAGGATTAAAATCCAGCCGGGAATTCATCATAATCCATTACATGTCAGGCAGCAGCATCGCAGCCAGGAGAGACTCCTGCCCACCTGGTTTTTAAATCACGTTTATGGAGCCAAAAAAAAATGGAAACAAGAACAGAAAATAGCTTTAACAAGGTTGGTAAATTTGAGCTTATTATGGAAGCTGTCAGTGTTATAAAATGAACTCTACTCCTCTGTCAGCGTTTTTTTTTGTTTTTTAAAGCCTTTTTCATCTCAAGTTTGTGGTGAAATGATTGTTACTCTGACAGCTGCACCTGAAAATTCTACAGTTTAAAAACAAATTAGAACAGCAAGGTTTGCTTATCAGAGAGCTTTTCTGGATTATTACACTACACTTTCAAGGCGAGAAATTTTACCAGATATTAAAATTCTCCACAACTTGTCAATCACATGATGTTTGGCACAACTGTTGGCACGAAATTAAATAAAAACCCTAAAATTACAAGATATCAAGATGACTCCCAGAATGTAAAGCACCAATTAGATCCAGGGGGAGTGTCTAATGGAGCCCAAAGCCACTCCTCCCTGCTCTGATTGGTTCACCAGATGAGACTTTTTTAAGAACATATAATAAGTTATTTTTTATTAAAGTTACGTTCTGCAGCAGACATAATATTGTTTGTTTGTTTTTTGTTTTTATTTAATTATTGTTTAATCTACTTTTGCTTTTAGATTAGATTAGATTATTAGATTAGATATACTTTAATGCTCCCAAACTGGAAAATTCACAATTTTCCATCCAAATACTATTACACATCACTTTTTTCATACATTATAAATTGTTAGAATAACTTTCTTCTTTCACTTTGTCAAAATACTAAAAGACATAATCTCACAAAAAATCCAACATGGATTTCTGAGTCCTGAAGGTGTGCATCTCATAATCGGTTATCTTCACTTTGCCTATTTTTAGGGTTTTTTTTTAAAAAGGCGTTGGTGTCAGTTTGACAGGTAGCGTTGTCGTCTCTGTCCTTGGATTCAGACGTTCCAGTTGACTCTTTTGTCGTCTCACTCACAACTCGTCCTCTTTTGGATTTATTTCTGACTGATGTGATCTTTTCATGCTCTCGGCAGCGCTGGCGGGTCTTCAGTGGAGCTAAACGCTGCCTGTTTGTGATGCAGGAGACGATTCATCCTGCTGCAGGTTGATCTGATCAGCGACGCATCTGTCATCTGATTATTATTAGTATTAATGTACTGTTCCTAAAGTTGAAAGTCCCGCTCAGAACTATTACAAGCCTTAACATTATGAGCTGGTGTTTGACTATTATTTAAATGATCGTTTGATGGCTTTTTACCGCTCCTCTAGGAATGCTCATAATATTGCCGCTCTCAGGATGAAGATGAATAATGTCAGCAGAGGTGAAACAGCTTTTAGAACTGCTAATGTCTCAATATTGTTCTTCATCTGATCTTTATTCCTCAGACTGTTTAATTCAGAGCTGAAAGAGACGGATTCCTCTAACTGAAGCTCGTCAGGCTTTACGTGTGACTCCAGTCCAAACAGCCGACACCCGCTAGCAGGCCCTCTGGCAGATCACACGGGACGCCTTAATATACCTGTGAGGCTGAGGTCTAAATGGAAGCAGGAGACCTGTCACGGTGATGGATATGTTTTATTTTTCCCGTTTATTCACCCTGGCATTTTGAAGAGACAGCGGCCCGAGCGGCGCTCAGCAGGACGTCATGTTGGTGCGTCCTTCTCGCCACATGAAAGGTTTGTGCGTCTCACAGCAGCAAAGTTTGACATTTACCAAATCCTGAAAAACTGGAGGATGTTTATATGATTAAAAGTACATCCAGGAGCAAATTTTAATGTGTGGAGGAAAGATTTAATGTTACATACATGCAGGGTTTTTTTTTCCTCCTGCAAACAAATCTCAAAGGGAGGGATGACATAAAAAGAAATATCAGAAATACCTCAAATTTAGAGGAGCTGGAATACTTAGAGTACTTTCCACACTATAAGATGCACTGGAATATAATACACTGATAATCTTCACGATGGAATCACGTGATCGGGTTCAATACGAGACAAACCTGCCATCCTGCATGTTCACACGTGATAAACCTGCACTTTCAGCACCCAGTCAGATCATAAGTGACGTTGTTCTTAATCGTACTTCTATCTTATTTAAAGTATCTCATTGGTCCAAAGTAAATGACATTTAGAGACATTAAAATACACAAACTAATTTTTTTTTTTACAATTCCATCACGGTCGTCTGAACTTGATTCAAACTGAATGCGAATGGAGTTCCCCACCCCATCCATCAGATGTTTCACCCTGTCATTAACGCAAGAGGCAAACCTAATAAAATACTAATACCAAATAGTAATGAAACATTTCTGTTTTATGACTGTAAATAAATAAAATTCCTGATTGACCCGGCCCTGAAGTGGAGCAATTACCCCGTTACATTTGTCACCTGCTGTTGGATTTATTGTCTCTTTAATTCAGCCTCCGTTCGGGACGTTAATTAGAAATGATGAACGTCTGGACAGGAATCAGAAGAAGGACTTCTGTCTCCGAGAGCGGACGGTTGAGTTTCTACAGGAGAAGGTGGGTCTCTTCATGATTTGTCATCATCCTTGACGGGAGCAGTTTGGGGTAATTAGAATATAGAATCCCAATACTGATGATTTATAACTTTTAAATATCACCCATGGCAGATGATTAAGACAAAGTAACACGGCCACCTTGGTAAAAAATGGTATTTGCTTAAATTGTTCTCTTATAAAGTCGTCTTGGCTCTTTGTTTCCCACCAGTCACTGGGAATAATCCATCCAGACAGACGCTAATCTAATCCGAATCATTCAACATAATAAAAAAAAATAAAATAAAAAAAATCCTGACAAATAATGGAAGATAAATATCTTATTGACCCAAATGACTAAACAGGTTGGCCCAGAATAGAAAAGATTCCATCGCTCCGTAATTTCTGTTGTCATTGAACCTGAACGCCTCATTTCCAACGGAGGCTTCAAGAAAGATTTATAATTAATTCACCTGCTGGATTTAAATATACGTTAAGAAACCAGATGAAAACTATTTTGTAAATCCAAAAACCAGATGCATACATCATTTGTGTAGCTTTAAGGTGTGTGTGTGTGTGTGTGTGTGTGTGTGTGTGTGTGTGTGTGTGTGTGTGTGTGTGTGTGTGTGTGTGTGTGTGTGTGTGTGTGTGTGTCCGTATGTTCAGTCAGCAGAAAACTGACATTAACATCAGAATCCAGAATAAATCAAACAGCAAACACTGGATAGAAAGAAAAAACGTTACTGCAGGTCATCATGTCAGCGAACGCATCGCGGTTTATGAACTTTGGGACCGCCGCTGGCGAAACTCATCATTCATAATAATACATATAACACGTCCCACCAGTGTTCATGTTCCGCTTCGGATTATGAAATGCATAATTCAAATATCAGCTGAATGATTTGCATAGCCTCCTACCGTTCTCTCAGAGCAGCAGAGTAATCTGTTTACCATCCTGCAGGAAGCTGCCACTTGTAATAAAGCCGCCAAAACACAAAGTTAAATTTGGATTCATTAAGATTTGTTGCATGTTTTCCCATCGTTGAACCAACTTAACTTTGTTTAGGTAATTTTAACATGATGTGTTTGCAGAAAAGCGTGATGCAGGATTTGGATGTCGCTCTTTATCGAGGCTTTGGATGCGATATCTCCAGAGAAGGTCCGTTTTAATATCCTGTGCTACCAAATGTTATGCTAGTGGAGGTTATGACAGATACATGGTGAAAATAACCTTCAATGGATGGAAGTTTGTTATTTATGTCTTCCTGAATCGTCTCTTTATTTGGATACGAACCTGAACGTTATATAACCTTATTTCTCCTGCAGCTTCTGCTCCAATTAGAATTAGGATTAAATATCAGATCAGGAACTTCACCAGCGTCCCCTTTACCTCCTTTTTTAATGGTTAATTTTTCAAACCCATGGATATAAATTGCTGTAAATGACATAAGTGATTTTTCTGGAGCTCATACATTAACATTTATTTACCCCTGAAGTAGAGCAGATAGAGGGATCGTGTTTTTTTGATGCTGATGAGAAAAGATATATTGAAAAAATTGTTTAAGCTTCACTTCACCGGCCTTGACTGAGACATCCCTGAAAACCTAGAATGAACCCAGTTCCCTGACAGATCCACATACAATTCTGCTTTAAAAATAATGTTGTTTAATCTGTGTATGGAGAGCAGATAGCTGCGTATCTCTTGGAGGAAGTACATCTGTTGGAATAAATCAGGGGCGCCGGTGAATCCTGCAGCTTTACCCGGTGCCGTCGCCTCATTCCGTCCACATCACAAGCAGAAATGAATGATTTAGCTGCAACTTTATCAATTCCAGCCAGTTCTTGACATGCATTAGTTTGATGTGTGTCATTGGCTGCTATGTTTAATTGGGAGCTGTCTGCACAAATACAAGCCTGGGGAGGAGGGATGGGTTGACAGAAAAACAACAATCCCCACCGGAGAGCAGAAAACTGCCACTAATAAAAGATGTGATCGGCTCTTTGTGCGTTTCCATGTGACACTCCATTAGCAGGACGACGACGCAGGTTGGGGATGGATAGGCAGATCTGTATACTCTGTAATGGTGTTATTTGCATCTGCTCCATGGAAAGTGGGGACAACATGCGAGTGTTTATTTACCAGAGAGCATTCCAATATGAAATGTGCTTGCTTTTTTGATTAATGCGATATCGCTGCCTCCAATTGAACGTACCAACCAATTGCTCACGCTATCCCACACGCGTGTGTTTTATATCTTCAGGCAAAGATGCGCCATGTTCACTTCTCTGGGGTCATCCATATTTCAACATGCCCTACGGTGGGTAGGTGATTGAATTAATCCATATTGCTGTGTCCTACAAATTCCTCCAGCTGTGCATATAAATAGCAGTTGCAGATGATCAACATCACTTTCATTTAATGCAATTTTAAATTCAACAATTTTCCTTCATAAATTCGCATTCGGCGTTTGCATGTTTCATATTCTGCAGTGGAAATAAACACATTAATACAGTTTGACCCTAACTGTGTGTTATGGTCTCCCCTCATCAAATAGAAGCCTCGCTTTATTTATTTCTAATGTTGTTTGTGGTTGATAGTAAATATTTTCTAGCTTTTTGCATCCGATCACCCTGCCTGAACTTCTGTACTCTCAATATTTTAGTAAGCGATTACAGCAATTATTGCTGTTAATAAATGAAAATGCTTTTTAAATGAATGTATAATTGGTTCAATCTGTGAAATGTATTTGCAAAAAAAAATAAAAAAAAATAAAAAAGCAGCGCGATGGGAATCACTTGGGGATTATAATGAGCATCATCCTTTTAAGTAATCAGCAATGCAAACTCGGCATATTTTTTCTGAATTTTACTGGCTTTACTTGCATAAAATGAGATACTTTTTTTTTCTTTCCAATGCCTCAGCAGAACTCATCCGCCGCTGGCTCTGCAGTGTCTGCTGCAGGGTGGGGGTGGGGTGGGGGGGTGATGTTGGATGGGGGAGGGGGGCAGGTTCAGCGGGAGACCACTAATCATAAAGTTGATGTGAAACTTTGCTGTAAAATGAATTTTCTGATCAAGATGTGTATTAGCTTTGACCACAGGTGGTATGGATTTTAAGGTGGTATTGGGTAATTAGTAATTAGAACCTCATCATCTGTTCTATGTGACTTTTATTTAATGCAGAAAGTTTTGTCCACTCAGGTCAAACTTCCAACTGAGGTAAGAAATAATTTCAGTGACTTTGTGGGAAACCATGTGGGGCCTCTTTAATCCCACTTTGAAATGACTCAAGTATTTCACAAAATTACTGACTTGCTCCTTAATATACTGTAGACTCCAACTTCCAAGGGCACCATCACCAGTGATGTGTTACACTAATATCACGACTGTGGATCCGCTGAACATCTTTAAGTTTCGTGTTTTCTCGCCTCGCTGTGTCACATCCCTGCAGAAAACATGCACAGATGTGGCATTTCCACCAACAGGCCGACGTCTCGGTGAGGATTGTGTTCTTTTAAATAAATCTCCAGCGGGGTTTACATCAGCGACGCCACGAGAAAGTCTGCTCAGAACCAACACCTACAAGATTTAGACAGATATTTCGACCGAATACCAGAAAATGACTTGAATTAGGATGCATGGCGGCAGGAGGAATGTCACGTCATGTACAAAAATAAAGCTGAAACCTTTTCCCGCGAAACGCGTCTGCACGCCGGCGGTGAGGGGGAGGGGGCTGGGAAACAAGTTCCTGCCATGCACCCAACTGAGTCAATCATAAGCAGGACTCAGATGTCAGTCATGACGATTAGCCCTCTTTAATGACTACACCTATCCCACATTACATCATCACCACTGTCAGGTGAATAACACTGATTATCTCTCCTTATGATTGCGCCTGTCAGTAGGTGGGATGTATTAGACAGCAAGTGAACATTGTGTATCCTGAATGTACCACATTAGACTGACATTGATGAGGGGTCGAGTTGTGATTAGCATCTGTTCCGGTACCGACCGGTCCAGGGTCTAGGTGAAGACAGCCTGCAGAGAGGGGGCCAGGTCATGGGCAAAAAAAGTGAAGACTGACCCGTGTGGTCCAGTCGCAAAACCTACTGCAATGACCTTGGGGGGCATCAGAACCGGATGAAATGGACTTCAAGGAGTTGACTTAGCCTTCAAATACAAGTAAACCTTGGTTTTCGAATGCTTTATACATCGAACAAATCGGAATTTGACCAAAAAAATTTGCTGCCAAGCGAGAAAAACATTCACGTATGCCAACTGCTCACCACCACAAAGGTAAAAATTCTTATCTTTACTGTTCTTATGCTTTAACTTAATGTGCTTTTTATTTTAGTTTACTGTATCCAATAACTTTTCACTTAATTTGCGTTCCGTTGCCTATGGTACGAGTTACGGTACCGTGAACTTCTGTCCACAAGGCGACGGTAACTCGTACCTTAGGCTAACCTGATTACGGTGATGTTTTTCTTTCTTTCTCTCTCATCTTTGCTCCTTTCTTTTACATTTCTTTGATATGTTTCATTACTATACAATTTGATATATAAATGACATTATGAAATAACATATTAGGTTGAAAAAAGGTAGTTTTCTAGCGTCTTGGAACGGATTAAGACCATTTACATTATTTGTAATGGGAAAATAGTATCTGGAATTCGAACAAATCGCTATTCGAACAGCCTTCCGGAACGAATTGTGGTCGGAAACCGAGTTTTGCCTGTACTTCCATATCCATAAATGGAGCCCCCTTTTCATTCCTTTATAGGGCCCAAAGGGTCTGTTGTCCCAGTGTCAGGTACTACACACCTTCAGAGGTCCAGGGTCCAGTCACTATGGAAACAACACAGTAGGAACTGTACTTGGTGTAAAAAAAACAAAAACAGGTCGGTGGGGTTTCTGATCTTTCTACATCCGGCCACTAGGGGCGATCAAGATGCTTTTACTTCATATTTGAAGCTTGGCCCATCCATCTTACACAGTAAAGGGGTTGAACAATTTGTTTCCGTGCTCAACGACATAAATTCAAGCTCTTTCTTTGTGGATTTGATAAATTGTTCACATGAACACAACCGAGCTGAGGGCTCGTGAACAGAAGGGAAGTTTTTTTTTTTTGTGCAATGCAACCTTGACACTGTGATTTCAAGAACACAAACTGTAGACGCACACTGATCGTTCACACTTCTCGTTCTCGTTCCTCCTCTTGCTGCTGCAGAGGTCCCTCATCAGAAATTAAGATTTGTTCGCTGAGGGATGGAAATGAAGATCATCGCCCTGAGCAGCTGGTCCTCCCAGAAGCAGCCATATGGACCACCAGGGCTGCTGTTGTATTCACATTCAGTCCTGTCCAACACGCTGGAGAAAATTAGAGTTCAACCTGCCTGTCTGTCTGCAGCCCGCCGAGCTCCGATCCACAACAGGAATTCGCCCGGGCTGTTGTCATGGCAACAAGCAGAGTCTGGTGTGCTCAGCTTGAAAGGACCACAAAGAACTTTTAACGGAGAATACTTTCTTACACCTTTGTCTCACTGGTCTTGATGGGGAGAGAACATCAATATATGGATGTCTCAGAATTAGTTTGAATTCATGATGCTGTTTTGCTGCTGAGAAACAACTCACCGTGGAATCAGAAGGTTTTATAACCTGTTTTTACCGAATAGCTTGAAAGACGAGTTCATTAAAAATGAAAATTCAAGCATTATTTACTCAACCCCATGCCGATGTAAAGTTTCTGAGTCCACAAAAAGATTCCCGGAGCTTCATATTAAAGATAAGCAAATCTGCTAAACAATTGAAGAGACGTTTTTAAAAATGAAAATATAAAAAATGTTAAAAAAAAAAAAAATTTACAAAGTAATTTTTCTAGAAATTAAAATGTCATAAATTCATCTTAAAATTAATCAAATCAAACATGTGTCCAAAAAAAGAATGAAAGAAAAACTTACTTAAATGAAATTTTAGCAACAATCTAGGGTTTATTAAATCAAGTTTCGTATGGACAGGCCTATACTTATTACACTTTTATATCAAATGCAGCAACTTTAGCCCCTCAGACATTGAAATTTAAATACAGCACAGCCTGAGTGGCTTTGTTTAGAACTATGAAAGTATTGGACGGAATAAACCACATTCTGATGAGTGCTAAAAGAGATAAATGTGAAGTTAACCCTGAAGGAGTCCCTGGAGGAATTAAAATGGTGCATCTGCTTTAATTTGCACACTAAACCATTTACGCTATGTTGGCATTTTTTATTTTCAAGGATAAATCCAGAAGCAAGCCTGTCTGCGGTAAATTCCTTATAAATGCAAGCAGTACATTACAGTAAGTAGGTTTTAAAGCAAATGTAACGCCACTCAGATTTATTTTCAACCTTTTAGGTGTTGTTATTTGAGGTCGAACTGCAAAAGAAACTAAATAAAGAATACTTTTATACTACTGGAGCATAATATTGGTGTCTATGAATAGATACGACCTAAAAGAATTTAATCCCAGTGTCAGGAACGCAGCACCTGTGGTGTCAGGCCTCTTTCTGATCAGCTGATCATCATCATCGTCGGCCTTTGCTGCCAGCACAGCTTTAACATTAATAAAATGCTAATGCTATGACGGTAAAATTGCTAATGAGATGCGGTGCTATTCATGCGTCTCATGCCCACTTGTGTATGTGTGTGTGTGTGTGTGTGTGTGTGTGTGTGTGATACAGTCACATTTGTCCTGACGCAGACTCGAGCAGAGTGTTGTCGATGCCGATGGCGTGACGCAAGCGGAGGAGGTAGGAGAGCGCCAAATGTTTTCAGCACGGGGTTCAGGGCCTCATGGACCAACCGCACCTTACCATTGATTAACTCAAACAGATTTAGAGGTGATCTGATCGCCGTTCTCTGTGCTCATTTAGAAGAATCGGATCACAATTTCCCTTTTTCTGACAACGTGGCTCAACTTTGAGCTAAATCGTCTTTGCAAAAAGACACCAAGGGACAGAAATACCCACATTTTAAATTGTAAATGCACTCTTTCCTCACAGATATCCTAGTACTTGTCCTGTCGTAACCTTTTTTCTCCCACTGAACCCACAGGAGTCGTGTTTTCCTTCCCAGTACTAGCTCTTGGCTGCACATGTTACAAGTCCGGTTATTTTAAAAGCATATTTAAAAGCTTCTGGGAAACATGTAGGCTGGGGTCAGTCCTGTTCATCTGTTCTTCACAGCCCCCTCTTCCCCTAAATACACCAAACACTTCAGAATAAAATGCTAACTTGGTGCTGCCGTCTCAATATAGATGCAAGATGCACGACGACTCCCATCTATTTTTCAACCACAACAGGCTGCAGCGATGCAGCACATGACCCAGCAAGATGGTATCGTGTTCACAACGATGGTTTATTTCAGTTTGTGCTTTGTGCTTTGACTGATCAATATTCCGCCCGGGCCGGATTTGAAATACTTTAATTCATGTCGACTGTGCGGGCGACGCCTGCCAAAGACGGAGACGTCAAACAGAGGTGGCCTATTGATTAGAAATGCAACACAGAGAAAACACTTTTATGATTTCCACTCATGAGTAAGATAGTTTGTGTGTGTGTGTGTGTGTGTGTGTGTGTGTGTGTGTGTGTGTGTGTGTGTGTGTGTGTGTGTGTGTTGTTTTTGTTTTGCTCTAAGCTCGTTTTGCTGTGGCCGCGAGGCTCTGCCTCTTTGAATCAAAGTCAAGTGACAAATTAAGGAGGCATTCACACTGTCAGGACCAATCCGTTCACAAAGCCAGGATGTACTTGAATGCATCGTTCTGCAGAGGTAGCTCTGCCGTGTGTTTATTTCCCACACAGGTGATGGATTTGAACACGATTCACGACCCCATCCGAAAGCACTAGAGGGACTATGCCTCCCACCCCCACCCCCACACCCCAGCCCCACCATGACCTTTTTAAAAAATGGATTTCGTTATTGAAAATCTGTCTTTAATAGATGCACTCTCCACATTTCAAATAAGTCACAAAAAAAACCAAAAATCAGGGCTATTTGGAGCTCTTCTTTATGCAGCGTGTCGTCCTCAGTGTTCTGACGCGTTGCTGGCGAAGGTCACGGCCGCATTCCTTTTTTGGATAAAAGCAAGCCAGAAAGTGCTGGTGCTAAATTGAAAAAGCTGCAGCACACAGGGTTTTCTTTTTTATACGTCAAACAATGAAAGAATTTTTTTTTCTCATCTAACTGAACTATGAAGGGCAGAAAAAGAGGAGATCTCTGAGCCACCAGGCCTCCCACAGAGAGGACCGTTTACGTCAGAGGCAAACGCCACAAAACCGGTCGGTTACGTCCACCAATGGGGTTTTATATATATTCACCAAAGCAAAGTGGTACTTCAGTATTATTATTTATGCTGCATGCTGTAGTTCTGCCTTTTTCAGAAGTTCAAAAATGTCAAATAAGCCCCTCCCCTTCCTGTTACATTCATGAGATAGCAGTCGTTGAAGGTGAGTGTCCATCCAGGTACTCTACCTGCATTCTGACACACCCCAACACTTCAACGCCAAACTGTCCAGCGGATTCCCATTCGTTACCTCTGGGACTTACATCCACACCTGATGTGGGCGGGACATGACCACACTGTGTGGAATCACAGCTTGAAACTGTCGAGGTTTTCTCAGTGTTTAAACAGCGTGACGGCTCGGCATGTCGCTGATCAGATATATGTCACTGCACGGAAATATCACGAGTAGAAAAGGACGCCTTTAATCACTACTTCAAAGTAGAGCATCCTGTGTATTTCGGGTTGTTGGGGGCGTCAAGACACTCGCTATATGATTTAAGATCACAAAGTCAAGTGTAACCCCACCCACCCCCAGCCCTCCATGTGCATTAGCACGTGCGACGGTGGCGCACTATCGGCGTGAGGATGACTCACCACAGATCTGCAGCGAGGCTTCGCCTGCAGGTACGCTCACAAAGAGAAAACGCTGGCTGCCACGGCGCTGCCCTGGAGACAAATGGCTGTCCAAATAGTACATTAAGTGCACAGCAGGATAATTAGGAAATAATGCGCTGATGCTGAAAATAAAGCACACAGGAACGTTTGGGAATCGCTCGCAATTACCGGCGCTCGCCTCTCTACCCGACACGTTCATTGCTTTTGTAATGACTCTGTACTGTAACCCAATCAGAGATTAACTAGCAGGCCGAGATACAGTACCACTGCAAAAGTAGTCGAGGTATTTGTTTTCATTGATCCATCTCGCGTTTTAATAAATCTAACATCAGGAAGTCAGTACTGAGTTGATTCTTTGGTAAAATAAATGCTCCACAATAAAAACACAATGATGTTCGTGTGTTGTTGTGTTCATCCTTTGTCTGTCTGGGAATTCAAGGGTCAGACTTTGGGGATTGAGGTTCAAATGAAACTCAACCCCCAGAATAACAACAGGATGGGCACTCAGTCGTGTTTGCAGCTCTGCCAAAGACCCAACAGTCACTTTTAATTCAATTAAACCTTAATCCGAGTCCAAACTAGACAGCACTCAGACGGCGCTCCCCTCTGCCAGGAAGGCTCAGCTTCCCCGTTAAGTCATCGTCCCGGGATAGTCTGCCCCCTCAAACACGAATACTGTACCTGCCTCTACAGTTAGGAATCACCTTTTAATTGATTGCTATTCATCGAAAAAATGATTCACCAGATCTGGAGTATTCCTCGATTCCAGGATGATGTCATCCATGGGACACGCCCTACCCTCCACCGTGAGCCGTTGGCAAACTCACTCAAAGTCCAGGATCCACCAGTTTATCTCGATCTCCGCTAGTCCTGCTGTGATGCCAACCCTCCAACCCAATTTCATCAAATCCATGAAGTTTTGTGTGTGTGTGTGTGTGTGTGTGTGTGTGTGTGTGTGTGTGTGTCACCCTGCTGACACCGAAATGAACCAAAAAACAAACAAACAGTTATTGATGAAAAAACACAACAAACCAGTGAGCTAACAAACCAGTGGACCTGAAGAGATGTTGGAAGCATCAGTAAGCGTTGGGCGTCCAGAGATAAGCTGTTGTCATCAGCTGCTCACAGCTAGCCAACAGTCCTTTCATGATAACGTTTAGCAGACTTCTCCATCACTACCCAGTCTTCACAGAATCATCAGCCACCGCCACCAGTGTCTGGACACCAACGGGGGGGGGGGATTTCTATCTTGCGCTGTGCAGGACAGACGATCTCTGATCTCAATTTCCATGAAGATTCTAAGATCCAAAGACTTTCTGACATTATAATTATCACATATCGCTCAATGACGTAATCATTATTTGATCCAGCCTCTAATCTCTTTGTGTAATCGATCGGTGGATGCACAGAAAGGCGTGACAAAAAGGAATCATGTTTGTCTTGACGACGGTTCTTTTGTCGAAGGGAAAAAAGACGAGAGCATCTAAAGCCTTACGACTTACTTAAAAGCTCATTAACCTGGCTTTGCTATCCTTGTCATAATCAACCCTCCAACCACCTCACTGAATTAATCTCTCGATTATTTTCCCCTCTGAAAACAAAAATATATTAAAATATATATATACTGTGGCAATTTTAGCAAACTTATTATGTGTTGAAAAGAGAGGATTATGGAGATAAATATGCTCTATTGAGTGCAGCGACTAAGCTTGGAGTTGGCCTAATTACAAAGACAAAGACTCTAAAACACCAGCAAAGCCCTCTTTGTCTTCATAATACATTCATGATGATGCTGTGCAAGAATCTGAAACCGAACCCGCCCGATATGGTTCAAACAGGTGTTTCTTGAGAAGTCTTCCCAGAGACCGATGGGATTAATGGAAATTTTTTTCCCATAGTTTGGAGACAAAAACCTCAAAGATGAGAATCCTTATGTGATGACCTGATAACCAGAGAGAAAGATACGTCTCAGGAAAGTATGCATTGTTTTTCCCTTTTATCTGAGCCAATATGGCAAAAATCACTCCATCTGCGTTCCGCCGTCACACGTGGACTAGACATGGAATCAAAGCCGTTTGTTTCCGAGATGAAAAGACCCATTAAATAATGAGGCAGCGCATGAATGAAACATAAAATAACATGAATAGTTTTGTTTCTATGAGTTTTTCCATTGTGCCAACTGGAAATGATCGACCGTTCTTCAACTCAATATTAAATCCAGTCTACCTGGTCACATGACACACAGAAATGACATTCTCGTTGACCAATTTCTATGTTTTTGATCCTCTTTGGGGGGGTTTTTTCCCCGGCATCAAAATGCTTCGAACAGGATAATTGATGCATTCAGACTCCGTTCTTTCACCGTTTCTTTGCCTCGAGCAGATCTCATTGATTTTCTGAGATGGGGTTGGGAATCACAATCGTTCTTGGGAAAGAGATAGCCTTGAACACATCAGGTGGGTGACGGCCGCCGCCGCCGCCGCTGAGCTCAACCCACCGGGGAGCCTGAACTAAGGCCGCCTCTATTAACGAAAAACCCGGTGAGGAAATGTGGGACGTCTGAGCACGCTGACGTGAAAACGCTTGGTTACCTTGGACAACCGGTGTTGACAGCTCAGGGTTGGAAACAGAATTGGCCTCAGGTCACGGTGCTTGAAAGCACCGCTGGGAATTCCAAAGCGATGAACAGATGAGTTGAATAGGATATCTTATGGACATTTCCTGTTGAGCCCTGCTTGTGTCAATGAATTAAGATGCATGCTTTTAATTTGTAGAACATCCCTGAGATGTCAACAAACATTTGTTCTGATTGGTCAATTAAACCCTTTCCTTTCGGCACATTCTTCTCTGACACACACTGCTTTTAAAACCTCCACATACAATTTTTAATACTTATTACTAATTCAATTATCACTGCAGGATGTCCCATTAAGCCCCCCCACCCCCCATCCAAAAACATGTCGATGTATGAATTTGGATGCAAGGGATCCAATGTGTTGAAAAAGACGGCGTCAACAAGGGAGTGTAGATCTCCCATCCCCATTTGATACCACAGTGGTCGTTTACATGCAGCGTAACGGATGATCCCGATGACTTTCTCTCCACGGTCCACCCTTGCCCCCCGCCCACCCCAGTGTGATAGATTAGCCGAGCTGTAACGATGTCTCTCTTGTGGAATGGACGGTGCAAATGGCTGTAGGTTCTGAGCCAGCCAGCCGAGACAGGGCTGGCTGGGCAGAGTGATAGATTAGGGATTTCTAAATACTCCTCCTGGTGAGTTCTGCTGCAGCCAAAAGAGCAGCTGGGGTTTTTCTCTCACAGCGAGTGGGGGGTGGTGGTGGTGGTAGTGGTGGGGGGAGGGGGGGCACAGATGGCCACGGGCCCTGCAGGTCAAAGCTACTCAAAGATGCAACCCGGGATTGAGAGAGCGTGGAAATGATTTTAGGCCCGTGGATGCAAACTCGGAACTCTATGTTCTGCAGTAATGAAGCTGCACCTTAAATCCATATTATCTATGACAGCGGCTGCGGAGGAAGAGCACAGCTATAGTCACTCTGGAGAGGCCGGAGTAACATTATTAGCCCTTATTGATTTGAAGATGCATTTTACTTTGTGTACAGCGAGAGGAATGCAATAAAGAGGAGGTGGCGGTAAATCTCACACCGTTCAAGTCGGTCGGATCCAGAACAACACAGAACAGAGAGGTGGTACCATCCAACCGGACAATCTACGGCCCGCCTCCACATTTGGCACGGCCTCCTAGAACAGTACCAGAAAAACACTGGTAACATCTATCCCAGGGGTGTTAAACCCATTTTCACCGAGGGCCACATCAGCAGAATGGCTCTCCTCAGGGGGCCAGAGGTAACTAATAAATGTAACTAAATGTAACGTAATGTAATGTAAAATAAATGTAACCACGTCTTAATGTTAAATAACTCTGAATTTATTACTTATTCAAATTACAAACATTACAGTGACACAGAAAAAATATGTTTGTTTCTATGTTATAACATGAATCCTTTTATTATTAAAGTAAAAGAACTCCATCAATCAAGGATCAAACTATCCAATGAATGAATAAAGACAAATAACATCAAGCAGAAGTTCACCCCCCCCCCCCCCATCAAAGAAGGGAAAAGTTACAAGAAAAAGTTTGGAGACCCCTGCCGTTGAACGTTCAGCGCCGCGTCTTTCAGATACCCCCCCCAACACCCCCATTGTAAACCCCCTGATGGGATTACATGAGAAGACTCCAAGCTTTTGTCCGCTTGCCTTGTTGGTTTGATCGCTTATATAAAGAGTAATGCTTCATTTAAACATGCATGTACACATATCTCACACAGATTATGTCTGCATAAACCCAAGCACGGCATCAGGTCACGCAAATCTGGGTTTAAACTAAGTGATCCTCGCCTGACACCAGGGGTGAAAATCTGCCGTGGATTACCGGGGGTTAGTCACACCACAGAGGGGGGCGACTTCAAGGTGGATCTCAGAAGCTCAGCAAACAACTGTTTTCTCCAAACTTTGGATGGAGTTTCAACAAACATATTGATTTTTCCTCTACCCTGCAAATACTGTATCAAGCGCCGTTTGGGGGAGTGGGGGGGTGGGGGGAATTACCGGCAGCTTGATACCATAAAGTTTGTCTGTCTGCACCCCGATTTCAGGGAAGCTCCGTTACGCTCGGTGTGGCGACGGATTTCTACCGGTGGTGAGAGAATTCCCTCCGAAACACAGCTTCATAAAAAACGTCTACACCTTTTGCTCCCTTCGCTCTCAACCGCTCGGTTTCCTCAACAAATCTGTCACAACCCAGATTTCACCTCGAAACAAACAAACTCTTGTCTGCCAAATATTTCAGTGCGGCACAGCCTCGCCGCGAGCGAGCGAGCGTACAGATCCCACAAATCGTTGGCGCACTCCGATATTAAGCCTTCACCCTTGGGGGCTTTTGATGCTTCGACTGATCTCTGGGGGTAGGGAGTCACTTACAATGTGATCAAATGCATTAAATAATCCGTCTGGATGTGGGCAGAGAACCTCCTCATGTCAAGAGAAGGAAACATAGGAAGGAAGACTTAGCATCCTTTAGTGTACTTGAGGAAAAACGCAACATCAAGTCGGGGTTGTGCTGCTATTCCAGTCATATGAATATTTAATGATACGAGAAATGGTGTAATAAACACATGACATGGTGCAATAAACATAAGTGGCGCTCAATCAGCCTCAGAAAATGGGCGGCGCGATGGGAGGAGACACCTTAATTGAGCCTGGTTATAAATCTGTAGTTGTTTGAGGCTATTCTGTTCCCAGAATTCAAGATGAAGGTCGAACAGTCAGTCCCCTGGTCAGTCCCACGCGGCTCAACAAACTATGTTCGCCTCTGGCCTCTGAAAAGGAAGTGGACGCAGTGTCACATGACCAAATATAGACATTGTTAAGCCAGCGTATGACGGTACGGAGGTGGCAGAAACACATTTCCTCTCAGCGGTAGCATTGATCTGCAGCTAAAGTGGTTCCATATCTGTGTTAGCGTTAGTGCAGAAATAACATCACCCTTGTTCCACGTTATCGATTGGATGTGATCAATGATCACATGTGAATCAGGTATTATTAACGCCCAGCTTTTTGGTTTATGGAGGCATCAGCCTTCCAGAATTATTTAAATGATTAAATCTGACCAGCATTGGAATAAAATAACACCTAAAAAACAGAATTAACTCCAGACAAAAAGACTTGGGCATCCTGATTGGTGTGTGTCCTGTCATGTGACCTCCTCCTTCAACACTATAAATTCCTACCCCTGCAGACGTGAAGCCTGTGAACTGATAAAACTGCAGTAACGGGAGGTACGACTGGGGAGTCGAGCCGTGGCTCGTTCAAACATGGACACGGTGAAGTTATTGATTTGATGTTTTCTTAAAAGGCCAGTTAGATGGAGAAGGTCACACCGAGGGTTTCACAACAGGGGAACGGGGGGGCATCCATTTGGCCTGTCAGCTGAGTCGTCACACAACACTTCTGCGCTCAGCAATCCTCTTTAATGGAACCCGGTCATGCCGAAACGCCGCCGGCTCGACCCCCCCCCCCCCGACTGAGATACGTGTCACAACACCTAAAAAGTTGTCTTCTACTTAAGAGCCAAGTATAAATACCTTCAATTACTTAAATGGCATATAATTGTGGCACTTTTAATAATGTGAATGTAAACAAAGGAATAATTTGCGCTCATTGACCACAAGAAATAGAGTTCAATTATAATTTTGAGACTCTTTCAAAAGGTTAATGTGGGAATGATTGAGATAAAGTGTCGTCTGTTTACCTGCCGGGTCCTTCTGAAGAAACTGGGACTCATTAGCAAGAGTTCAATAGTAGAACACAATTTAAAACGCAACGTAATTAATGATATGAAACCACTGGGACGACACTCTCTGTTAGCACAGTTATTTAATTAGTATATTAGTAATTGACATGTTTCAGTGGTCAAACATGAAGAGACGGGTTCTTCACCTGAGCGTCAGTTCAGGTCGGTGTTGATACGACTTTAATATCGTGTTAAAATGTCAAAGGTGTCAATAAAGTTCCTCACTCACTCTCCTTCGGTCTGTATTAGCTGATAAATGCTAATTGATGTCTGTCCTTTAACAGCAGTTGACTTAAAACAATGAGCTGAAGGACACTAAAACGCTCTTTGGAGCGGTTAGAAACTATAGTTTTGTTTCTAAATCGGTTTATGAATTTTCAGGGAGAGAAAACTGAAATGTTGTGGTGAAAATCCAGGAAGTAAAAGAGTCACAGATGGTTATGAGTGGTGGGCAGCGACCCAAAGATTGAAATGGTGGATATACATAGCCAAAATTGGCTTCCTTCGAAGAGGAGAGGTAAGGCCAACTAGCCGCACTCAGAGATAAGGGAGGAAGCTCCGAAATCCAAATGGAACCCGGAGTTTAGCCTTTCATGTCAAACAGAGCCGGGCCAAGGAGGGTTGAGCTTCCGATCAAGATGGTTCCTTTGGAGATTTTCCATCTGCGTCCAGCTGGGAGTCAAACTTTTCATCTGGACTCTGGTCCCATGGGAGGAGAATGTTTCAAAGGATAGGGACTGAAAACCAGCCCCCGATTATCAGCAGAAAGTGGATGAATGGATTTACTTGACCCGCTATCTGTATAATAACTCATCTGACTCCGGGACGTGAACTTCAGTCCTTCTGTTTCAGTCGTATCTGATGCACATTCTGCCCCACAGAGTCAGACAGAGATAGTAATCAACCATTCAGCAAGGAGTTGCCGGTTTTCAGTGGAAATTGATTTTTTTATTTTGGCCAAATTGTTCAAACTCATTGATATAAAGCCACTAAATATATAGAAATACAAAGTTAGAAAAGGTCACAGTCTGGTTTAGTTAAAGAAAATGGCAAACAAACACAGGACCTGTGCCTTCACCTAATCTGCATCAGAATCTAATGTCAAGGTGCATATAGATCTGATGGTAGTGTCACAGGTGTGGTTTGGACCTAAAAAGCAGTACATCAGAGGAATCCAAGTTAAACTATTAATACAAAGCAGAATCCAACACCAGGTAGTTGGGAGATTAGGCAGACAAATCTGACAGGGAACAGGCAAACGAGTGGAATCCAGTAAACAAACAAAAATCACACGATAATTCAAGAACAAGAACGCTAGAGACTATCACGAGTTGCTGACAGTCTAGCAGTGATCTGAAGGTGGAGCAGGGTAAATGTAGGGTGGAGGCTGATTGGAGATGGGCTGCAGGTGGCTGCAGCGACACAGGTGACGGGAATGAGGCGTTACCCCCGTGGCACCCCGTGGCAACTGTTGCACATTTCTTTTCACCCTTTCATGCAGTCCTGAAATAGTTTAATCTGACTAACAAACAAAGACATGGATATAAAAATGTGTGAATCCTCCTCTTTGGTGTGAAACATTCCACACCGGATCCCTGCCTTTACTCAGTATAGTTCCACTTAGAGCAAACATATTTCTGTTCTAATCCCAGCAGCTTGAGGGTGAGATAAAGAAGATGGAACTACTTTTACACCTATGTTGGTGCTATTCAGCGACCGGGATTTAATGGCCGACACAAGAGTGGCCCTTATTTACCCAGCTCAGTCAAATCAAGCCACTACTCCCCGGCTATCCCCGGCCTGACGGCGGCAGGAAGTGGAGGAGGATTAAGTTGTACGACATGCACTACCATGATGCTGGCTCGCTCAAATCCTTTCCCTTCCTCTCTCCCTCCTCTGCTGCTGACTTAACACTTGAGTGTGTTTAAAGGCAGACAGAACATCTGTTCTAGCGGTGACTTATCAGATTTTATTGGGAGACGATTTACTTTTTAATTAGATCTAGACGCTGGGTCCACGCGGTCGTTTTGCTGACCCCTCCAGAACCATTTATTTGACGACTATCGCTTTCAGACCTTCATCGTGTCTTCGGGGATCATATTGTCACCCGAGTCCCTGAACACCCTTGGTACTTAATTAATCAATTGATGTGATTGAGTGGCCTCTGTGTGAGAGACATAATGAGCTCCTGATTAAAATCGTTACAGGAGGACCTGTAGACACCGTCATGGCTCATGGCTCCTGCAGCGATTCGCAGCTCCACAGCAACCATTAATAGCAGCTGAAATGTACAGTACAAGTTCTTTTATTGCATGATTCAAATCTTTTTCTCAAGCATTAAGGGTCAAATCTCTTGTCAACCATGTGCAGATTGAAGGACAAGAGCATAGATTTTAAGTATTTGTTAAGTGTGTGCAGGCAGGACCACAAAAAAGACTCCAGGTTGGAAAAATAGTATTTCCACCGGTTTGCAAAAAGAAATCATGTCATTTAAAGAAATATAACACGAAAACGCTCAATTTGCTTGTCTGTTTGCGAACAGGATCACCGCAGGTCGAGGAAGGAACCATTCAATTTTCAAATGCTTGAGGATTCGTCTTAGAAAAGCGGGGGAGGAACTCGCCCTACTCGTGCACCTCGACTGGTTTGAATAGATGTATGGTTCATTATGAAAAACTGATGGAGACAGAGGATCAAGCTTGTGTGCTTGTGAGTATAAATAAGAGTTTTAATTGCATAATCAGTTGTGACTTCTGTACTAACAGAGATCCAGTGTATAAAAGATGCAAAGGAAGCCTCAAGGGGAAACATCCTAAATGGCTCCTGTTGATCCCGACATGGTTCTGGGGTCAGAGAGACTATCAAGCTCCATCAGCTTCAATTGTTCTTATAGCCAGAGATTCAAAATGCACAAAAGAGTCCCGTTTTTATTTCAATTGGCTATTTCTTTTCATATCTAAATACATTTCCCAAGCTGAATTCAGCGCTCGAAAGAACTAACACTAATTGCACTGCGCCCGACTGGCGATCGTACATGACTAACGGGTTTGTGGTTATTTTAGGCGTTGATTTGAGTGGCTGAGATCATCTGTTGGGTAAAGCAAAGTGGAAACACATCGATAATGAGAGCAGTTTGATGACGTCCTACTCGTGGTCAATCAAGGTGTAATAATGTACTTTAAAAGGAGGAGGGAGATGACACAGTAGGGTCGTTCTTAACCTTCAATTTAACATCATGGAATTCAAGCCAAACACCGGTTTGAGTCGGTTGGAGTTATTTCTGGTTCTGAGCTTGAATGACTGTTGAGGCTGTGCAATATGTGCAAGAGAATGTCCTCCTTCTAAAAAAGCCTGGTGCCTGCAGCTTCGCTTTGTTTAATTGGTTATCACCATTGGACTCTTTCTGCACCTTTCATTTTGAACATTTCATGTCATTTGTGTTTGGGGTCATTTTAATGAGACTAAAGGGAAGAATATTTCTGTTTCATTATTACTGAAGAGGTATTTTTCTCTCTGATAAGGAACTTGTGTCATTTGGTTTCTCATTACCTTACGGCTAAGGTTGGTTTGTTAGAAGGACTGTGTAAAAACTACCGTGTTAATTTCCAACAAAGTTTATTGAATGATGGTAACAATAATGAGTAATAATTAGATCCCGTGACACGCCTGAATTCAAAATTTTACCTTGACCTACTTGCATAGGTAAAATATCAAAGCTAGTGCGCTTTGATCTATGAAGATCTATGACAGTAGATCTTACTCACACTGGCCTTCTCCCTCGTCTTTCTGTCTTACCCGGTTCTTGAGTGTACAAAAGTGGAAATTTGACCTTGGCCTACTTGTCTAAAGGTTTACCTTGACCTACATAGGTCAAAGATCAAAGCTAGTGCTCTGACCTACTGTCATAGATCAAAGCTAATGCTTTGATCTATGACAGTAGATCATAGTAGATCATAGATCTACTGTGACAGTAGGTCAGTAGGTCACAGTAGATCTATGATCTACTGTCATATCAAAGCACTAGCTTTGATCTATGACAGTAGGTCTTACTCACACAGTAGGTCTTACTCACACTGACCTTCTCCCTCGTCTTTCTGTCTTACCCATTTCTTGAGTGTACAAAAGTGGAAATGTGACCTTGGCCTACTTTTCTCAAGGTCAACGTCATCGTCTCAATTTCATCCACTTTGCTGCCAAAGTAATGTGCTTTTTGTTTCATCTTTCTATCTGTAACAGTTGCAAAGTTATTTGGTCGACTAACAGATTACAAAAGTCAAACTGAATTTAAAAAAAACAACTTATTTGAACTCTTTCAACCAAGTTTTCATCTTAAATCAGTTTCAGTAGCGTCACATGGTGTCACCCTGGCGCATCAGAGTTGACCTCTTATCTGGCCTCGGTGTCGTTTGCTTGAATGCGTTCCAGCCTCTGACTCGTTCTCACGTACCATTACGGATGAGGAGGAAAAAAAGTGATTGGTGTCAAAACTGTTGACTTTTTGCTCCATCAAGAAAAGCCTGGGAGCGTCGAGCGGTTGACATCTTTACCACGTTATGCTTCACGGCTCGTTTTGAGGTTGTGTTTGTATCGGGCAACATCTGAGTAAACCTCTGCTCTTTCTTTATCTCTTCATTGCACCTTTCCATCCCTTAGTTGTCATGGGGAGGGATGGGATGGAGGTGGGTGGGGGGAGATGTCTTCACAATCCCTTGACGTATCAAGCAACTGCAATATCAGCAAAAAAGAGCAGAAGTAAATAAACTGTGGTATCGATCGGTCACGCATTAGCATTTTAGTAGATTAAGTGCGAAAACCAAGGGGGCGTTCAGATTCTCTGTTCTGCCGTCAAAGTGTCAGTCATCAATCTCCTGGCACCTTCCTCCTCCTCCTCGTGATGAAGCTGCATTCCACTTCCTTTTTTCCAATTAAACCAGATCCAGATGTTATTTAAAGCTTCGATAACGGGTCAGCGCCGCATCGATAATCTGCACCTGCAAGGAGCCCAAGTGGAAAATCATGCTTGAACGTCCCATGACAGCAGTTGTGCTCCGGTAGTTAAGAAACAGGTTTATGGCTCTAAACTGGGGGAATTTTAGATGTCGGTGGAAGCGGGAAGCCTCTCGTAATTTGAAGATGAAAAACTACTATGTGTGTAAAGCATGCAGCTGCAGCAGCTGGCAAACCCTTTCCAAACGTGCTGCTCTTTTAAACGTCTTTATGTGGGGGCCTGACATGCATGTTAGCAATGCAAGAAAAGAACTGGTTTGCATTGCAGGCGAAGGATTTGGATTAAGCGCCGCAGATCTTTTGAGAGGATCACAGCCCACCGCTCATCTGGACCGCAGGAGGAGAGGAAGGAGATCCAGGATGCCAGCTCCAGCTTTGTCTGAGGGCTGCTTCTGGATTATATCTGTTTGCAGATGGATGAATGAGGCTCAGGCTGGCCAATCAGAGACTGTTGTGCCCACATGATCACCGTAGAACTATGTTGAGCTGCGTGCAATCAAATCTCAAGGACCAAGTTTTCCAGATGTTGAGAATATGGCAATTTTCAAGCATCAATTTAATTTCAACACTTGTGCCTGATTTTCTTGGATATATTTTATTTTTAAACTTGACTTTTTAAACCTGATTTCTGACTCTAACATATTACGATGGGCAGGTATGAGTATCTGCATGCATCACACATAACAAGCAAAAATACCACTAACAGCAGCTGCCATTAATTATAATAACATTAATACAACAGCTGACCTGAATGTAAGAGAGGTTTATTGATGGCTATAAAGCAATTAAGCTATTTAGAGAGAAAATGCTCCCAAACAGCTAACATCCACGATGTTCCCCGGAGAATGTTTGAGAAACAGAAGTGGTGTTCTTCCTCTTTTATTCCTCAACAACTCACCGTAGAAAACCAAACAGCAAAAACCCCATAATTATATCCATCGGGAGAAAAGGAGGTTGTCCGGGTAAGTTCAGGTTCCACCTTGACCCACTTCTCCAAACCGCCGTTAACAATGAGAGCTACCAAGGTTAGAGCAAACAAACAAGAACAACACTTTAATCCTCAGAGAGTTTGCTTGTTGAAGGACACACAGAGTTGAAAAACAACTATTGTGTGAACTGTGCTTCAACATATCTTGATTACTCTTTGTTAAAAAAAAAAAAATCAATCCTAGGATTGATAGTTGCTCATTGTATTCTCGCGAAATGATGTAGAACTCCTTCTTGACTCAAAAATAAAGCGCTTGGATGCGATGAAAGCATCGCTTCAGCGGCGCTTCAATGGAATTCAGGTTAATGGAATCGTCACAGTTTGCTCCAGTCGTCAACCGTGACCAAGACAATGCCGGCAATGCTACTGGGAGCAATTTGGGGTCCAGTATCTTAACCAAGGACATTTAGACATGTTGTCTGCAGGGACTGAACTGCCAACCTTCTGATAGGTGGTCTCCTGATGAGTCTACCTGAGTCACAGCCATCCCCTTGAAAGTGGAAGTCACGGATGAGTCGGAAAACCAAATATCGATGGGTCTGATTTCCCAACGCGGTTGGAAGATATGATTTAGGTTTGGGTATAAGGATGAAAAAGTTTTGAAAAGTCGTGGTGTGGCTTGAGTGATTAGAACCACGTGGGTCAAACCTTGGGGACAGGAGCACATCCTAATGAGCCCACATCTTAATGATCCCACAACTTCACCCCCCTATGGTTTTTTTATGATGGAGAAAAATGACTTTGAGGAAAGTTTTAATCTCTTTTTGACGGTGTGAGGAAACCAGAGTGTAAAGTTTTATCCACACCATCACGTGGACAACATTCTAGGTGTGAGGAAGAACTGGGACGGCCGGGTTCAGATCGCGGCCACAGTGTCCTACAGCAGGAAAGGAGAGAGGACGATCAAGGACTGTTGTTGGTTCTGGAGACAAATGGGGTATCAAGGTGTCAGATTTACTTTGTGTTGGTTTGTGTGGGAGCTTAAATTAATAGGACACAGGTGAATTAATTCATAGAGAGGGTGACATAGTCTTATTCCTGGACTTGTATAATAATCCAAGCATTAAAGTGTGTTAACAGTAGAAACCTGCACTGATAAATTGGCTGAGGTGATGCTTCGTACATCGTTTCCAACAGGTCGATGACAACAGACCCCGTTTTCATCCGTTACAACCCGGCAAAAAATATTTGCAGCTTTAAAGCCGCCACAAATTCCTTTTTGTAAATGGTCCGACTGCCAAAAAGTTTTTAAAAATGTCCTGAAACCTTAAATATTTCCCTTTATCTTCAATCAAAGCTGACATTAAAAAATGTTGTCATCTCAGATCTGGCACAGCCGACCAAAACCCCTGTGGTTCTGTCTGTTGGTACCGAATGGGAAACTATACAAAAGAAGCAAAAAGAGCCTTAAAAAAAAAAAAGCAGCTGCCATTGAGATCAAGCTGTTAAGAGCCGCATTTTCACATATACTCAGTATATGTGAAAATGAATTGCGGCACACGACGCCAGTCTTCCAGCTTAGTCCTCTGATGCCTCCTGCTCCCTCATGTGGGTGTTGCTGTCATGGTGCGGATCAATCGTCTGCTTTATAGAAGCGCTGTAACTGATTTTTCACACCCTTTTTCCCCCTCAGATATCTCCGGACCTGCCGGGATCATTTGCATGCGGCACAGATCTCCATGGTGACAGCTTTGAGTTATGATGGATAGTGGAATTGGCATTCCTGGGAAAGTGACACAATATTCCGCAGTTTGATATTTAATGGAATCCTTGCAGATCGGATCTATTTGGTGCATCCAGCAGTGGCCCGTAGCCACGGCGACAGGAGGAAGAGCACCTTAAAAATGAATGAACTTGAAAATTAGAAGGTTAACATGATTTATGCTGAAACATAGCGGCGGGAAAAGCTCATTGGGATGATGAGGAGCGTCCTCTGAATTCATTGCTTCTGCGCGACATTGGGGCGGAATGTAACGCCATTCATCTTCATTGTTCATCATCTGTCTATTGTCTTCCAATCTGTGAAAGACAGGAGAAGCAGCGCCATTTGTATGCTCAGAATCTCACCCACCATAATGGAGACTGACACCCATGTAGAAATATTCTGTCAAAAAGAGAGCTCAGGAAGTCGGAAAGGTGTCATCTCCAGCTAGAGATCCATCCTCACTGCTGAAGGGATTTGGTTTTAATAATTTAAAAAGGAGGGCAATTATCTGTGGAAATACAGGTTTGGTGTTTTACTACAATATAATACAATCATTTGGATCATTTGCCGACAGTCATCCCAGAAAGATTTGTCGAACAAGCCGGTACTCTTGATCATTCTGTGCCACTCATACATTTATACATTTCCACAGATTACCTGCACAACCACAGGCTTTTGTCTCTTTACTGAGAATTGATTCGGAGTTGCAGTAAGTGATATATTTTTTAAAAAGGTGCCGAGGTATCCCTTCCTCAATGCATTTTTTAAATAGACTCAAATAACCCAGTGCCGAGCAACTTCCGAACTTTTACCTCCATCTTTTGCTTTTCAGACCAGATCTAGAACAAAGGTTGATTTCTATGCTCATCACCTCGAGTGTGAAATTCATTGCAATGTGCGACTGGTCCACAGCCTACAAAACCTGCATCAAAAAGCACTTTTTTTTATGAAGAAGAAAACTTTCATAACGTAAAACTATTTTATGTAACTTATAAAAGCGTAACTCAAAAGCAAACTGATGTCTTTTTCAAGGTTTTAAGACGCTTTGCAAAAACACTCCGTCACTTTTAAGACTGGTGAGGAGGTATTTAACCTGTTAACTTACCCATCAAAGCTCTGCCCGTTATAAGATTGTGTGGTTTATATTTGATCTAATGCAGTGGTCCTTAACCTCGTTGGAGGTACAGAACCCAGTCGAACCCTGCTCACTCACTGAACCCTCCTTTAGTAATTTTTTTTTTCAAATTCAAGACATAAGTATATGTTTTTCTGGTTCATTTAATGAATTGTGCATTAGTGTCACCTTCTTCAAAGAACAAATCCAAGACAGTGTATGAACTCACACGAAATGACCTACCTGCAAATCAGTGTGACTTCTGCTGTTGTTATAGAGACCAGTTCAGATATGAGTGGCTTCACCTTAACAAGTGTTACTCTGGTGTCATTTTCACATCAAAGTCTGTTTCTGTTGTTTTCCATCAGCTTAAGGAAGTGTTCCTTTATTTCTACCAGTGCCAGACTAGAGTTGCTCAACTTGACATTGCAAATCATGCAGAACGCTGACTCCCATAACGTTCCGTTATACACTACATGTAAATTCACGTTACACATAATCGTCCGACCACTTTTTTTTTTGTTCAACATAGTTGCTATTAATCAAAATATTAAGAAAGCAATCAGATGATGTACCATCATGACAGGCAATAATCGACTACTGAGTGCGCAAAAAACAGACACATTCGTTATGTTTCTGCCTTCATCAATAAAGTGACCTTGTCAATGCGCGGCCCTTATCTGGCATCTAATGAAACAAGTTTGCATCACTGCTCAACACTCCGGTCCCATTGGCAAGTCGCCATTCACTCAAGTCATCCAATTAATGACCCTGTCAATCACCGCCCAAAGGCAGCGTCTGTGGGGGCACCGAGGAATTACCGATGACACATCTCTGACGACCGCTCCAACAAACACTTACCGAGTTCCGTTTTTTTTGGGGGGGGTTCAAATCACATTTATGAGTCTGTTGACTGCATGTGTTCCAGGATCAGCCTGGAGAAAGAGACTTTTTCAAACCCTCACAAAACAAGCTGGCACCATGTTTGTTAAGCCTCCACCAGATACTTAGCAGAATTGGGGATTTGGTTGCTTGTTGATGCCGAAGCGCCGGCATTGACGCGTTTTGTTTCAGCCAGAAGATCCTGGTTTGCCAAAGCTGGAGAAGAAACGCTGTAAAGTGAAGCATATAGGAGTGTAGGCGATGATGGATAAATAGATAGATAGATACAGTGGTTGCTTGTGTTCGCCAGCTGGGCGAAAACGAACAAACGCTCCAGTCTGCAATCCTCTGACCGATCCATCGCTTTCATCGGGCTTCGCCGGGCTCGTCTGGATGTGCACATTCAGCTCCAATCGCCACATCAACAAGTTCTTTGTTGACATCCGCACTTAATCCTCCACCCGTGCTTATTATGAACAACGGGGCTTTTGATTGCTTCTCAAGATGCCAGCGAGGAAAGCAAAATATACCGAAGGAGCATGAGACGGAATATTAAAGGAAGGAATTTGGGATGGAGAAACAGAAGGACCAACATCATTTGGATTATTTGTAGTCTGGGTGATTTGATGAATAATGCACCAGGTTGTTTTCTTCTGGATCAGCACAAGCATTGGTTTTTTTTTATTTCAGCAACAGAAGTTGCAGGACTTCAGTAAACTCAGCCGTCCTCGCTCACCATTACGGTTCTGCTGACTGTCTTCTCGCTCTGAAGTCGCTCCATCACTCTTACGCCTTAGATTTTTTTTGGTTTTTTTCTTAGAGTCCATTCTCCTTGAGCTCAATACGTCTTCCCCCAGCCTCAGCATCACGATGACACCGGCACGTGTAATGGCTCTGCAAGTGGCTTCGCAACACGCAAATGGGACAATAAAGCTGCAGGCTCCGCGTCGGTTGTGAGTGCATTTCAGCACGGAGAATGTGTAACGTAATTCTGTCTGAGTCATTAGATTACAGACACGGGCGATAACGTATGTGGTTCAGTCCACATTAGAGCCGAGTCGTCACCTTGTCGTGTGCGCAGGGTGAACACGAGTTCACGTGTTTAAAAATACACAAGGAGCTAATCGCATAAACATCATTCACCAAGAAAGAGAAAATGCTTTATTAGATAAAACAAATTTTGAAAAAAACATATTTTTATCATCCAATAAACATGCAGACCTTACCTGTGTATAATTAATTATATACAAGTTATGTAAAGAATAATAAAGAATGAAAAGAAAAGCGAAAAATCACCAAAACACACGACTTACGTCTTTACTCCACCAACAAGAACAAGATCCGGTCTCACTGATGTATCCATCTGCCAACACGTGGTAAAGAACGAGATCGGGCCTCAGCTGATGTATCCATCCGCCAACATGTGGTAAAGAACGAGATCCGGTCTCACTGATGTTGTATTCATCCACCAACACGCGGTAAAGAACGAGATCTGGTCTCACTGATGTTGTATCCATCCGCCAACTAGCGGCGGTGTCCTGAAGCAGGACTCGTATCTTAGATTTTCTGTCATATTTCAAACAAAAATATGGGCAAAGCGTTCATTTCTCAACTAACTCAAGGTACAACTGTTTATTCCACTGCAACACAAATTTAATAAATTAATAAAAAGCCCACATTTATACACAGATACACATAAACTGAAGGAATGCGACACCCTTACATGTAAATCTGATGTTGTCGGGTCCACAAACATCCTGTGACAGCAGTTACCCGGATTTCTACTTGTGTTTGTTTGGCACAAAACCAATTCCGATGGTTCTGCCTGCTTGGACACAGCCTATCTCGGAGCTCTCTCGGCTCATTACATTCTATTTGCTGTGATACACAGAGCTCCCAGCGCCCAGAAGGACCCAGCTTCATCTGGGGAGGTTAAAACCAGATTCCTCTTATTAGACTGTTTGGAATTAGATGAAACTGGATGATAAGGAGTCGACGATCGCGTTCACGATGGAGTTACGCTTCTTCATCTTTAGGATCTTGGTGTGTTAATTTTTTTTTAAAAATCTGGATTAAACCTG
Organism: Antennarius striatus; assembly: GCF_040054535.1. Taxonomy (NCBI): domain Eukaryota; kingdom Metazoa; phylum Chordata; class Actinopteri; order Lophiiformes; family Antennariidae; genus Antennarius; species Antennarius striatus. The sequence continues at coordinate 23,753,657 of NC_090779.1, read as the reverse complement.
AGGTTGATCCACATCTAGGTCTCACATTAATAAGGTGATGAAAACATTTACCCTCCTTTGAAACAAACCCACAGTTCCACATCTGAAAAGTCACATTTTACTGGTTTTCTTAAAAAAACACTGACCTACACTGGTTGCCATTTATGCTATTTTTGTAGACACATAATCACAAACCTTTAAATGTCTTTAAGGTCACTCCATCTTACTTCTATTTATTTGAGGTTTTCCAGACTTTTATATAAATTAATAATACACGTTACTATAAGGGAAATAAGGTGACAGGGGTTAAACTAGTTGGGACGTGGCCTCCTCCGATGAACATTAAACACAGGACGGCCTGCTGATTCCTAGACCCCTGATTGCAGATAGGTCGGTGGGTTGTGTCCCTTGATGACAGTGAATCATGAGCAGGGTCACATATGGCTGGTTACACAGGTCACGTACAGGATGCACGGCTCCCCAGGGCCGGGCTGAGCATAAACGCCACTCCAGTGTGTGTGTGTGTGTGTGTGTGTGTGTGTGTGTGTGTGTGTGTGTGTGTGTGTGTGTGTGTGTCTGCGTTTGTGTGTGTCAGCGTGGTTAGGCATGTGGAACAATGACTGAAGATAATGCCATCAAAGGCTCCCGCATGCTTCACTTCCTGTCCTGACTGATGGCCAACTGCGACCCTATATGGACGATATATGATGAACGCTCGACTTTGATTGACTTGTGTTCAGGGACGGCCGTTCGGATGGGCTTTAAAAACGTTGTGCGTCAGTGACGGGGAGTGTGTGATGTATGGTTGACCTCTATTGGAAGTCATGGTGGATGTATGTGCTTTTAAAGCAGATTTACTTGACCTCTGACCTACGCATGCTGTTCGTATTATGACGCCCACTTATCACACCGGTTTGATCTTGATGTGTGTGTGTTTCGCTCATGTGACGGAGGGTATATTTCCCTCCGGTGATCGCACAACCTAAAATCTATTGCTTTAGCTGAATCTCTTTCTATCAAGTAAGATACAAAAAGACATTTTTAGTGTCACGAGGAGAAAATCCACGCCGAAACTCTGACATAAGCCGTTATGGCACTTTAATTTCTCCAGATCATAAGCAGAACCAGCGCGACAAGACAGTATTTTTTTTATGAATTACTTTCATTTTGTCACCAGAGAAGAGTATTACTATCTATCATAAACCTTGATGCTTCACTCAGGGGTCCTCATAAATCAGCACGCTATCAGCTCCAAAAGTAATGAAAGAACGTCTCCGAGGAAGGAAAGGACGTCGACTCGTGCCAACGTCGACGTTGATTTGTGGATTATTTGTGAATTTGTCTCAGAACGCGATGTTTGATCTCAGCTATGGGTTCCAGATCATCGGATGAAGAATGCATGCGACATCCTCCCATGATGGAAAGACGCAAATATGGGCGACCAGCAGTGACGCGTGGTGAGGTTCATGGCTGGTGAGGAACTGACTTCATCATAATCAGATGAAGATGTTTACGAATATACTAACCTACAGTGTAGCTTATTCACCATTTCATAGGCAACAGTGAGTGGGTTATTTTTAAAGTCTCATTGCAGAATTATTTACACATACAAACTAACACAAATAAGCACATTTGATTAAAAAAACTATGTCGTTACCTCATGTTTTTTACATGTTACGTTTACTTATAAATGAAGTCCATTTGCAGCTCCTTCTGAACAAGAGCATCGAAAAAAATTTGAGTTTAGATATGTAAGCCTCCATTTTTATAGTAAGACAAGTCGAGCAGAAAATAAATGAATGGCGGTAGTTTACTGTCACTTCTTCTACAGCCGAGGAAGAAGAATCCTCGGCCGAATTCCTGGGATCACCAGCGCCCCCTACGATGAGGCATGAGAACTGCGTGCCTCACTTTGTGACTTTTCCCAGCCGTTTCAGGACCGCTCAACGCAAAAAGACGCTACACACATACAGTTGGTGACAGAAAAACACTACATTATATACATTAGCTAAATTATAGAAATTTAGTTCATGGAGCAAACGTGTTTGAACATTTCAATAGCGACATATAGAGAGATAGCATTACGGTCGTGCCTCACCTGCCTCCCCTGACTGCACGTCACTGGCAACCAGGTTAAGTGGGAAGCCATTCTGGATATTAAATTCTGTATATATATATATATATATATATATATATATATATATATATATATATATATATATATATATATATATATATATATATATATATATATATATATATAGACGGATTTAATCATCGGCATTCTGGGCACATCCCATCAGGAGAAGACCTCGGAGAAGAATCAGGACACACTGCCCTGGGAAGACTTCCAGCCCAGGAGAATTCTAATTCCCTGCTAAATCGTCTCGAGGGGTTTCAAGGACACGGAAGCCCGGTGGTAGATAACACCCTCAGACCCGATGCTGCTTTCTTCATCTCCTGCATTTCAAACACGGACATGTCGTGTGTTTTATCATTAGAAGCATGTTTATGCCTGCATTGATTTCTACTCACCATCTCCTTTATACCAGTGTGCAGTTTCAGGCAATTTAATGCAATTTAACCACTCGTTTTGGTTTGAATATGGATGAAACCCATCTACTGGTGACGAGCAGGACAAATCACCGAAATATTCTGGCATCTTCAGCTAAACTGGCAACGAAAGTGAGTTTCCATTCATTCCATCATCATTCGTTTGCTTGTAGATTGAGCAAATCGTGCTTTTCCAGGTGGGATTCTTCTTATGCAGACACCGGCAATGAGAACTGAATCCATTTTTACTGACATTGGGCAGATGGTTGTTGTCTGCGTGAGAAGGATACCGCCCAAATCTGAATTTTTTACTGACTTTAGTGATACTCCTCCAACACAGTCTGTGTTCACACTCAACATAAACCAACAAAAGCACCAATCCCGAGCATTTAATGGTGCTTTTCCTGTAACTAAATGGCTGTCATGAACACCAGGCAGTATTACCGGAGCTTCATCTGTGCGGAAAAGTGTTTTTTAAGTGGCGACAGATTACAGAGCTCTAATAGCGTTGCCATAACACTGTCACAAAAACGCTGGAAGATGCACTTTGGTAAAACTTAATAAGCAAAAACAAAATAGTTCAAACAGGTGAAGCAGAATTTTGCAGTATTTACGTGTTTTAAATATCTCATGAGCCACAAGCAACAAATTCTTACGTTACTTCCTGTTTCGACCCAGTTATCAACTATCTTGAGATCCCTGTATATGGAAGGTGTTAATTGATTAGATTTTTTTTTTTTTTTTTTGGAAAGGGTTTGCTAGTTTTGCTTGACTCTCAAATCCCACAATGGAAACAAGTCCACAAACAAAGAGAGAAATCAATGGACTTTCTTTGGCAGCTTTGAGAGAGGTGCTTAGCATCACAGAGTGTTTGCCTGAGGTGAACATCCCTGAGTGTATTATGGTGTTGCTCCATTGCCCTGTTCACATCCGCAAGCTGTTCTAAACCCATTTGAAGTGAAGCACACAGGGTTTTAACAACTATCAGCCCTGGTGTGAATAGCCTCCTAGGGCCCTCTCGCTCTATTTGGCCATTGAAATGGCTTCTCTCCTCAGTCGAGCGTCTATATATTCTGGTGTGAGTGTTTTAAGAGGAGTGGTTCCGTTAAAGACAGGCGCTCCATCCAGCGCCACCTGTTTCAACTCCGCTGTTTTCCTGTATCGCGAAGGTCTATCGATTTATCTTTTCTGATTTGGGAAGATCATTGCGAGGAGGAAAAATTACCTCACGGACGAAGTGATGGTGCTTTTTCTCTTTCCTTTTATTATTTAATCTCGCCACTTACAGAGACTTCAAACTTTCATTGTCGCCGCGGGTCGGAGTGAGATTCAAAACGCTCCTCCTCCGTGTGATTGAGGAGCCTCATAAAAACGGCACACATCTCGGTTACATCCCTTCGGTCCTTCGGAAAAAAACTTCCCCTTCCGCGGGAAGAGAGAGGGGTGGTGGGTGGAGGGGCGTAATTCACTTTACAATATCAAATAATCACTGCTTGTGATTCTTGTCTCCTGGCGAACTTGTCAACCGTGGGTTTATGGCTTTTAAAAGTAAAGAAGAGAGCTTTCGCAGATGTGGCCTGAAGGTGACGAGGCCCAAAGTGAAGCTTTGCCTGCAGGTCATTGAGCAGTAATGAGTGTTATCAAGCAGGTGCCAGAAGACAAGTAACGCTGGCGGAATTTATGAGAGGCCTTGCAGGATGACCCTACCCATGAGCAGCCATTCTTCAACACAGACAGGGCTAAGGCTAGCAAAAGACTCATGTGGCAGGATTGTGATTAAATAGGCCTTTGATTTTTATGGTATTTGGCACCAGCCAGCAAGTCACTATTTATTGGTGTAGATATACAGTAAATTGTAAAAAAAAAAAAACACACACACACAACACTTCACTGATTACTGCACTCAAGACGATCTCCATAAGGTGGGGCATCTACTTATTGAACAGATGGATGCTGGGACGTCCGTTGAGGCATCAATATGTTGCATTCACGCTATTCTCAAGCGTAGATATGTATCTATTTTCAGCAGAATGGCGCTAACATGATCTGATTGAATCAGATTTAGCGCGACGTGCGAATGTAAACATCCAACTGTGGGGTTTTTTTCCCATCTGGTTGTTGTTTCAAAGGTCTTTCTTCTTCACAGCCCTGCTTTAATTTAATTCCTAATGTCAAGGTGCAAACATGTTGAGAGTATAAGGTGCTAACAAGCTAAGACTGATAATGCATGACAGGTTTAATGTTAACAAAGTTCCCCGTTGTAGTGCAACTTTTTAAAATGCAAACATTTGCCAATAAATGCTAAACAATCAGTACTTTTAAGGCACATGGGAATAGTTTTGACAAAATGTGAATTTGATATGATGGAAAAACCAAAGTACAGAAATAATAATGACCAGAAATAATTAGAATTTTCCTGACGGGGTGTACGGCACGTCCAGAACCTCTACCTGAGTTTTATGTTTCGCTAGCGGCTCATGCTTCATCCTTTTTAATCCACATTTCATAGAAATATGTCTTGTATTTCAACTCAGTTTGAATAAAAACCCTCCATGAATTTTTGTGGAAACTGGTTCATTAATTTCTGCATAATTAGGGAAATTGTCTCTCAAAATGATTGAAGGGAAAACAAAATCCCAGATTCGCCGAAATTTCACAAATAAATGAACACGGGACATCACCTTGTAAAGGTAAAACATTATTAAATCTTTTTCAAGAATAAACTAAGAAAAAAAATCCCTCATCCTTGTGTATTCGATTCAAATCGTTGCTTTAGTTGCTGGAATTTTGTGCTGAGGTCTCGGCATGTTTGAAATGTTAATTATATTCACCACCAAGTTTACGATTTGCTTCGTTTTTTTTGAATCAACACATAAATTTGGTTCCTCTGAATACTGATAGATTAGCTCAGAGGCTCCTGCTTTTCGCCAGTGTTCGTGTTTAATTGGGCCAAAATCTGTTATGTCATTATGCTGGGAATGTGTTGGTGTAAATGAGGAGCATTAATTTTCTTCCTTTTGCTCCAGCCAACAGCAATCTGCGCTGAATATTTTGCAGGTCTGCCAATGTCCACACATGTGCAGCGAGGAGATAAAGCTGACCCGATACAGTCAGGTACTTCGAGGGGGAAGGCGACAAGTCAGTCGCGTTGTTTTGGCCTATGCTCGCTCTTTAATTGGGACTGAAGTAATGAGAAGTCACCAAAGTTTCTCAGACTCGTCTGACAGTCTGTATTCATTATCAAACTGAGGCTTGCAGCACCATTTAGCTCATCCACAGCTGATGGAGCCAACATTACTCACAGTATGACAAAGAGTAGAGGGATTCTGTCAGGACTGTTTAGGATATCCATTATCTTTTAGCCCCAAGATGATTCAGCGAGTTGTTCGGGAGGCGGAGGGCATCCACTTGATGTTTGCCTTAAACTTATTTGCTATACGGCTTGTTTGACACGTATTCGGTGTGGGTGACAGCTGTTTTCGTCGAAAGTCAATAACGTATTTTCCAAGGGACTGCTGCATTACAGCACAATATGTAATAATTAAATGTGAATCTCAGTATTCGTGATAGATTAGACGTCTCCCACCTGGTGGTTGGCGTCCTCATCCACGATGATGAACAGCTGCTGCGACACAGTGGAGCTGAGAAATGCTCGACTTTCAGATCGGATCCTCGCCTGGACAGGCGACACGAGCAGGATGTGACATAACGGCATGGGAAACAGGGAGGTTTTCACTTCCTGTTTAAGCAAAATGTGAAGCTGTAATGTTTATGAGTGGGAAATACAATCTGCAAACTTTCATTGTGATTTCCATTTCTGTTGAATTTGTGATGTCATACCACCTGACACTTTATGGTAGTAATGCCATGAAGTTCAGGGCCTGTACACACATATATATGCATGATTCAAAACTAACTAGAGTGTGCCACTAATTTCCCTGCGGGGATTAAAATAAGTACAGCGGTACCTCTACTTACGAAATAAATTGGTTCTGGAAGAAATTTCATAAGTAGAGACACGTTTTCCATGCAAATGCCCTAATCTGTTCCAAGCCCCCCAAAATTCAGACGTAAATGTTTTATAAAGCATAAAACTTTATCAAAACATGTAACAAATACATTTTACGATTAGATTACTACACAATAAATGAGAGTTGTGCATAATGTGAAAAATAAAAAATAGAGTAACAAATAAAAATGATGGTTATTTACCTTTTAACTGCTGTCCTCATTGTTTTTTTGCCCTCTTGCCCCACCATGAACAACAGAGTGAATTCCAGTCCTCCTCCTGAACTTCTCCAACCACCCATTTGACACCTTTAACTCCTTAAACTCCTTTTCTCTTATCTCTTTGTTTGTACGGACAAAAAAACTCTTTTCTTCGTCTTTTCTTTTCCTCTTTTCTCCGTCACCCTCTTGGGGTCCATAGTGAATACTCTAAAAGTTAATATAAGTTTATAAACTAAAAACTATCAGAACACCTCATGGGTCAAGGGCCGAATGACGAGGACGCTGCATAGACACCTATCTAGATACACACAGAGGTCCCTCTTAGCCAATGGGATGCCAGGATGCTAGGTAATGGCCAATGGCAGAGCAGCCATGAGAATGTTGCGTTCAGGAACCTTTGGGAGCTGCGAGTATCAGCCCATAATGTATTTATATCTTTCGTAACTCGAAATTTCGTAACGGGAGGCAATATTTTCCTGTTGAGGCGTTTTGTAAGTAGAGGTACCTGTATGTGAAAAGGGTTTTAAAATAGGTCATTCATTGAAGGTACACCTTATAGTCCAGTGCGCCTTTTTCTACTATTACCAGAACAACATTTGTCTTACTGGTCCTCCTTTAGATATGTATTTCATTTTATGTCAGAGATTGTAGATTCTGAAGATGTGTTTCATAAAGCTGGTTCCAGAACAATGGAATTAATAGCCAGTGAAAAAGGCTGCATGTGGAAAAGCCGTGTGTAAATTACGGTGTGGCATGTTGATGGGAAGGCAAACATCTTAAATCTCAGTGAAATCCTGCTCTTGGCTTTTGCTCGTTCATGCTTTACAGCGTTTACCTCTGCTCCAAGCGAGCACAGAGGCGTCTCTCTCGCAGGAGGAAAAACCTCCATCAGGAATAGATTTCTGCACTCGTACCACACCGACTCTATTCTGTTCAATCAACGCGCTGGAAATGCTTCATTTTAAGCTGCAATTCCGCATTTAGAGAGCTAGCAATCACACGGACGTGAGCGATACAACATCGAACGCAGCCTACAAACTGACTGCATGTGGCATCACTCCTGTCTCGTTTCCTGCATCCCAGCCTCTGATTGGACGGTTGCCTCCCAGCAGATGCAATCTGAGAACAAGAGGCACCCTAGAGCTTCACATCTGTTAATTACAGCAGTGGGTTCTACTGAAATGGGTTAGCTGGCAAAAGCACATCTCTCCTTAAGGGATAATAAGGGATAATCAGTTGTCATGCAGGTGTGGTGTTGTTTGTGTGGTGTGATTATTGAACATGGACAATTCAGCCATTTTATGATCAACTTTGGAAAAGGCCCTATTGGTGGATGCCAGGGTTTCACCAGGTCATCAGCCACCACCACCACCACCACCACCACCAGTGTCTGAACTCCAAGAGGTTAGCATCATCAACCTCCAAGGCTAGAAGGTTCTGGAACTGCAGCTTTTTACTCCCCTGGATGGGTTCCCCCTCAGTTTAAAGACATTTAATATTAATAATTTAGGTGTGACTGTGAATGTGAATGTTTATCTCTGTGTTGACCTTCAGATGAACCGATAACCTAGCTTCTCGCTAAATGTCAGCTGGGATGGGGTTCAACGGCCCCACGTCCCTGCAAAGGATAAGCAGCTGGAGAAATTGGATGGATGATATAACTACAAATGTCACAGTTCCTTAAATTATTTTGTTTTTTATATCCCGCAAAGGGGGATGTCTTATAATTGTCAGTGTTTGTGTGTTCGTTCGTCCATCCGTCTGTTCGTTCGTCAGCCCACCGAATATCTTCGCAACCATTGCAGATAGAAAGATGAAACAAAAAGCACATTACTTGGGTGGCAAATGGGCTGAAAATGAGATGATGACCTTGACCTTGAGAAAACTAGGTCAACTTTTGTACTCATCGCAGATTTTTGGAAGGCACATTCTACTGGCTGACGGCGCTCCGTTCTGTGAGTGAGTCTCGGACTTCCGTGAGACACAAAAGTTTTTTAAACAGTCTATAAGAGCGTGGGAAAAGGTAATACAGATAGAAGGTGGTTTAATATCAGTATGGGGAGGGTCATTATGTTTAAATTAACGTAAATAATAAAATAGTTTGTCGCTATATCGCGAAATTGATTACTCATGCGTGGTTCCTGGAACGCATTGACCGCAATGAACGACGGTGTATTATATACCTTGGAAAAATATGCTCACATATTTTTTCAAGTATTATAATAAATTGTTTGACAATAAATGCTTTTAAATAGGTTCAGCTCAATTTTTTTTCGAGATTAGCTGTTTATCACGACAAATGCACACCTGACTAAATAGTTTGATGCCTTAACAATATTTACAACACAAGTAGAAATAGATTTACGAAACACAACAAGCAAATACATATCACAATGATAGGTTTCCATACACCGAATAAAGTGCATAAATCACCAAAGAAAACAATGCATAATTTAAAATATTCATCATGCTATTGGTTAGAACGAAGATCCCACCTCTGAATGGATAAAAAAAAACAATCATACTGTGGTTAATCACAATTCAAAGGCAGCCTCCTTCTTTTATTTAGTGAGTTGTTAACCTAAAATATTGGAGTATATTTCAAATTTGGAGGTGTGAAGGATTGACATGTCTGTTCATCTATAAGAAGTTGAAATTCCATTATCTCCAGAGGTGAATTTTTAAAGTAGCAGGTATATTTGCACAAGTGTTGACAATGACTGGGAAAACGCCGACATGATTCATGATGCCGCCTCCTCCCACATCCATCACCCGTCCTGTAAAATGCAAAAGCAACATAAATGCAGCAACACGCCCATGGATCATTTGCAAACAGTTTGTCATCTACATAATTCAGGCTTCTGATACAGATTGAAGCGCAAAACTGCAGAGTTCAGAGGATGAACACGATGAACGCGGAAGCTGTCAGCAAGATCATCCAAGCTGAAGTGTTTTATATTTGTCCCATAATATTTGAGCCATTTGAAGTCAGGCTGTTTTACATTCAAGGGCAACAATCAAGCATGATGAACGATTAAATAATTAAAACCCAGTCAATCACATGTATTTATCACATAAAAATTCATTAATATTGATGTCTTTCCCGTACTTCCAGGTTTGGCTGCACAAACCATCCGAGGCGAGATTCTCCGGATCTGACCTTACGTTCCAGGAGCCGGCGAGACGTCTGCAGTCTGCCGGACGTCATGTGGAGTCTCAGCTCTGTTCGCACCGACGTCTCGCATCAAAGTGAAGTCTGACTGCTCTCCGAACCCTCTTTGAATCTCCCTGAAAGCTCATGTGATATAAATCCCTCCCCAACCTCCCCCCTAGTGCAGATTTTTTTGTCATGCTTCGCAAAGTGTCCGGCTCATGAAGGAGGCCGTGTCCCAGGATGGGATGTGACAGAAGGATGGCAAGGTGTGCTGGATAGAAGCCTCAGGTAACACCGGCTTCAGTGTCAAACATCCAGGAGCAATGCTGGAAAGGGTTTCCAGGTAAACTTCACCTTACGTCGTCAATCGGTTCAAGCAGACACGACGTAAGTCAAAAAATGACGTAAACGAAATTAACTCGTCTCCAGGCTTAACGGGAGATAACCATTCAGTTACAGTTAAATTCCACTGTTTAATATAGTACAGAAAAAACGTCTCCGTCTCGTCATGTAATAATATGACGTTATATGTTTTTACTCTCATTTATCATACATTAATATATTATGTGCTTTTATCGATTTACTAGTGATTTGACAATTCTAATTTTTGTGGCAGGCAGATGTAAACTTGATTTTTATTTTTGCGTGTTTTTTTTTGGGGGGGGGGGGACTTATAATCGAGAACAGCTTAACTCGAAACTACATAAACTGAAGTAAAGCTGTATTTTATGTTGTTCAAAATGTCGATTGCAAGTTTTTAATAGACTAAAAACATAGTAGAGATTAATATTATTAGTAGTATATATCTATCTATAGTGTTTTTTTACTCGTTAAACTGACCTGATTAAACTAAATTTAGAAATTTAACAAAATCTCATATATTAATTTCAAAGTGCTTGATTGATTTTTTTCATCATTTTTCATCATCATCATCATCATCATCATCATCATCATTTTTCAACTCATGTGGATTTGTATAAACGCCATCAAATCGATGTGTGTCACTCCCCCCCCCCTCCCCCCTTTGCTCCATCAGGAGAAGGCGGGCTCATTGTGGGCGGAGTCAGCGGTAAATTGAGCTCCAGCAGAAGGGCGACACTCCATCAGGCGCTGCAGCCCCCCCATGCTGCCACATCCCTCTCCTGCTAATGATTAACGTCATAAATCACACTACACTGTTTCCTCCTACTGCCTGGAGTGAGGAAAGCATCTCCTCCATGACCCCACGCACTCTCTGGGGGGGGGGTTGGAGTTGGGGTGGGGGGGTTGGAAAATCATGGCTTTAATTTGGGTGTCAGTATTTATTCGACAATAATTCTGGATTGAGTTCCATGCATGGCGGGTCCAGAAATAACAGACCGCCCACATACCTAAACACACAACCTGACATCAGGTCTGGGGAGTCGGGGGCGGGGGTGCTGACTTTATTACCCTCTGGAAGTCTTTCTTCTAGATCCCTCACAATTCAAACCCTTCAGCTGAGCTTGAATTAATGCTTAAATGTAAATTTCATACATCAATTCAATTCAATAAAAAAAAAAACTTTATTGGTCCCCAAGGGGCAATTGAAAGCACATAAAGCAATAAAATACACAATAAACAGAAATGTGCAACATAAACAGGTATGTGCAATGAGATAATAAATATATTATTTTAAAAAATGTAAAAATTTTAAAACTATAAAACTATAAAGACATCAGTCAGAAGCCATCATTTTTATTATTTCACTTTTAATTGAATTCACTGCTGTTCTTTATTTTAATGGTGTTTGTATATAATGACTTTTTTTTTTTTTTAACAAAAGCGGATCCAGGTAAAGTTTTGCTCTTCTTCTATCTTTTTTGTCAAATCGTGATCAATTCCTGGAGGGTGGAGGGGTGGGGGTTCTGTTATATACATTATTCTAACAGGTTCTTTCTGGGTAGAAGGATCTGTTGATGAGGGTTTGGAATCTCAAACAATCCAACACTTCAGGAAAACGTGACGATAATGGATGGCTCAGGGTCAAACGGTAGGGATATATTAAAGAGTTCTGCCAACTTGGACCTTGGCTGTGACTCTCTGAGGCCTCACTTTTAATTATTCATGTAAACATCCACTCCGACACTTTCTCTGCCACCGATGACAACCCGACCGCTCTACCCGACACATGAAAGAGTAATGACACGCTTCTGCCCTCGCTATCGGCGGGGTTCTGGAGGATGACTCACAAATTTGTAGCGCGAGCGTGTAATGCACATGGTTTTATTGTTTTTTCCCTCCTCCGCCCTCACCCCCTTCTCTCTGTGATTAGGGCAGCTTTTATGTAAAGCAGAAAACCTGTAACACAACGGCTAATGGGTCTGAGTGATACAAACAGCTGGACCTGAAGGGAAAAAGCTGCAGTGTCCGGAAACGGCAACAACAGCTGAGAAGATCCTGACGTCACCAAGGCGATTACAAAAGAAAAAATGGCCATCAAACTGTTTTAGATCCCAAAAATGATGAATGAGAGAAAGGTCGAGATGATCCAGGAGCTACTCGACCCAGGTTCTGATGCGTTTTATTCAGAATAATCCCACAGTAACATCCTGTCGGATGTTTCTGCAGAAACCCAGAAACCCCAATCACACACACCGGCCGTGATGTGACCCGATTCAATCGCTTTTGATTGATGAAGAATGATCAGGGCTGTCTGATGCAACGCCCGGATAAGATCTCATCACATTTTACTTCTGTTTTCAAGCACATCCGATTCCAACTAATTAATTTGAAGTCTGAGAAACATGATAAAGCTGGACATGATTGAAATAACGTAACGCCAACATGTGGAGCGATACGACGCTACCAAAAACCCATTGGATCCAGGGGCGGGGCCAGAGCAGCAGAGGTCCCAACTGAGATCTGATTGGTCCATCCAGTGACCGCGCTTTTACTGTGTCTTTTTTGGTGGTACTTCAAATGTTTCTTGAAGCTATCATGACTCTGTGCTTTTTTTTTTTCTAGTTTCAACACAGCCTTTGATGCTTTATCAGTTTCTCTGGATCCCAGTTTAAAGACTTTTGCTTCTTTTGAGTTCTAAAGTGCAGCTTCACAATGAAAAGCACCAAGAAATTCAAAAGATTGAGCCTTGAGCTAAAATTTTACTCTGATAGCTTTTGTGTTGGTTCTCACCGGACACCGGGTTGAACTTTGGTTCAATTTAATTTGGTTTATTTTCCTCAAGAAATCCGTTGAGTGAATTTTAGCTTGCTGAAAATGTTAAACACAACTTTTGCCGAGATGCTACGTGCAAATTTCTGAGTAACAACGTTTATTAAATAACTTTCATTTTTAATTTTAATAAATACAATGTTCCACCCAGCATGGATGCGTTTGGGAAATTTGCCTGAAGGCAACACAAACAAAGGAGCAGGAGAGAGAATATGAGACAGAATGGGGTAATTAATGGGGGTAATTAAGGACCGAGGGACCCAACCGGCTAGAATGAGAGCAGCAGTCTCGGTTTGGTTTGCATTCTTTTGCACCATTTTTGGTGTATTTATTTTGTGTCTCTTTAAAAAAGAAAAGAAAAAATCATATTTTCTATGTTTATTCAACGAAAGTTCTAATTTTAAGAAAAATCTGAATGACAAGGGATTTTTTTTAATTGTATTTAATGTTTGTACTACGAAATGCAATAAATCAATTTAAAGAGGAAAAAATATATTAAAAAAAGGTCAGTAAGTTAAGAATATCTTTTGCATTTGCTGCGTTCAGTCACCATTATAACAACAGCAAATAAGTCGGTAAACTTTTGAAACACACATCTAATTTTGTCACCTATTAATTACAACGTGTCTGCTGAGCCTTGAAGATAAGATTTGAAGTCAAATTAGATTGGTCTGCTGTCAGAACTCGGCGTTCCACAGTCTGATGGGATACAATTTCCCCATGATGGGTGTCGCGGTCGTGCATTTGAATGTGCCTGAATGGACTATTAATCATCCTGCAGTGGTTCAGAAAAGTACCATTTCTGAACATGAAGGTAATTCAAGATAAAGTTGAGCGGGAACAATTAACGTGTCAGTTTCCCACACGAGTGCGAAGACCGGGTCGCTCAGGCAGCCGTGTGCAGGTGGTGAATGTCAGAGATGTAAAATTATTTATTCAGACTTTCAGTGGAAGTTGTTTTGGATGCATGGAATTCACTGGTGGAGGGAAGTACTCCAATAAAAACACATTTAGATGACATTCACAGGTAGACCGCGCTCCCACTTACAATAAGATATATTTTTTAAAATGTCCAGAGTGGTAACATACCTTTGATTTCACCATGAAATTCACAGGGTGTCACCTTTACATATCAAGAATTCATCATACGTGTACCAGAGCCGCTCCCGTTTGATTTGGGATTATGTGGGTTGTATTTTATGCAAAACAAAACAAAAAAAATGTTGTTTTCTCATCTGGCGTCTTCGACAGGTGATTTATGGAGTTTCTTGAAGAACAACTAAAACTGTGATTAACTGGTTCGATGACATCTGGGGGGGAGGGGGCGTAACGCACATTCAGCGCCAACGCTGTCCGCCGCAATGAGCATCAATCAATAGTGACAAGTCGCTCACTACCTGAAAATGAAGTATAGACAGGTTTGGATGTGGTTTGTCTGAAAAAAGCATTTGTTTCTTAAGAGATTAACGTCCTCATATCTGACGCAGAGTTTGACGGCCAACAACTGTGTTTCTAAAAGCAACCGACTGCTCCTTGAATTCAAATTTAAGTCTGCACAACAAATATAAAACAGCATCACCTTAACTTGAATAATGAATCTGACCCAGTTTTCTGTGGATTTAAATTGGGTTTTAATGAACGCTCTCACAGATCCAGTGCCCCCTTATGACATATCAGGAAATGAAATTCAAACTCATTGACTCACAAAGCAGCGTTACGGGAGCAGCCAACTTCCTGCACTAGACTATCATCGCCATGGAGGGAGGTCCTATCTTTACCCCGACGGGATCACACACTCGTCTACTTCACTTGATTCTCTGAATGTGATGACGGGCAGAGATATCTCCCTTCACCTGACTGGAAGTCCTCCATATTAGACTGTCGTGGGTTATACAGAAAAGGAAGCTGCTAGTTTTACTTCTGGGTCTCATCTGTAGTCAAACACAAACGAGTAAATACTCAAAGTCAGCGGAGCAACTTCGGTCAAGGTTTTCCTTCTCTTTATATGAATTCTATGCCACAGAATCTGTGCATAGTTGTTCCTAATGCAGTCCTGCTCTACTCCAGAATTATTCATATGTTTTTTGGCAGGGCATCACATGAATGAAACCAATCAGAACATCATTTTAGTGCAAATGCACCTACAGGACATCTCCACTGTCTGTGCCATTTAAGCAGGAGGCACAACACTGTCAGTTTCAGTCAGTTCCAGTTTTCCCTGCTGACCTCAGTACATTAATCCTTTGCTTATTCGCTCTTCAAGATCCACTGCTTCACTTCATCGCTGATTTTTAGTAGGTAGTCACATGATACCTTATGCCCATACTATTGGCTGACAGCATCCGTGTGTGCGCTGCGTTCC
This sequence comes from Antennarius striatus, assembly GCF_040054535.1. NCBI lineage: Eukaryota > Metazoa > Chordata > Actinopteri > Lophiiformes > Antennariidae > Antennarius > Antennarius striatus. The sequence continues at coordinate 23,738,187 of NC_090779.1, read as the reverse complement.
GAGACTCATGGTTCCTCCTGCAACTTTTAACAGTCTATAAGAGCGTGGGAAAAAGTTAATACATATATAAAGTGATTTCATGTCAGTATGGGGAGGGTTCATAAACGTTTAAATTACTATAAATAATAAAATAAATAGTGTGTCGCCATTTCAGTTTTCGCAAGTGGTCCTGGAACGCATTAACCGTGAGTAACCAGGGATTATTGTATTCTGAATTCACTCCTACTCAATCAGATCGTTCCTGTCACCTGAGGAGCTGCAGACACCTGCATCCCATCTCCAATCAGACTCCAACCTACTTCAGCTTCACTCAACCTTCAGTTTGGGGCCAGATTGTAGTGACTCGTCCTGTTCTTCAGCGTTCTTGGGTTACAATGTGATTTTGCTTGTTTGTCTGTTCCATGCTTGATCTCCTGACTACCTGGTTTCGATTCTGCTTGTATTAAAACTGTGAATTTGTACCCGTAACATAGTTGTTCAGCTACTAATGCAGTACAACATAGTTAAGCTCATAATAAATCCTCAACAAATAAATCAGCCAAGTAGAAATATGCAGAATAAAATAATAATAATTCTAAAGTTTTACCGTGTGAGGAAAAAAAAGTGCTTTCTCTGCATTTTTAGCAAGAAAGCATCCAACTTCTTTTCTTATTAACTCTCCTAACTCAGAAACAGGATGCAATGTTAATTAATATTCTGTGTTCTTTATACATCCGAGAGGTCGGACAGGGATAGCGGTGTGATGTCAGAGCCGATGTGTGCATCACCGGGGTGTAACAAGCAGAATGCGCATGTTGTTTTATGATTTATTAGTCGAGGTAGCTTTCTAACTAGTTTCTGGAGAACTTTATGGGTTCTATTTCAACGAGTCACAGTAATTTATGAGTCCGATAACACAAGAGGCACTGCTGAGGAAACCTGAAAAACAAATCTGCTTAATTAATCTTGGATTCAGAAAAGAGGCCGACGAGCGAGGTGACATTTACACTTAGAAGAAGTTCCACATCTTCTTTTTTTTTATCACAGAAACGTAACGGAATCCTTTTTTTTTTTTTCCTTTAAAAGACATTTGAAAATAACTTCCAGAGTTTATCAGCAGTGATTCCATATTCATTTACCCTCCATTTATTCATCATCATCTTCCTTGCATAGAAATACAGCTAATTGTCTTTTGGGTGAAAACTGATGTAGTTTGCCTTTGTTTGTAATGTCATCTGTTCCTCTCCATCACTTCCAGTGCAACTAAAAGCTTTTAGATGGATATTTGTATTTATCTTGATTACATCTCAGTTTGAGTGAAGCATATTTCTTTGGTCTGTCCATTTATGGTTGGATGAAAGGAGTCAAAATCAGCCCTCAATCAGCAGCTCCCGGCATGTCGACAGCCCATTACCCGCCGAAGAATAAAACTATTATTATCATTTCGTGTAGATATTTCCACTGCTTGTTCAGACAGATTTACAATTTGCGATGTTTGTAGTGTTCAAACCTCTGACTTATTTTGCTATTCTAATTCTCTTAAGGCTTGAATCCACAATTAATCTGTGAAAGGTTTGACTCCAATGTAAAGATCTCTATTATTTATCCACCAGTATTTTTGATGTAAAACAGACCTGCCAGTACCCCCCAAGGAAATTAAATGGCGCCTCCTCCGCAGAGATCATGTCGTATGGAATCAACATTTTACATTGAAGGTTCTAATAATATGATTGTATGCCTGAATGGCTCATTGAGGGTGGGGTTTTAAATAATTCCCAACATCCAAGTTGCTTAATCAATAGAACAGACATCCTCACTCGCTCGTCGCAGGCTTCCTCGTTCTGCTTGAGGGCACTTGTTGGCACCGGGGGTATTCCACTGCACATTTGACATGCCCCCTCCCTCCCATCTGTGGCTGATGGTGTCACACTTTAGCCTGGGGGTGAATCTGGCCAGGGGAGCAAGGGGAGGCAGCCTCGGCGCTGGAAGGAAGTGCATGCGAGCCTGAATTGACTGGGTTTGTCACGGTTTTTCCTCACATATATATCTACCCCCCCCCCCCCCCCCCCACTCCACATGTTGTAGTTCAGACCCTGAGCATCAGCTCTTCTGTCAGCATCAGAGCTACAGCATCAAGTGCTGATGACACCTTTGAAAACAAGCTACAAGCACTTGGAAGTGAGAGATTTCCAACCTGAAAAGCATAGTTTCACTTTTCTTATCTGCTTATCGTGACAATTAGTAACAAAAGTGTGCAATTTCTCACTTCCTGCAAAATTACAATAGCTCACCGAGGTGCAAAATGTGCAAATATAGTCTTTCACTGTTGTGCCAGCAATAAAGATGTTGGAAGTGAAAGTTATCTGCTGACATTAAGCCACCGTACGATCATGACTGATGACTTGGCGTGCAGCGTGGCCCGAACATGGTCCGCTTGCTTTAAGGCCAGGTCACATGGCAAAGGTTTACCAGGGGGTGGTGGGGATCGAGGGTGGGGGTAGTTGAGTAGACTCACAGCTGGGTCCTCAGTGGGAGGTGGAGGGTTCAGTTACATGCAAGCAGAAGGTCGATAGATGTTTTTGTTACTCCGTTGATAGCGGTAATAATACAGATTCATTTCATTTTAGCTCCTGAGCCGCCGGCTACAGGAAGTTAGAGTTCAATGTGAAGCCAGTCTGACAGAAAAAAAACAAGCTAACCTAGATTTGCTGTTCGAAACTCAAAACCAGGTCCAGTTAATAATTATTAGTAAAAATAAACCTTACCTTTACTCACACTACCTTGTTGTGGTTTACATTCCCTTAATTTACAGTGAAGTTATGCTACGTTGCGTTTTACTTTGTTTGTGACGTTGCGTTATGTTACGTTAAATTAGGTAACATTACATAAAGTTACGTTTTGTCACGTTCCGTTACGATATATAACATTGCGTTACATTAAGTAACGTTATTTTACATAATTTTACGTTACATTACATTATGTTACATTATATTACGTTACGATATGATGTTACGTTACATTATGTTACATTACATTACGTTACATTATGATACGTTACAATACCTGAGATTAGGTTACATTATTGTGCATTATGTGACATTATGTTACGTTATGTTATGATATATTACGTTGTGATGCGTTACGTTATGTTACTTCATTTGTTTTTCTCGTTTTGTTTGGTTCATATTTGGCTAAGGTCACTTTAACTCGCATTATGTCAACAAAGTTCTGCTTGATTGTTGGTAGGGTTATCTGAGATTTCCAGGATCACTTGTAAATAAATATCGACTCATCTCACGCAGCCACATCAGCGTTTGGACCCATCCTGTTTTAGATCTCCATCTCCTATTCATAAATATCAAAGAAAAGATAGGCAGTCACAATATAATAACTGTTTCATGACGCACATCACCAAAATAGCCTGAACGTATGTCGTGTCTTATTCATTCCAGTCTTAAAGTGGCGTCTACAGCACAGCAAATACATCCATGTATAGAATGCATTGGTTTAAATGGCTTCATATGGATGTACATACTGATTCAATTCGACATTCATTTTCCATTTTCTCAGAGCGTCCTTGCAGTAATAACAACTCAATGTCGTCTAACAGCGCCCTATGATTAATTAAGAGTGTTTGACAAAAGATGATAGGACATGCAACAACACCGGGTTAACTCCTGCTGGTGCCCCCCAACCTCAACCCCCCCTGCAAGACACTCTTTCCGTCATGTGACTGAACATTTTGATGTAATCTGAAGCTAAATACATGAATAACATGATTTATATGATGTGACCAAGAGCGAAGCCACCTGAGGGTTTTATCTGCTCGTCAAGCGGGACTGGAGTCACGCCGAGCCTCGATTCAGAGCGATTCAGACGACTCAGAAACAATCTGTCCCATTCGGCCTACTTGAGGAGCGAACTCTGAACTTGATGAAGTCTTGGAACCAAGCTGGCAGGAAGATAAAGACATTTAGAAAAAGATTCAGGTAAATTTAGTTGTAAATTTAGATTGTCAGAACTGCTTCAAGTTTCTATATATCCATCAATTTCTAGGAGATTTTAACTTCTCAAACTTCTTAGATGATAAATTCCATGCTTCCTCGTTCCATATCTGATCTCCTGGAGGACACAGATGATAAATTAGAGCTGATACTTAAATATAAATGTAAGACGAGAAGCTATCAAACAGTTCCAGTTCGCCTTTGCATCAAATCTGTTTGCATATTCGTCAATGTAAAATGTCATGTACTTCCTTTAATCCAAAAGCAGGCTCATGTACTGTATATTAATGATTGTATGGAGAGGCAGTAGATTTAATGGCTGGGTTTACGTTCAATCAAACGGAGCCAAAGGACATGAGGATAGAGATCAGGGCTGTGACACTCTTACACATGCAAAACAAACTGCATGGTTTTCTCCTTCAAACCCATGGAAGGAGTTCAGATGTAATCAGAGTGACATGAAGTGCAGAAGAATGAAGACGATTTCAGAACAAGCGAACAAACAGAACGTACCCTTGGCTGCTAATCTGCTTTGTTTTCCTACATCTGTATATCCAAGGACGTCTAAGACGACACAGTGGAGATACGACGCTACATGACAGGAGAAAAAAACTGATTTTGCTCCACGTGATGGAGATGTGCTAATTAATTTCAGGGTCTGAAGGTTGTGTCGCTCCGGCGTTGACATGACAGGCTCCTTTTCGACTCCTCGCCTAGTGTTTCATTCTCATTTGGCTCCAGGGCAGCAGCTTCGCTTTCAGCTGCAGCTACTAAAGGATTCCTCTCAGGTCCGAGTTGGGAGCGATTCAAATGGAGTTTCTAAGCTCAAAGTTTAACAGAAGAGTCTCGGAGTGCAAACCCTGCAGCAGGCAGTAGTTCAACTCCGTCTTGGTTACACAGACTCAAAGACCTAAGCGAGGAAACACAATGTGATTCTCCTTATAACTGGTTCCATACACCACCCAACTCCAGGAAGTGTAGTTTCACTCCTGTCCTGTGGAGGGCATCCTGCTGGTTCCCTGTTGAGTTGGTACCAAAAGAGTTTTCAGATTTATGGTTTTATAATGACATGTTAGACAACGACAGGTACAGTTTATTAACTGTACGACCTCCGTTCAGGTTGGCATTAACCATTTGCTGCTTTTTCCAGCTCAATTGTGGCGTCTACTTTGCTGGTTTGACCCTGGATCTTGCAGACTGTCCTGGTTGCCTCTTCCTCCACTGCGATGGGGTTTATGTTCCGCACACTTTGGTTCAAGGTAAGACAGTGAAAGTTCTGATCACATGCATTTCTGTTCAGACTGCGCTATTAATCACATTTTATCTTTCTCCGTCTCTCTTTCTGTCCTTTAAATCTAAAAAGCTGTGTTTTCCTGGAGCTTCTATTGAGCGGATATTCAGTTCCATATCTGGTGCCGTCTCGGAGAACTGCAAGGGAATAATCCTGTAAATAATACTTCTGACCTTCCTCAAAGAACTCTGAAGCTCCCCCTCGCCTACATGAACCCTGAAAGCAGACGCCCGAATCAAGAGCAATCGCTTCATATTGATTTCCTAAAAGTTCTATTATTATTGTTTGAAAGTTTGGGCAGAAGGGTTGGGTGGGTGGCTTGTCATTTGAATTTAATGGTCTTCACAGTCACAGCCGAGGGGTTTTGTTCTAGTTAGATTTCATCACAGAAAGTTCTGCACTGTCTTGTAAAATGAGAAAGTGTCATACATTGTAAGCAGGGCTGAGAGGGACAAATGACAGAAATCAATATAACGCCATCACGGCCACATTCTTTGTCATTGTGCGCTGTAATATACGGGCGTATGAGTAAAAAATCATCTTCCACTGACGGCCTGAAAAATACTTCATCAAAGCAACAATCAGGATCATTTAGTCTGAGTAATGTGAAGCAGGCAACACATTCGCAAGTTCGACAAACATAGATGCTCTTCAGTTCAGTCGTTCTATCGAGATATTCCAGCGTGCTGTCTGATTAAATCAAGACGGTGTTAATTTTCTTCTGTGCAAACCGCTTAGAAACGTCTGACTTATTTGGCACTCTGAAAATTGAATCTGAGATTCCATTTGTTTGTCGCCGCTGACATAAAGTTTTTAAATGAAGTCGTTTTAAATTGATTCAATCAGAGGTGGATTTCAGCTGTCAGATGACGGGTCGCAAACGTGCTAATGGAGTCACCGAAACAAAAAAATTCCGCGATGTCGTGAAGCCGTGCATCTTGAAGCGCGAACAAGTGAGGGATTACAGTTGGAATGTCTCATAAAGTAAATTAAATCTCCATCCTGTGAGCAGAATCTTTGAGAACATTAGTGTCTGACACAATGAAAGGTTAATGTGAAGACGAGCGTATAGCTGCAGCTGCATTGTGTCTGGGGAAATATGGCCAAGGTTCTTTAGGATTAGCCAAAGTGGATTTAGCGGGAGAACAAACAATAAGGCAAGGAGCAATTAAGAGTCCTTCATTAGACAAACGCCTCTCAACATACACATGATTACCCGGGGAAATGGCAAGCATGGCTTTTCATATTGGTTTCATGAGGTAACTTTCTGGTCAGGGCCTTCAAAAGGTCAGACAGCCTTTTAAAAATCACACAGCTCTTCTGGTGGTGTTGTCACATATTTTGGTCCTAAATTGAGTTTTTCTGAGCCTGATGGGGTCAGGGCGCCGAAAAAAAAGAAGAGGGGAAGAGGTTGGTCCTCTCTGCTAATTACACTCCACATGCCATTGTTAGTCTTTGCTAATTGCATGCTGTGAGCTGCTGGATGTGCCTCGCCTGGGTGAGAGATCTGTATACTAATCCCATCTATGCGACATCAGCACTGGTGGTAAACGCTGTTTCCCTAACAGGTGGAACATCTCTAGAAATATATGTGATTCTATACCTCTGAGAAGTCTTACAACGTGACTTTTACCCAAATGTTTGGCTGGGTTAAGACTCCAGACGGTCTGTCTTCTACTGTTTATCATCACTCCAGTCTAACACAACCCAGGGAAGAAGCCTGTGTTACGAAGGGTGAGAGTATGCAAATAATTTGTTTTCCCCATCGTCTGTCTCTTAACAAATAACGATTTGTCAATAAGGAGAAAACACAAATGACACTTGGTGAAAAGTGCATCGGTGTCAGCGATGACAGACGCATCATTCAGAGGCAGGGCCTTGAAAACGGTTGTGATAGCGAGGCAAAAAAGTGAGCATTTTGCTTCACGCTGTCATCTTAGAGGCTCGCTCTTTTTGACGGACAAGTGTTTCCCGCGTGTCAACAAGTTTCTCACCCGAGCAGCTTGACGGATTTTGCATTTTCAACAGAGGGATTTTGCAGGCATTTCTCGAATGCGGAGATTATTCATGAATTAATGCAACAAAACAACTTTTTAAGGATTCGCTTCTTTGGCAAGGGGGAAAGAGAAAGCAAAGAGCTGCATTTATTCAATGCATTCACCTTTTTTGTTCCGCTCAGGTGTGTGGCGGTGTAAAATACAGGTGTGTGAAGAAATTGTCGAGATATCTTGAGAACATGTCAGCGGAAACACTGGAACGGGATGAGAAAGGTGACATCTCCTTCAGTGCTCAGGACAATGTTGTCATCACGGCTAAGATAATTAAAATATCACCTTGAAGTATTTTGACTTCACATCATCTCTGATAAAATTCCTTCTTAAGTTTGTTTATTTGTGGGTAAAACAGGTTGTACGTTCAAAACGGCTTCTGATATAATAATAAATTACACGTATTTCATTGAATTCATCACATAATTTGAAATAGACCTTCCATCCTAGTGGTTTCATGAGAAATCTCCGTGGTGTGATGAGAAAGTTTGCTGAATCATTTCTTTTTGATTTAACAACTTATGGAGCAAACTGCCTGGGAGCTGGCGACCTAATGTGATTCTGATGTTATCAAATACATATAGTGTTTGGGGGTTTTTTTGGGTTTTTTTGCATGTAACATCCTGTTACAAGAATGCTGAGTCACGTCCAAATGCAATATCACGAGTTTATTGCTCTGTGAGAACGAATATGAATCTGCTGGAAGAAATGCACACGATGTAAGAGACTCGCTGCTGAGTATTAATCAATTCAGAGATGTTTTTTAGTCTTATACTGTTGATATCATGTTGAAATTCTGACAGAGTCTCCTTTCTGCATTCTGACCTAGAGGTGGCGCTCTATGGAAAGTCCTGATCTGATCGAGGTAATTTCATTGCATGGTCAAAATCAAAACCAGAATTCGGATGGCGTCTAGATGAGCGGATGAACAAAGCCATTCATTTCGGTCATTTTGATGCAATTTTTGGTGGCTTATTATGGTCTGGATTGCTGTGGTTGACAAGACAACACTGCAGATGGAAGCACATGCAGATGCATGGATCCTTCACATTTTGGTTGGTTGGTTGGTTGGTTGGTTGGTTGGTTGGTTGGTTGGTTGGTTGGTTGGTTTGTATTCCATTAGCAGATATTGATCTCTTTCGCCCATGTTTTCGTCGACCACAGCTCTGCTAGTTGTCTCTGATCTCCAGATGCCATCAACCCATCGATGACCTGCCTCTGTCTCAGTATGATGCCTAATTAATTCAGTTTTGACAAGTCAAAAGTGACGTGTGTCACATGTATTGCTTTCACTGTCTTACCTCACAAAAACCCCGCCCATTTTATCTCTGATTAATCTGCTGGGTGTGTGCGCGTGTTGGAATGCAAGGATGTATTGGCGTGTACACACATACATCATGTCAAGGCAGGATTTCTTTTTAATATTGAGATAGGTCAGAAAGATAAGTGTGTCTGGGGAGCTGTGTGTGCAACACACACCGGAATCAAAATTCAAGTCATGCAGCATTACTAACAAGAATGACATTTCTCTGTTCTCATCATGACATTTTATCGCAGTTATTTCTTTGACCTGCAGGCCGCTGGAGAGCGAATCAGACGCTGGCGAACAGGGTACGAATGGAGGAGGCTACAGATTTGGGAGCAGCAGAGAAAAGCGTATCTAATTGGGATCTTATGTACTGTCTGTCAATGAGTCTTTTTTCAGAGGCGGTTTCTGAAATTGGCATTATTAACATTTTTCTTTTCATCAGTTCGGGATCGTTTCCATGCCCAGAGTGCTTTCAAACTTTCACATTTTAACAAATGTACTCCCTGTTGAAAATTCATCTGCACAGTGTTTTTGAATACAGATACTAATGACTCCATTACCGTGTCTTTCTCATATTTTCCAGTTGAATACAAAAGGTACAAGATGAATGTTTACCTCTGCTGAGGAGGAAATATTTTTCCTGTCGTTGGCTTGTTTTTGCTTTCCTGTCTGTTGGCTGGATTAGTAAAAAAAATAGTAGTAAAAGAATAATTTTTATTTTGGTGGTGATCCAAATCATCGCCTAGATTCAGAATGTTTTTAAAGGACGTTTTAGCATTGTGGGATAGAGGAAGTTCTTGAAAAGATCAGTCAATACCTCCATAAAATCCAGAACATGAGAGTATGATCTGGATATTAGTAATATTACAGATCAAAACTACCTGAAACTGTGCTGGTTCAGTTTGGCTTCAAACTTGATGCATCTTCAATAGTTTTTATGTTTTGTAACTAACTTGAGGAGTTCAGCCGCACAACAGTTGTTCTCATAATTAGATTTTTTGTTTTTTAAAAAGATCTGTTGAGCTATAATTCGAATGATCTCATCTTTATACATGAAGGTCATCACTTAGTCTTTGTAATATAAGTCAGGAAGTAAACCTGCAGAAGGCAATCTTTACTGTGTTAATCATTTTCTATTGATTCCTTATTTCATACACGAGTGTTCATTTCCTTCCTGTGGGCCCAGAACCCAGTGAACTGATATCTCAGGCTTCTCCTTGTTTTCCTCTTCCTGAAAAGTTAGTTGTGCATTAGTTCCTCATTGTGTAACATTAAACTTCCACAAGTCTGTGTCGTTAAATGCACTGTGCCCACCTTGACGCCAACTGCTACACGAAGACATCAGTGCTCCACACATTGGCGCTCGTTGCCAATACTGTTAGCGCCCACTCAGTGAGTAATCATTCCCTTCAAGATGCGGTCGTCATATGTCCGATCACGACCGCGGTAGCACTAGTGGTGTTGTCAACGCCTCCCGACCCAGACCGGATCGTGATTTTCCTGGAGTGGCTTTATGAAAGGACCTCAAGTATGATGGAGCTGGTGAATCCCTTGGCTGTCTGTTGATGTCGCTGGTGGAGGTGTTCAGGGGGACATTTTTAGATATCATCATCGAGTCGCATCAGATCCATGAGTTCCCGGCATTGTCTTCAGGCCTGTTCATAGGCTTTTAATGAGGGATGCACTGTAGAGATAACCAAGGAGCAATTCGATTTTAATAGGCTCACTATGGTCCACTGGCGGGGGAAAACAGTCATCGCATTAGTTCTCCTGGAGCGCATAATTTAAGTAAGCGAGGGGATCCAAGACGCCGCCTGCCTGCCTACAGGAGTTCAGACTCATTGAGGACACGTGTTGACGAGATGACACGTCGTCTTTCGGTGTAGATAAGGTGTTTGGAATACATTAACCTTTTCTTCATTTGTTTCCAAAGTGCACCCCTTTTGTTTCACAATGAAGCAGGAAGTCTGTGCCGCTACAGGGCAAACTGGAGCTCGCATGGGATTCACGAGGCAGAGGCATGTGACACCTGAACATTAGCTTTGGAATGGAATGAGAAAAGATGAGGGAAGTGGGGGAGGGGGGGTAAACACCAAGGAGAGGACACGAGTGGGTTGCAGGCTCTTGAAGGTTTGGGTTACAGCTATTTCTTGTTTTCCTGACTCATTTTATTGTTCTTCTTGTTCTGCTGCTCCCCGTCTCCGGCCATTAATGCCCCTTTCCCCAGGCACGGCAATTATTGGTACTGTAAAGATGAAAGGTCACAGCTGTTAGCAAAGGAGAAGGAAGTGACAGAATAAAGAGGGAGGACAATCTAACTTTCTGAATGTTCAAGTGCCATGGAACATGAGAGGAAAAATAACACACTAACGGCTGTCAGAAATACAGGTTATTGACTATAAAGTGGTGTTAGCTGACCTTTTTCCTTACCGCTTCTCAACACGCTAGGTATGTAGGGAAAATACTTAATTTCTATTTGAGATGGATGGAAACTGTCAAACGGTAAAGAGATAGTCTCCAACCAGCAGTGGAGGCCTGAAATTCATGTATTCACTCCTGAATATAGTGGGAAACAGTGAAAGTACTCCAGCTGTATCACAGAAAACTAATGAATTTACAGGGGAAGAGTAAAACTTCTAAGTGAGATTAATTCCTTTTTATTATATGACTCACATGTTATAACCACCACATCTTTATAGTTGAAAACACACAGGGAAAATCAGTGAATCAATGAATCAGTGTCGGTTTTAGGACAACCAGAACTGCAGCACTTTTTGTCCATTTTAAGGGAACACATCCAAACACAGCCATTAGGCCTACGCCAAGCTACTGAACAGGCACCAAAGAGAGCTCTTTAACATTTTTTTTTATTTTAGTGGATTCATTTTGGCCACTTGACACGCCCACAAGTAGTCCAAGCCAAACCATGCTGGAGTACGAATTACATAACAATGTGGGAGTAGAGATTCACGTATGTAATAAGAGCTGGAAACAGCATTGTGTCTTGTGGAGTCATTACCCTAGTGGCGAACCATGGTACTGCACCCTTAAATAAATACCATTAAAACAGTATAACTGCAGGGATATTGCAATTTTTTTTAAAAATAAAGCTTATGTTGGAAATCTTCCGGTCCATGAATAGCTATTGCTTCACATGAATAACACTTCGGTGATGTCAGTTTATTTAACACCCTCATTCTTTTTGTTTTCTAGAGCCCATTAAAAGGCATTAAATTAGCCACTGCCAGTACAACAAATGGTCAACTAGTATAGAAACTTTGCAACTAGGTGGAATTACAGAAAATCTGCCCTCCACTAGTTTCTCATCTTCAATACTCAGCCCTTAAGTGCACTGTGAAGAATTTATGTGCATTATTGTGATGCAAATTACCGCAATTATAGTCATTATTATGGTCATTAGCTTTTTTGTTGAGAGAGGGAGCCTCATTAGCCGTAATGGCTGAAATATTTTGCGGTGCTGGCCACTGCCGTCATTCAGCAGCTCATAAAGTCTGCTTGTGTAAATTTGGAGAAATCTGGTCTAACGATTTTTGATCTTGAAATCTTGAAAAGAAATGATCAGGTCATTGCGATTGATCAACATCCTCATTAAACCCTACAGACATAGTCCAGTAACGACATTAGAAACAGACTGCACTCCCCACTGAGAGCTGCGCCGCCGCCCTAGAGACTCTCCAGAGTCCCTGTTGAGAACAGAAACATGGTGGAAGGACAAGGTGAGAGTAAGCAAATGAGAGGATGGCGGGGGGGAGGGGGGATGGATGGACTTGGGCTGTAACTGCCCAGGCAATTGGGTTGTAATAGGAAGATGAAAGACAGGAGCTGCAGGCAGAGAAATGAGCAGAGAGACCGTCAGAGTAGAAGACACAGCAAATGAGGAAATTGGAAGGAAGGGAAATTAAGCAGAGAGATGCTGAGAGGGGAAGTGAAAGGCAAAAGAGAGTCGTGGAGATGCATATGCCAGGGGAAGAGTGCTGTATTTCAGACCTAGTGCCTTTGTGCCATTTCAATCACTGCAGGTTTATCATGCCCTAGGCTCTTCTATATAAAGCTCAGACAGCTGCTGGATTTTCCACATTACTGCCATGGAATTGGATTAATACAATGCCCGTCCATGTTTTCCCCCATCATCAGCCAGCATCAGGAGGGACCTGCTCTCACAGGTCACCGGCCACCTGTCTCCTCCTGCTCATTGTTACGGGGACGACATTAGCCGGCATGGGCGATGTATGGCACACTGCATACCGAGCAGCACCTCATTACGATACAAGAGGAGCAAATCCATAGTTGTAATTGGGGGGCCTCCAACACCGCCGGCTGCATCTCAATTTGCTGGAGTGGGGCTTGTTTTTTTGTTTTTGTTTGTTTTTTTGAGGGCTACTATATGTTCTGCTAGCATACACCCCTGATTATTAGGTAGATCTAGCAAAAAAAAAAAAACCACCGTGAAGGATATAGCTTTCAGTTTTTGAGGATGCAATTTGTACCAGAGATGAATTGCGCTGCTCTGCATGGGAAGGTTGTTAGCATTATTTTGTTCACCTAATTTATATCAATGAGGCTAAACAAACACTTCTCCACCAACGTTGGAAGCACCGTTTTCTAAAACATCTCAGCATAATGTAGTAGAAGAGTTCCATTTAATTGGATCTCAGCTGGTGAAAAACACACCAGCAGTGGATGGCAACTTATTTTTGTTTATTTATGGTGAATGGTTTTAAGTCTGTGGAGTATTTAGCACTTGTACAAAACACTTGAGCTAGTGCCGTATCCGGGCGAGGCAGAAAGAGGTTGTTTGAGTCTGTTAATTAATCATGAGTGGCTGTATGGTGGGTGGGACTGTCGCCTCACAGCAAGAAGGTCCAGGGTTCAAATCCGCCTGGAACGACCTGGGAACATTTCATATGTGGTTTTCATGTTCTCCCCGTGTCTGTTTGGGTTCCCTCTGTGTTCTCCGAGGTCTCTTGTCACTATGGGGACATATGAATGTGATTGTGAATGGTTGTTTAGTCGACATGGTCCAGCAATGAACCGTCGACTCGACCAGGGCAAACTACCAAAATCAGGGTAAAAACAGAAGGAATTAATTAATCATGGGGGCAGAAGGAGCTTCCCTCTATTAATAAAGGTAATCTGAGTCACAGTTGGTCCGTCTCATGAGATGACGTGACATTATTTTGAGTCATAACAAATGGGTTGCAGATGGGTGAATATTAATGATTAAATTATTGATTACCCCAACAGCAAGGCCAATAAGACACTTTCCAAGAGCAGGACTGACTTTATTCTACAGAAACCAAGTGAACCCAATATGAGCATGAAGAAAAGCTGCCTTTTAATAGGCAGAAACATCAAACAGGTCCCAGTTGGTTTGGTTTTGACTCTGCTTTAATGAATTGGAATGAGAATGTTTGCTTACTTTCTACGTTTGTGAAGCCGATGAAAGAAGCACTGAAGATGGTTTTGAGTCTGACATTCCTACACATTGTAAAGAATGTGTTGAAAGCAGAAACGCATGTCGCACAACCTTGGAACATCAACACAACCTTGTAATATCTGCGCCGCCACATTTCAAGCATGTCTTTTCTTGTTTCAGACCAGCTTTGTGTTCCCAGTACGCATCCACATATTGTTATTTCTTGATGTAAACACTACATTAAATGGGAAGCAGGAATGGACTCCTATCAATGAGGACTTTGTGTTATGATGATAACATCAAGAAACCTGACTCTAAACCCACATGTGAAGCACATATACTTCTTTGTTTGACCTTCGCATTCAAGCATTAACAGGCAAACATCTGCTGAACTCCAGCGGGAACACCAAAATCATTTTCATCCCTCATAGGGATCAAATAATGGAGTAGACAGCTGTATGAATGAAAGTTAAGTATTATGGATTTACTTTTTTTTAATTTGTCAATCTAGATTCTCTACTCTCACTGTATTCCTGGGTGAAAAGCCTTCAGACGTCCTTCAGGAATCTGGTTTATCAGGTCCAGGAGGTAGTTCTTAAAAAACGGTAAGATGAGAAAGAAAAACTTTGACACTTCAATTTACCCCATCTACTCCTGGGTACTGGAGAGTTGTGAAAGCTGATAGGAAAACACTCTTGACATTCCATGATTGCTTTCTCAAAAGACTTTGTCATTTTTTTCGGACCAACAAACTCTCAAATAGCGTTATCCCTATCACTGAGAGTCAGATGGTCGCACAAAGAGCTGAGCACAACAGGAAAGGATTGCTGATGTGGGTCATATCATGGGCAAATTTAGAGTTCAGCAAACGCTCCAGTGCATGTGGCTTAGATGTATAATATAAATAGTGATACCGGTGCTATTGCAATAGTATATAGAAATACCAGCGTCAGAGCGTCCGGGTATGTAGAGGGAGCTTGGGAGGCCTCCCAAAAGTAAGTGGGAGTTATTATGTTAGCCATTTAGCTCCATTAGCTCCAATTCATCCAGGATCCTTCATGAGGTGAACTTACAGAACATAATTAAATGGGGTGAACAGTCTGTATGCAGAGATGTAGTGTCAGTACATTTGTGTGATTCCAGAAGTCCTTAAAATAATCTGTGTTGAAAACAAATCATCTTTACTTCGAAGCAAATGCCATAAGGTGGGCAAGTGGAACAGAAGGCAAAGGGTGTTAAAATTATCGTCTTACAGGGTGTAAAACCATCTCACCTTTCCTCATGTGGCCGAAATGCAGTTATTCTAGAAACAATGTGTTTTCAAGGATCTAATTTGTGTCAAGACTGTTCAAGTGTCGAGATTTTAATTACACCTGCATGCAAAGGGGATCTTTGTGTTGTTTCCAACCAAAACATTTCAATAGCTGGCAAGTAGGCAATAAGACAAGGGTAAATCTGTTAAAATGTACAAATGACTACTGATGTTTCATATCTTACATATAAACCAACAATCTAATGATAGAATCTTTTCATGAGCTTCTAGATTCCCCAAATCTCTACCTATTATCAATTTGTACATATTCTTTAATTGCATGACATTATTTTCATATTTCTACTCTAGTATGTCAAAAAAAGGTGCAGCTGCTCCTCTGATGGGGAACATGGACCAGTAAGATTCCTGCCTATGATTCCACCGATCTGTAAATGTTGGAAGGAAGCCTACAGAAACACAGGGTGAACATTACACCCTGTAGATGTAAAATGACGACCACTGATCTGCCAGGCCACCTCTGTGCTGGTAGTAAGGACGGGAACTCTTGGCCCTGAATCTATCGGGTTCAGATTAAAGTGGTAAATGATATCCAGGCAGTCGGGGGGCCATCTGGTACGTGGTGGAGACACCAGCTGGAGGGAGGCAGGAAAGAGGCTCTGATGGGCCGACGACAAAGTGGCAGCGGTGAGAAGGTGAGCATTAAGATCAGGTGATGGTACACCAACGGGCCAGGAGGTCAGGTCATTCACCACTAGGTGGTTCACCTGATTCGTGTCTGACACCGGGAGCAGGGCAACACAAACAAAGCTCCAACAAGCTTAATGATCGAAATGCTTTCACAAAAATAAAAAATCTTGATTTCTAAGACTAAAAAACAAAGCTGCAAGATCGTCAAGTTTCTGCCATCCAGACCTCCATACTTCATGCTGAGGCTGCTGGACAGCAATGAAAAGCATTGAAACAGCAAATTCAGAAACGCACAAGTTTGTTTCCTGCTTTCATCTCAGCATCACGTGACAAACACCGACTCCAGAGAATCCCCGGTAAAGAAAGGCAAATCAAACGGTGGTCGGTTTTCAATGAACGATCACATGCAGGATTCCAGTTCAGTGAGCCTGAATGTGAAAACGTGTTCTATTGTAGGAGAGGCTTGTATATAAGATTACAGCGTAATGAGAACTGCCAGTTGAGTCGTGTACGGCCAGACTATACCGTGAACATTCTCTGTAACTAAACACTCAAAGCTGCAATTACAAGCAGAAGTCAATGTTGCTCTGATTGTTTTATCATATTTAACACTCCAGCGCTTCCTCGTTCCTCTCTCCTCCCTCCACCCTGTGCTCATCTGTTTCATTTTACACGGCAACAAACCAACAATTATCCTCGCAGCAGAGTTCTGGTGATGTGAGGGGGAACTTCTCCTGGCGCGGATCGACCGACTCGCACTCGGCTGTTTCTCATTGGGTCTGAATGTTTTGGGCGAAGCTGCTGGGAGATGCCATCGAAGATCCAGTCAGAATGCGCCCATATCCATGCCCTCCATCACTGCCACCCCTTGACACTTGCTTAGCGTGACATCTTGACTGATTGTCCCGTCGCCGATGAGACAGAAGCATGACTGATGTGTTGCATGTGTTGTGAGGACATGCTGGAAGTCACTGCAGATTCAAGCCAACTAATCACGGTTAAATAATCTGTATTTATTCCTACACTGTAAAATAAAATATGCTGATTTAGCTTAAAAAATGTATGCAAATTCATTGCCTTAAATGAATTAAGCTAAGTCAATTAAATATAATTGAGCAACCTTAACTTGATCGTTTTAAATGGCCAATACTTAAAACCTTTAAGCTATGCAACTTTAATACATTTTAAGCCCTGTTGACTTAAAATAATCTAATTCAGCTAACTCACTTATTTTTAAGTTGACTTAGCTTAGTTCTTTTAAGGCAATGAGGTTGCATACAGTTATCCCAGGCCATGTTCAACCCTTTACCTATATGGCCTCGCTAGCTGCAAAGTGTGGGTACGGTTCATTACAGTCGCAACCATGTGTAAATATACTAACTTCGCTTAAAAATCTTGAGTGAGCTGAATCTTTTCGATTTTTAAGTGCATGTCACTTAAGTAACTTGAGTGTTGTTAAAAACTAAGCTGAGATAACTCAGATAAATTTTTAAGAAAAACATGTGTTGGAATTTACAGTGTAATAATAAGATGAAATATACAGATTTCCAAAGGTTAAACCTCATGCATCTGCGTCAACAAACTATCACCTCTGCCTTCCGTCCACTGGGGGCAAATTGGAAGGTGGGGTTAAAGGGCAAGAGTGACACTGGCCTCCAGGTCGCCAGAGCAATACAGAGCAAAGGAAACCAGGCAGAGGCAGCGACGGATCCCGGGAGGGGGAGGTGAAGTTATCCGTCATATACCAGCTCTAGGTAACACCAACATTGACTGGAGCACACAATGCATCAATAAGCTTAAGGCTCATACCCTGATACCTGCATGCACAACAGTACTAATGAGGTACAAAGGAAAAGGTTACAGCTCCGAGCGGGTAGTCGGTCCTCGGCCAAGCAGAGAACACCAAATTCCCAGTTGCACGTGATTCACTCCTGGATGAAGCCCTCCTTTCAATCTGTATGATAAAGAGCTCTGAAGTAAGCATTGTGAACGAGGGATTCAGGCAGGAGATAAAGGGCAGGCAGTGGAAAACAGCAGCGAAGAAAAACAGCCAAACTCAACCAGCTCGTAAGCTGGGGGAATTTTTATCCACCCTACAAATATTGATTTTTTTGTCTTTGCTGTTCTTTTTCATCAATGTGTCAAACTAAACTCCCCAACCACCACCAGCACCGCCGGCAGCACCACCACCTCTCCTTGCCTTCCTCTGGCGAAGGGTCCTGAGTGGTTTATAAAAGTAGCACAACAATGTCATGATGTGCTTCGCTCAGTCTTCAATGAAATCTCCAGTGGCTTCTGCTTTCTGCTGCAGCGTCTCATCACTTCAGAAAAAGTATTCCTATCAAAGTCAAACTGTAAGGCAGACAGGATTTTACAGCTGAGGGCCGGACGCATCATTCAGAGTCCCGCACAGCGGATTTGATTACTGTGCGTATCAAAGGAGCTGTAGAGTCGGTTTAAGACTGTTTGTGCAGAGCTGAACATCCATCCCGCTGAATGTGTTCACTGGTGCTGGACTGCGGTACTTTTAGCATCGAGCGTCACCTACAGGTCTCAGACTCGAGACCTAGACGCCGTTGATACGGCGGATTTCAGGATTCTGGCAAAGTGAAAGGAATCTACAACAACAACAAAAATCATTGATCCACACTTTTAGCCTTTAATCTGGAGCTACGCCAACATTCCAAGGTTCCTTCTTGGATAGAGTCCATCGGTCCTCCCATTTCCACGATAATAACACAAATTCTTTAAGGATATTTGATTCTTATCTTATTCATTCCAGACTATCCCGACCTTGCAAAGGTAAAGAATTATTTCTGAGTGATCCTGCAGACAAACGAACAAACTGTAAACACATAACTCGCTTGTCAGAAGTAATGGGACGCCTCTTGAGACAAGCATTTATCTTTGAACTATCTTGGAATCATTGTCATCATGTAAGACTTTAGGTTACTGTTGGGTAACAATGGAGGAGTTTTGCTCATCAGGTCGGGTGTTGTGTCGGGGTTGTCGTACTTTTGTAGCATCTAGGAATGCAGATGCTACAAAAGGTCGTACAGACGATGCAGTATATAAATATCATTTTAACGTGATGTTCCTGCTCATCTATGAGTTTATTATGAGTGAATATTGTTCATGAACTTCCAGCATATTTCCTCCAGGATTGAATAAATGACAGCCAGATAATAATACAGGAAATTACTTTTTTTTTATTACAGCATATGAAAATAAACATGTGAGCTCAATCCCAACTGAATGCAGAGGCGATGCTTTCTTACGTCAGTTCAGTCTGATTTAAGGTTATTACCACTTCAGGTACGAGGTTGGGTCCGCATCCCAAGTGTGGATGTTGGGTCAAATCTGGATTTCCTCATCCCAAGAAAACAACATAAAACAAAGATGTAAGAGATGCTTAATTAAATTAGTTTGTCAACTAAATCATCTGTGTTTAAAATTTGCGGTATTGCCTAGTAATAACACATATACAACTAACATTCAGGCAGGTTAGCCAGAATATAACCAGTATTTAAATACAGAACCCAAATTAGGTTGGTGGTGGTGCTGGTCAGGTTCCGTCCTTCGACTGGGAAACAGAAAATATATTCTACACTTTAAATTAAAACTTATAATTGGGTCGTGGTACCTAATAAGTAAAGAAACTCAACATTGGACCTACACTGCAGAAAACTGAAGTTCACATGAGATTAATTAACATTTTTCCTGGCATTATCTGCCTCTAAGTCAGGTTCATCGGCACCAAAATAAGGGAAAACCTCCCCCAAGGGAAAAGAACCACAAAAGAAAAGTTTACACTGTGTCTTTGAACGTAAAACTTCTGCCTTAAAAGCCCCTGAAACTTTTCTCCAAGCAGCGCCTGAGTGTCTCGTTCCCCCTGCGGTGCAGTCAGCCTATAGAAAAGGTATGAAGGCGTCATCTTTTGAACTTGTATAGTGCTCCGTTGTTTAATATAGTCTGGATGTAATGTAGCACAGACTGTAAAAGTAGCGGGAGCCGTTGACTCAGCTCCACTCATCATAGAGCAATGTAATTTAAGTTTCCTCTCCCAAAATCTGTTCTATTGACTCACGTCCCACCTCCAGGTCTCTCATTCATCCATGCAGTGGATGAGACTCGCCATCTGGCGCCCGTAGAGCCAGCAGGATAGCGGCTTCAGTCTGCAGAAAACAGACGCAACCTATTTGTCTCAGCGTCGCCGCGGGTTGTAGGCGCAAACCGTCCACGCAGGCGGGCAACCCTCGCATGAGGAGCCAGCCGAGGATCATTTCCTGCCGGCTTGTCGTGATGTCGGCCCCCGGCGGGGTCACTCCAGTCATCCCGTCACGCCACGCACAAACTAATTAGGAGGGTTGCATCACAGGTGTTATGGGGGTGGGGCAAAAATAAGTGGAGGGCAACGCAAACATGACACAGACCGGCTGGTGGACAAGAAACTTTTACGGTAGTTGTGTAGTTGTGCCGTTTTTCTTTTCTTTTCAGAAAATGTTGGAGCTCTTACTCTAAAATCAAGAGCATTCGACGGTCTGTTTACATGTTTACTGTTTCACTTGGAAACTGTTTTAAACCCTTGTGTTCTGGCCGTTAACACAAAGGCTTACAAAGAATATTTTGAAAACGACATCGTATACAAGCAAATCCTTGTCAAACGTTGACGTCCCTGCTCAGCTCCTCACGTCATGAGTTAAGCCTTATTTTAACTCACAAACGAAACACTTTGGACAACAACAACAAAATATTGGGTTGTCTTGTCAAAAAATACATTTGAGCTCTGAGTCTAAAGCCTGAATTATTAAATAATTGCCAGAGAAATCTGGTTTTTCGAAAATCAGGTCTTAAGGTCCGATAAATTTGTGGAATTTTTTTGGCATAAATTTAGATAATTAAATTTGTAGAATTTTAGCAGAATTTTTTCTCATGTTAAATGTAGATCCATGTGCCTGACTGCTTACTTCAGGTTTTTTCAGGAAAAAAACAAAATCCTGGAAGGTCGAGTGTGTCAAATATGATATACTTGTTTTTTGGGGCTGTTTGTTCAAACAGGTGCTTAAAAAGAATCTTTTGAAAATGACAATCCTAGACGGGCAAATCCTCGTCAAACATTCATGTCAAAGCTCAGCTTGACACATGCTCACGATTCCAGCTGTTTCTAATTCACAAATAAAACCCTTTGGAAAACAGCTACATAACAATAATGGCTCATCTAGTTCTGTTTTTGCTGCAGACTCTAAATCTGCTAATCTTATCCTAATGGAGGTGATTTTGAAAGATTAGAGCCTGGAGTGTATACTGCAGCTTTTTTGATCAACATTTGGAAAATGTTGCCTTCTGATCACAGAACATTCTATAGTATAAACCACATTATGTTACATCAAGTAGAGACATTTAGGATGTGCACCTCCCTCAGATCTCCTGCTATAACCCTCCTCTGTCTTCTAGATACATTTTAGGAGCAGTAACATCTGGTAGCATTGATAATAATAGCTGTCTATTACCCACACAACAACACAAAGATCTTAACACTCTCCAGACTCATAAATACAAGAGTTTAAAAAGAAAGAAAAAAGAATCAGCCTGTCCACTCAGCTGCTGAAACCATCCCATAACGTCCCTCTAAACTGACAGCAGGAAACTGGTTCAAGCTGAGCTGCTCCTCCCGGGACGCCGCTCACTTTGTGAAATGCATCTCAAATAAGTGTAATGACACACTCCTACTCTCCACTGTAAAGCTATGCAGCCCAGTCATCTGTTTGTCCCTGTGGCTCCGCAGGAGATATCGAGTATTCAATAATTTTTGAGCTCGGTAGGGGACCCGATTAAATGTGGTGGATAATCATTGATGACTGTCGTTATTTATCCATTTATCCGGGCTGACAACATTTGCTTTTGTTAGCAAGATTGCGGGACATCCGACTCCGGGTTGAGGTTCCAGATAGGGAGAGGTTTTGCCTCCATCGTCCCCCTCCGTCGTGTTTCTCTCATCCTGCTCTCAATCCAGCCTGGATGATCCTGTTCATCTCCTCCTCATCAGTCTGCAGGATTTAAACTCTGCTCCTCCTGACACTCCATCTACCGTTGTCTGACTCAAATGTGTTCTCCTGAGCAGGAGGATCTCTTCTCAACTATTTCTCCTCCCAGAGAATCTCCTGCTCCATACATCTAAACAATTTTTACTGGATCGGTTCTTCTTTTGGGTCCCTACACAAATTTATTGTCTATTTTTCACTGATGCTGCCTCTGCAACTTGGGATTCTTTTCTCTGACGTCAAACACCACCAGAAGGAAGCCTTCGTAGCGACCTTTCCTTTATGCAATCAAAACCTTTTCCAAGTTTTTGATCAATAAATAACAACCTTCCCCCATCACCTACATCATCTCAGAGGCAGGACGTCCCTCCCTCTCTCCCTCCCTCCATCTCTGCCCACATCTGAGTGTCATAAAGCACAAACAGAGGCAAACTAACAAGACAAGATGCTGGAGGCTACAGATTTTTTGCGAGAGCGTCTGCGTTGTAAGTTGAAAGCCAGGCAAACACTCGCTGACACTGCTGCATCGTGAAAGTCAGCAACACAGTCGTGACTGTTTTATCCTGTGTGAATGAGAGATCACAAGAAGAAGAAGAACTTTATGTATCGTGGACAGTCCAAACTTTTAGGCTTTGTTAGAGACAGAGACATTTACACAGACATTTTAATTTTGGCTGCAATAGAAAGCTTTTATTTCTGTCTGTGGTACAAAAGGAGACTCCATATGCCACAGTGGAAGAACACAGGGCTGCACTGATACGCTGGTACTTCCCCGTGGACCGGTTCACACTGGGGCTGGTGTGTTTGGAGTTTCCTGGCCAATGACCAGCCCTTAAAGGATCGGCAGCGTGCCATTGGTTTATTTTCTATACGGATGATGGCATGACATTCAGATGCAAACAGAGTGGACCTCAGGGAATCACAGCGCTACAAAGAAACACAGGTAACCCTGGGGAACCGACAAACGTTGTCAGATGAGACACCAGCAGGAACAATCCAAGGGAAGGAAGGGAAGGAAAGAAGGAAGGGAAGGAAAGAAATTCAAAGGAAGTATCGGAGTAAATTTTATATCAGCCTGTCCACTCAGGCTGATATGAAGCTAGACTATGACAGCTTTGTCAGCATCACACTGCTAAGCTCAGCTAATGCTGCCAATGTCTCAGCTCCATAGTGTAACATCCTTGACAACGGATGGTTCCCTTGATAATGAAGTGTGAAAAAGGTTCTGACAGGTCTGCGCGACACCTCTGCTCTGCCAGAGCGTAGACCTTCTCTTTCTTTCCTTTCATCCCGATCCAGCTCCAGTCGAGCATCTTTAGATGCCCAGGCTAATTAAAGAGTCTAGATTTTAGAGGAAACATCTGCACAGGGTTGAAAGTGACCCCAAATATGCTTCTTAAATTGTGTGCAAAGTTTTTTTTTTAGCTTGCTCTGCTTCTAACCAAACGGCACTCATCCGATGTTTTCATGATTCCTCCTGTGGTCAAAGCCACCAAAGGCTCTCATTGGATGAAGCAAACTCCTCCCCTTAGAGGACCGGTTTTGGCTGTTTCAACGGCATATTGTTCAGTTCTTGTTGTATTACAACCTCCACAGACACCAAGAATATCATAAATGACAGAATTTCAGCCCATCCTCAGGTTCTTAAAGTGTTTTGCTAAACTAATATTTGACTTTTTAATCTTTGAATAATATGAATAATTGAATATTAATCATGCTAGCACATCATGTTAACTCTGTTGCCTCAGTTTGGACAGATTAAAACACAAGTTCATGTTTAACATTGCAGACGTCTGAAAAAAGACACACGGTAATTTTAGGAAGCGAAACTATTTCCCACCCAAAGCACATCTCTCTTTGCCTTTTTCCATCAAACCACTTACTTTTGAGTAATTTACAGCCGCATAATAAATAGAATCAATTAAATAACTGTGATTAGGAAGCTGATTGAATATTAGGATCCGGGAAATTGATTTTATTGTCCATTAATTCAAACCAAAGTTTGAAGCAAAGTTGTGAGACGATGATTCTTCACATTCGTCACCAAATAATATCTCAGTGTTTCTTGACTCCAAACATCGGCCTGCATAATTTCATTGATGAGTAAAAGCAAGAGACTTTATTTCCTCTTCTTAAACCAAAGTTTGGGAAACGGTGTGATTATCATGCATCGAACACCGACAGTTTTACCCTGAAAGGAAAAAGCCTCCAGATCTGTGGTGCTAGAAATAACAAAAGACATGTAACAGAAATTTTTAGAGACTTTCTCTTTTCTTTTTGTGATTTTTACAACCTTCGACTCCTTTGAATGCAGCTTTGGTCCCATTATGGAAATACTGCTGCTCAGTTATGCATGCAACCTCCCTGTTTTTCAGCAGACGTGACATTCCTTCACCAAAACGCTGAAGTTGAATAATTAAGGAGAGCATTTTGTATTAATGCATTTAATTATAATGTTGTCATGATTAAATAAATAATTCATGTAAGCTTTTTTCCCCTCCTTTATCCAAATTACCTCCAATCGACATGCAGTCGTTTCCCGTTTTCACCTCTTTAGGTAAATAAAGAGAGTTTCCTCTAATGACCGCCGGCACCTGATGCTTCACTTCCTCAAAGTCTGGTTATGTTTTTTCCTGGAAGTTGCAGTTAGAGTATTCGTGTTTAAGCGATTGCTGCTGTGGACTCCTGACGAGCGAGAAAGGAAAAGAAACCCCGGTTCACTTTGAGGCTGTTACATAATGCAGCGTTCTTCTTCCCACAGTGACAGCAGGACTCGCAGCACATAAATGTTTAAATTTAGGCATGAAATAACTATTTCTCACTGTTAATTAGGAGGCCACCTCAGCCTCAGCTTCCCTCGCCTTTTTGTCTCTGGACATATTTGCATCCGGTGTCTGATCACTGGTGAAGAAATGTGGCTTTCGCTGCCTGTAGGAAATCCATCAAGACTCTGCAGGCACAACCAGGCAAGTTTACTTATCATGACTCACCATTCAAACAAGGCAATCCAGGTTGGTTTGCATCTCAAAGAGGACTGAATGCTCCATCAAGATAAAATGTGTAGATCGATAAGATTCTAAAATCTTTGTTTTGTCGCAGAAAGCCGGGGTAGAGATTTACGGGATGCTGCAACTACAACTTTTTCTTTTTTTTTAAACTGGCACCATTGATCGATTTTCAGGCTCTCTGCTGATTCATAATTAATAATGAAGCACATGTGAAGGTTTAAGAGATCCAGAAGGAAACTTTTGTGCATTAACAAGATTCATGGACCACTTGAGCACAGATCCAAAGAGTGTCGCAGAAAAAGTCACTTTCCCTCAGAGCTGAAGAAGGAAGATTCAGGGTTGTACAAAAATGAAGTCCTTGTTATTGTAGAATAGGGACCAGATTTCTAGCAGCAAACCTGATTCATCATGGGAGGAATCCCCAAACATTCAGCTGATGATGATTAATTTAACCAGGAAGGAAACATTTCATAGTTATTAGACAGAAAGGACTACAGATGAGACGCCACTGTGATGCAGTTTAAAAAGGTCGCTGAACACAGAAAGAAGACCTAAATCTTGTCACATGATGTGTTTGTTACTTCAGATGACAGGAGCTTGAGTGGAAATGTCACACCAGAGACAAAAGCTGAAGAGCTGTGAAAATTTAATGACACACCTTCTTTGAGACGCTGCAAATGTAGCAGAGCGTTAGCGCTCGGCGCTACAGCAGCAGCACCCATGTTTAGCATTCATTTCCCGCCGGAAACAGCAGAGGCAGCCGGGTCAGGAGATCAGAGCGGGTTCTGGTTCTGTCATGACACTGGAGAAGAAGGTAATCCACTTACAAATGAAATTATCTTCACCTCCATGCAAGAGAAAAGTCCACCTGTCCTGCCCTCCCCCCCAGCACCTGTCTCCCCCCGTCATCTCAGGGACTGCGCACACGTCACCTCCCCTATGGGATTAGAGAGTGTGTAGAGATGTTTACCATCCCTTTGTGTTTCGTCTCATACTTTGTGCTGTACTGTCTGTGTTGTACTGCCTGTGTTTTACTGCCTGTTGTACTGCCTGTGTTGTCCTGCCTGTGTTGTACTGCCTGTGTTGTACTGCCTGTTGTACTTCCTGTTGTTCTGCCTGTGTTGTACTGCCTGTTGTCCTGCCTGTGCTGTCCTGCCTGTGTTGTACTGCCTGTTGTCCTGCCTGTGCTGTCCTGCCTGTGTTGTCCTGCCTGTGTTGTACTGCCTGTTGTCCTGCCTGTGTTGTACTGCCTGTGTTGTACTGCCTGTGTTGTACTGCCTGTTGTACTTCCTGTTGTACTGCCTGTTCTTCTGCCTGTGTTGTACTGCCTGTTGTACTGCCTGCTTACCATGGGGCAATTTTGTGCATATATGTTGTGCATATATGGTACAATTGACAATAAAGCTGACTTTGACTTTGACTTTTGATTTTGACTTTGACTTAATGTTTGACGATGAGACCTCTCCGCTAACATCCTTAGCTAAGGCCATTACCTTGGAGGCTACATTGAAGATACCGGCTTTAAAAAAGGTAAAAAACTTTCTCAAAATTACTGAGATTGAGCCTTACTAACATCTTTTCATTGTTTTCCAGTTATTTAAATCTTGTTTAGGATTATTTAGGACAATTATATCATCGTAATTTATTGAATCAACCCCCTCCGTTTAAAAATATGCAACATAATTTATCCATGAGGTATCACCCATTAGCCTCCAATTGCATGTATTAGCTTGGAACTAATGGAACCAGCGAAATATATAATTGTGCTGAAATGAAATGCGCAGCTCGGCCTCGGTTTCACACGTTAATGCACACATTCACTGCTTTCTGCTCGTGCTGAAGGAAAACCTGCAGGATTTCTCTCAGGGGTTCCTTTCATCTCTCTGCTCTCGACCATCCTCGGTAGCTTAGGTGAGAACTTTGTCTGTACTCCCACCTTCAGCATTTCCTCAAAGCACCAAACCAAATCCCAACCAGGATAATCTCATCCCTCCACTCTGATGTACTTCCATTTATCCCAGCCTTGTACTACTGCCAGCTCAGTCCCGTGTTAGGGAAATGGAGAAAGGATTTCTTCTGCTTCCTCTTGCTCGAGCTCTTCGCTGGAGGTTGTAAGTCCACGCCGTCTTTGGAGCGCCACTGAAATGCTCAATGTCACCCCTGCAACGCCTCAGGATGCAGCAGCCACTGCTTTATCTCCCTTCTTCCAGCTATGGGTTCATGTTACAAGAGCTGGATTCCTTTATGGCAGCTACACAAGTCTGTCAGTGGAAAATATTATAATGGCTCTCAAAGGCTTGTTTGATAGAGTAAAAGGGAAACATGTAAAAAATGAAAGTATAAATAAAGACTAAAAACTGAAAGTCCAACAAACACAAAATACAAAGTTCAAAATAAGAAAAACATGGAACTAAAACTACAATACAGACAGGTGAATGGAGACAGGTAGAAAAGGGAGGTGGAGTCAGGTGGAAAAATGGTGTAAGAACACAATAATAAACAAAAAAAAGGACAAATACAAACAAACAGAGGTAGGGGCGACTTTTATTCCCAAATTCCCTCACATTTTCAATCTTCAAAATACACAGCTTCACTGTATCACGGATTTTTAGTAGGTAGTCAGGTGATAGTGTACGCGCATGCTATTGGCTGACAGCAACCACTTTCCAAGACTCACGGAATGCAACGCACTTCCATGTATTAAAGAAACACTTAAAATCATTTTAAACAATCTGTAGGAGTGTGGGAACAGATATGAGGTGGTTTAATATCAGTGTTGCGAGGGTTCATAAACATTTAAATTACCGTTAACCGCGAGTAATGAGGGATTACTGTATTTAAATTTATCCTCATCCCGATCCTCGAACTTTGTCACAAATCATCCCAAATCTTTCAGAAAACGACACAAAGAAATAACACATAAATAACTGCTTCACGTCGAGACCTCCAACAGAAGCAGATGTTAAAGATACATCGGTTTATTGATCTATGTTGCAGCAACAATGGATGAAATGCTTTGTGTTGGATACTTACACGCTTTGTTTAATGTGAAGTGTCTGGAGAAGATGTAAATATGACAGCCTACCTGGTGAGTAAGAAAACTCATGCTGAGGTTACATAAAACCAATATTACAAGAAAGTAATAATGTAAATGAGCTGCAAGTAAGATTACAGTCATGTTTACACCCTTGAAGCCAACCTACCATATTACTCCCCGCTGGAGACCAATAAGCAACCAGTGAGCCTGAAAAGCAGAACGACGACGTCACACTCAGACACGGAGCGTTCACCACTGCATGCAGTTTGCAGACTCCACACCAGCAACGAGTTGGAATAAAATAAATGTGAAAGTAAGTTTCTGAAAGGAAAAGAAGCTTTGAAACAATTAATGACACCAGCAGGAACTAGAACGAGATGCCACCACAAAGTCTCGTGGGAAATTGGTGCAAATATTTTTGCAGAATTGGGGAAATATTGTGCAAAAATTTCTTCTTTGTTCTCATGTTGGAGAAAGAAAGAATTTTGTTTCACCAGCATGAGGTTGACAGATCTAACTCTTGAACATCTTGACGATTGGCTAAACTTTGTTTTCCTCAGGACTGTCGGTGTTATTAGCTTCTTTCTGCCCACGCTTCACTTCAGTTTGTTGCTCATTATTAACAAACACACGCAAAGTTTTGGGAAAATCATTTCAGTAGTTTGCATGTTTCACACTTTTCAAAGAAGATCTGTGCTTAAAGATAATTGGTAGTCTTTGTGGTGATGAAGATGGCAATAGACATCCTGGTTCAGGTTTGTTCATCTCATCAAAAGTCATTTTACATCAAGTAATTTATATATTCAAAGAAAAGAAAGTAATATTACTATAATTACTTTACCAGTACACGGTGTCCAAAGACAGCTCTGATTTTCATCATGCAAAGCAGATGTGAAAATGACCCTTTCATATTTTCCACCGAGGTGCCCTTAATCAGGACACTTTAACCCCCTACCTGCCCCTCTGGTAATCAATGGAAGGCGGAGGCTTTGATTTGACAACCAAAAGATGGTCAAATAGATTTGTAGTGAGGAAACGTTGGAGAGGAAATGTCGCAAAAATGGTCATTATAGATTCTAGATTATAATCAATGACTCAACTCTATACAGTCTGTAGTGTGTGTGTGTGTGTGTGTGTGTGTGTGTGTGTGTGTGTGTGTGTGTGTGTGTGTGTGTGTGTGTGTGTGTGTGTGTGTGTGTGTGTGTGTCAGTGTGGTGACATCAGCGATGGCTCGAGCTGTCAGTGACTCAACCCACCGATGTCAGCTGTCATGCACACACAGCAGCACCAGCTGACACGCCGGGGCCCGGGGCAGATGTACTGTAAGCAGTGTGGACAAGTATGTTCATGATGTGGGTCAAGATATCATCGACATCATCAAACACACACTCTGTGTGTCAGAGGAACTAATGTGGGTCTGGATGAAGCTGGCGCCGATGGGGCGGAAACCCAACGTGACTGATTCTAAAGTCTTTCTGCAACATCCTGGTGAACTTTAGTCTTCATATCCTTCGTTACCTTCTTGATTATTGATGTCACCTCCTCACACAGGTGGAGGTGATTCCTGCAATGTGTCACAAGTGAAGACGTGAGAAATGTGCTGTAAAGCTGACTTCAGTTTCCTCACCTCCAGAGGTGAAAATCAAACCTCCCACGATGGTGTCAACCAGTTCTACTGTTTTGTAGACTTCTTATAGTCCAGAACGACAAGTTGGGGTAAACATGAAGGATTGTTGTTTGCATGGATCCAAAGGGTCTGAACAAGGATGAAGAACCAAAGTAAACCAATCAACATACCCTAACCCACCCGTTAATGGACAGTCTCTTAGCCAATCAGTTCTGGAACGTCGCCGCTAAACAATTGAAACAGTTGGGTTCATGACTCTTGTCCATAAATTGGCATAGAAATGGGATCACATTGACCCGCCCTACTCTGCCTCTGATTGGCTAGAGCGGAGCTACAGTTTCAGAAGAATTCCAAGTTCTCGCAGTAAAGTCCGTCACGCAACACCCTCTGGTTTTTATGGTTCCCATCATCCTCAGGAAAAGTGCAACTCTTACATATTGAATGACTTTTCATGTCTGGGCGAACTCTTCTTTCACTGTTCGTATTGGAATAAATTTACAGTGTCCTCAGGACATATGGAGAGACAAAGATTTAACAGCGTATATATTATGGAACCTTGAGCGCTTCGTATATTTGAGCAGTTCTCTTTGTAGTAAAATATAACGTTGAGTTAAGACTCAATGTGCTCGATAACCAAAATATTATTTTAAAGAAACACATCTTAATATTCTAAGAGACGATATGGATAGTTTGTCAGAAGAATATCTCTGCATGAATCCATACCTTATTGTTCTGCTGCTCGTTGTCGGTTTGATTTTCTATTATTAATTACCTCGGCTTAATACGAGGGGATTTCTCATTCTAGACGGTCATTAGAAACACATTACCGCACTGCTGACGCGACGTGACTTATTTACTCCACAACAATTTCCTCTCTCTCTCTCCCGCGTCGCCTCAAAGGTTCTGAAACCAGCCCAGGAAAAAGAGGGAAACGCCTCGGTTGCAAGAAATGGATTTCTGAGTTTGCCTTGACAGCCCCTCGGCAGGACACCAACATTATATTATGGGCTGTTAGCGGGTTTCAGGTTTTTCTATTACCTTGGTCCATGACTTGACATCACTGTTAAATAGCGGCACAACATGTGCCTTCCAGCTCGTTCGATTGCTCCGACCTGGTGACGTGAAGGACTGAGGGAAGCGGAGCTGTGGATAGGAGGCGGAAGAGGAGAGGTCGCTACCAAGGTGATCGTCCAGGAGGGGAAACGCGTCCGTTTCCGTGCATGCATGTGCGGTATTTAACACGCATGACCGTCATTAGTGTGAAACAAATAGCTTTCCTTCTGAATACCGACCTGACAAAACGTCTTGATGTCCATTTGTTAATTTTCTAAGCGTGATAAATGTTCTGTCGCTCTCAGAGCGACGGATCCCTCCATCCATCACCATGTCAGCACACAAGTGTTCAAGCATCAAGGTCGGGTTTTTGTTTCATTGCACGTGTTTGATCGGGTTAGGTTTGGTTTCACGTCGCCTCTTGACGGATGCGACAAACCTGCAACCTGCTGTCATCATCGACTCCAGCTGCTTCTCCCCCCATTCCAGGTGATGGATTGACCGGAATCCTGTCCAGGTCATCATAAAAAGGAAAACTGTCCTTCTGATTTGTAGACGCAACACTTTTCCTGATGGTGTGTGTGTGTGTGTGTGTGTGTGGGTGGGTGTGTGTGTGTGTGCGTCTCGACATCCTGCTGTTGCAGTTCTTTCACATTCAGGTGTCATCCCTCTCCCGTCGCCTGGTAGCCGTGATCGCCTTAGCAACGCAGCCCCATGCTAAACTTCAGTCACGCACAATGAACGCTGGACAGCCAGGTTTCCTCCAAATGATACCAACATTTAAATCCACTGGTTGTTTGCTCGGAATTCTGATGCTTTAAGAGCCATCAATTGTTTTAGTTTAGAGAAAATCCAACAGGCAGAATGTCTGCGACAAAATAAAAGTGACATTAGCTTCTGGAGAATCTCACTTTGTCATGTGGACAAAGACAAAACTCTCAGGAATGAATGTGTGACAGCTGACACCCGGGGTAATGATGAGGTACAGACAGTGCTAACAGAGGAAACCTGTCGGAAAAAAACATTTTGCAAGCTAATAAAGGACGCCCGATCTCAAGTCAGTCTCGTGTCGTTTTTCACGAACCGGTAACAACATCAGGAACATCCCGTCCTTTATTTTCTCTTCTGTAGGTGAAGAAGCCCTGTGAGGCTTCCATCGGGAGCAATTACCTCCACAGGAAGTTCACACCATTTGGTGTGAATGGGGCGATTCATTTGTTTCGGGCGACAGAACGCCGCTATGAAAATCCGACTGAGCGTCTTTTTGTGCAACCTGTCTCCGCTGATAACAAAGGAACCAAAATAAACCCTGACCGAAGCGCCTGCTTCAGACGCCTCGTGTGAAATAGAACAGGAAGCGGTCGGATGACGCAACGCAAATTTGCTCTGTCTTCAATTGATTTGTGTCTTTGGTGAGATTCCACGTGAGGATGGAGCAACAGCGCGTTGGTCCTGGTTTTCCTCCTCCATGTACGCGTACAATCTTATTACAAACACTCCTAAGTGGGCAAACCGCTCGCCGCTCTGGGCTGTGGGTTTAACGCCTCGTTCCATCGGTTTGATGCCTTTGAACGCAGCACAGCGGCCTGCTTTTAGTTCTGTTCCGTCCTCACAGCTGACTGCAGATGACTGCCTTCTACCCATCAGATCAGCCTGGGTTGATCACAATCTGTGAGCTGCTCATGAGATATTAATAACTCACCTGTGCATGTTTGCGTGTGTGTGTGTGTGTGTGTGTGTGTGTGTGTGTGTGTGTGTAAGTGCGCTTATATGGTTATGTGTTTCTTGTGTTTCTGTGCTGCCAAAGAGAGAGAGGAAGTCAGTGTGAGTACTAAACACCCACAGCTCCCTCTAGCTTCCTCAGGGTGAACTGCGCCAAATGCAGTGAGGGAGTGGAGAAGGGTGTGTGTGTGTGTGTGTGTGTGTGTGTGTGTGTGTGTGTGTGTGTGTGTGTGTGTGTGTGTGTGTGTGTGTGTGTGTGTGTGTGTGTGTGTGTGTGTGTGTGTGTGTTAGTGCATCCAGGTCTGAGCTCATTTGTCCTGATTTAAGCAGTGATTGTGATCTGGGCTGGAGTAGAACCAGACTCAAAGAGCAATTTGTTAAACTGGTTGGATTGGCTTTCTATTACTTATCTTGAAACAAGCTAATAATGTCACGCATCACCAAACAGCAAACTGTTCAGATGGCAGCGGTATTTAGCTGATTATTAACCGTGGATGAAAGTAATTCCCCCCAAAAGTTGCCTTAATCAATCCGTGAAGATGTTTTGGTTTTTTTTTGCACACTGGAGGCAGTGCTGAAGAAACACCTGAGATATATAAAGACTGGATACGAGGGGCTCGGCCAATCAGGTGTCAGAAAGAAGATGAGATGGAGCGGGAGCTGCTGGAGGACAAATGAGACGAGAGCGAAGGGGAAAATTTTGTACAAGAAGTTTATTCTGATGGATTCACGGAGGAGAAGAGTCAGAGTTATAGAGAGAGAGGTGTTCAAAAGGTCGACAGATGGAATTCTTATCAATAAAACGTTCACGGGATCATTTCAGTCCAGGTTCTTTGGGTAGCAGTGGATGTTGGGCGTATGGATCTGGATTCTGGATTTCTTTTTTCTGGATCAGAGAGGTGGAGGCGGTTCTGGAGATATAATAAATGCCGATCAATCAAAGTGGAAAATCATATTTTTTATTGGCAACTCATAACTGACAATTAATGCAATCCAACTGTCAGGAGCCGTTTCTGAAGCGGATGCAGGGAAAGCGTCGTCATGGCGACATTTCCATAGTGTCTTACGTCTGAGAAACCTGCCGATGCGTCAGGTTTGGTGACGCATTTTCTTTTTAATCATTCGACAATTTCTGTTTTTCATTCTCTCCTTCAGTTTTCCACTTGTTTGCATCGTCTGTGGTCACCTGGTTCACTAGAATCCTTTAGTCGATCTCCGCTTAAAAATAAGGAGGTAGCATGATTTCAGTCAGTCCAGAGGAGTCTCTAGGAATCAGGTCCGGGGTCCTCAGACCGGGGCTGTATAATGTTTCTGCTGATGATGAGCTGGGAAAACAGATGAGGTTTATCGATCCATGCTGGTGGACCGGGTGGGAAAGAGATATTTCAGGAGTGGTGAAAGCCTTTGTTCAGAAGAAAAGATCATTTTACTGCAGATTCTAAAGCACTAATTCTGTAAACGCCTGCAGGAGCAACGGCCAAATGTAGGATATGATTTAACATGGTGAAGAAATAATAGTGTGGACCTTTAGCCCAGGGGTTTGGTGGGTTCACTCCATCCTAAGGAACACATGGACATGACGAAATAGTAATTAAATTACTCTCAAACGTCAGCAGAGACTCCTGGAGGCTCCAGACTGGTTCCACTCTGAAGAATACGAGATGTTCCCTCTGAAGGAATTTACATACAAAGTGCTCCAGAGCAACCAACCGGGCTGAACCACAGAACCGAGCTCCATCCATCATTTGGAACTGATCACTGACAAACACGCTTTTCTGGAGGGTGTTTTTTTGGGGAGGGTGATGTAACTTCATCATTAGGTGGACCTGGTCCCTCTGATGATTCTTCCTTCCCTCCTCCATCCACTAATCGGTTCCTCCTGGAGACACTCCAGACTCCAGAGGTCTTCACACATTCTCAGAAGATGCTTCTGCTGGTTCCTCCATGGAAAAAGACGTTCTGCACATTGTGAGCTACGTTCCCACGAGATCTACCCCTGCTTTTTCCATTATAACCGTCATCCCACCCCCCCGTGACCCCCATCCTGCTGGTTTGTGTCTCCGGTTAGAACCTGAATGTAATTATCGTTGTTACGACTGTAGTTGAGTTCCAGGGAGAACGGCGTTCCTGTGTGTGAGATTAAAACAGCGCTTTTCACACTGCAAGTAAACAGCGTGATAGCTTCTCTCAGTCAAACACTCAGACCTCACAAATGTATTAAAGAATGGAATCCATTAAAATGTGAGCGCAGCGTACAACATTTATAAAAATAAAAAAAAAAGATGCATTTATTTGGTGACAAAACAGTCGTTTGCCCTTTAGACGGCTCCTCGAATAACAATATCAACATGGCCCTTGCGTTTTAAATGCTATTCCACCAGATGTGCAACAGTCGGCGCGTTATATGTACGAGCATCGCGATGTATGAAATGTACGTGTGTGCAGATGGTTTGCATCTCGCCGCCACACATGCCCGGTTTTAACCTCCCACGTTGGGTTCATTGCTGGTTCAGACAAGCTGAGGCGCAAAGCGAGTGAGAATAGCTGTCGGCTCGTGCCATCTGGCATTCAGTGGAGGTCTGATGGTGCGAGGCGGGATGGGAGGGTGAACCGATGCAACGAAGCCAAAGTCGACCAGAGTGCAGTTAGGTCCTCTCTAAAGAGATCAGATGAGTAAGAATGAAGAGATCAGACCAGCGAGGGGCTTCTGATGAAGGAAAGGAGGCAGCAGGGTGAAGACGTGGAGGAGCTCGGGTCGAGCGTTATTTAAGGTGGAAGCGTGTTGATGTTCAGATCAAAGGGGAGGAACCGGTCTTGTTCTAATTAGGAGAGTGTCTGTAGGTTCTCAGTTATCCAGGTCATGGTTCTCCAAAACTGTTTAAGTCAATCCACTTGACTTTAAGAAAGTTTCTTGAAGAAGTTTCGTCTCTCATCCAAGAGGCTTCTTCAGGTCTGGTGGTGGCTGGTCTTGTCCCAGTTTATTAACCCTGTAGGGTGTGGTCAGTGCTATTCATATTCCAACGACTGTAGTTGAAACCCATCTGGCTCCTCAACGATGGTTGATGGGGGTGCCAGGGGGTGTCAAAGGGGGGGTCGTTGAAGTGCGAGCCTTTGTATACTAATGAGGGTCATTAGCATAGACACCTCACCTGGGTTAATCTGCTGAGTCGTTCTGTTAGGGAGTTTCCAAAGGACGTGATTGTAAATAGGCGAAAGACCAGCCACCTTCAGAACTGAAGAAGTCTCTTGGATGAGAGGTGAAACATCTTCAAGAAACTTTCTTAAAGTCCAGTGGATTGGTTTAAATAGTTTTGGATAACAAGGCGAACGCGCTTCATTTTTACCTCAGATGGGCCTCACGTGTCTCCGACTCCACGTCTTCGAGTTTTGAACGAGCCTCTGCTGAAATAATGAGCGGCGCCAGCTGTTGCTTCAACAGGACCTCGCGCTAAGAAACAAAACAAATATCCAAACAACGACGGAATTATTAAATCCTTTCCGCTCCTGACTCATCCGAGGCGGAGCGTGAATTATGAATGTGTTGATCCGGAGCTTCTGTAAGAGTGTTAGAAACACAGAAAAGATGAATGTCTAACATGCTGAAGAATCGCTCCGTTAAAAAATGAAAAGGTAGTCGTCTATGTCTCAAAGCAAAACAACTGGAGAAGATGGAGACTTTTGTAGATTCCCTGCAGTTTCCCCCGTCATATATTTGAATCAATCTCATACGTGACCCGAGATCAGACGCATGCTGTTTACGATTCTTGGCTATGCTGCATGAAAATGAGTCCGATCAGAATTCTATTCACTTTCCAAAACGAGAGGGGGAACTGGGGGGTTCTTGTTCGGGTCAACTGGCCTTGAAGCACAGCACAGACTTCACCCCAGGTGAGAGTGGGCTCATTTCACCCCACATATATTCATGAAGCGATTCTAATTCACACGATTAAGAGGGAGGAACACAGAAGACGTTTGATGAGCCTTGTAATTAAAGGATTTGCGCAATATTTCAGAGATAAGGGTGTTTGTTTTCTCCGCGCACACGTGTGTGCATGTTTTCCACAGGCGTGCAAAAGCGTTGGTTGACTTCACAGGGCAGGTAAAAGCTGAACATCCTTGAGCTCCTACTCCCGGAGAGAAGCTGTGAGGAATCGCCTGCATCAATATTAATGAAGGGGGATCAGTAGCCGGGCTGCATCCAACCACAAAAGTGCGTTTTTATCGCATTAATCTAAGATCTGTGTTTATTGGTCCTGACTGAGGTTCTTGTGTCTGCAGCAGTGAGAGGATAATTGTCAGGCAGCGGAAAACACACTCCAGTTTCTGAGATGCAGATGGTGTTTTCTGCTCCCGTCCAAATCTCAGCCGTTGGCTCGCGTGATGCTGTTTTTAAATGAGAAAGAGAACGTACCTTCTGTCCGTTTCCCTCTGCAGCGCCTGACCGTCTCCTTGGACGGACGGCAACACACGCCATTGTCGTCCTCAGGTTCATGCGGGAATAAAAATGAGTGTCGCAATCCTCTTCCTGATGAGTCCAAAGTGTGTATGTGTGTGTGTGTGCGTGTGCGTGTGCGTGTGCGTGTGCGTGTGCGTGTGTGTGTGCGTGTGCGTGTGCGTGTGCGTGTGCGTGTGCGTGTGCGTGTGCGTGTGTGTGTGTGTGTGCAGCTCGTCTACACACCAACGGGAGGTCACGGGAATATTTGAGTATATCTGGAGCGTCGCCGTGTTGCAGCAATCGAACACCTGAAGCTGGAGGGGACCTGCTTGATCTCCAGATGCTCCAGATCCCAAATTGATTTGCAGATACATTATTTAAACCTCTGTTTAGTAAACTCTCCATCGCCTCGGAGCTAAAAGCCTTTTGTGC
Organism: Antennarius striatus; assembly: GCF_040054535.1. Lineage (NCBI taxonomy): Eukaryota > Metazoa > Chordata > Actinopteri > Lophiiformes > Antennariidae > Antennarius > Antennarius striatus. Next base: position 23,700,804 of record NC_090779.1, on the reverse strand, counting down.
ATGAGGGAACTTGTGATTGCTGCAGACCTGGTGAGCTCCATCGGACCTAAAATTGTAGTTTCTTTTCTTTTCCTGCACGAGCATAAAGCTCAGGTATTCAGAGGTCACTAGTCTTTGTTTATTGCATCTAGCAGGCACTTCCACAGGATTGGACTCTGAAGCAGAGTCTCTCTCTCTCTCTCTGTCTCTCTCTCTGTCTCTTTCCTTTGACCTATCTCTGTCCACAATGTATTTCTCTTTCCCAACCAACAGGTCAAGGCAGATGACCCCCCTCCAGAGTCTGGGTCCTGCCCGGAGTTTCTTCCTTAATGAGGGAGGTTTTTTTCCCCACCACCGTCGCGTATGCTTGCTCTGGAGGGCATTGTTGGCTTTCTATCTGTAAAGCGCTTTGAAATGTCTTAAGATGTGATTAAGCGCTATATAAATAAAAGTTGATTGATTGACTGATTCATGTATTTATGATAAAGCAGGAAGCTCCAGAAATGTTGTGGACCACTATTAGCGGACAAACTTTAACGGGCGCACTGTGTTCCCCCCAAACTATGGGCTCCAGGATGTGTGAGCTGGTGTCAAGTCTATGTCAGAGAATCGTCCTGCTGCTTCTGCAGAGACTCAAACAAAGGCGATGAGCTGGAAAACCAAATGAAGAGGCTTTCCCTCGTGATCGCATGAGGCTCTAAGTCATTTCCATAAGATCACAACCTGCCAGCGGATGTGTGAAGACTCAACTAGCCTATGCATGTAGCTGATAGGCCCAAACCACTGCAGAGCCTCATTTCCTGTACTTGTGACAACGAAAAATCAACATTGCCCTCAGATTCGTCAAAAAGAAGCTCAACTAGTTGAAGTTTTCTACTTCTCCATCCTATCAAACTCTAAACCGGCAACAATTACAAAATAACTCACACAGAAATGATTCAAAACTTGCACGATATTATAATATTCTCCAGAAACGAGTCGGTTTCTAAGCTGTTGTATGTTCGGTTGTTGTCCCGTCAGGTGCCATGGCAACGGGTAATCAGGTTTGGTGAGGTATTGTCTTGGAACGGCAGCTACCTGCCTGGTAATTGGAAATGAGCGAGAGCGACGCGGGGAGGCGGCGGCGAGGTGCTGTTTTTCGGCGAGTGAGACAGACGGCGAGAAGGTGGAGAGAGTGCGACGGGTTTATGGAGAGAGACACCGGCGTGAACAAAGAAAAGCTCCGTCCCCCCCCACCCCCCTCCCAGGAGATCCGAGCAGCGATGGCTATTGGTGTCTTGCCTTCCCCCTAGAGACCGCTGCTCAGTCATCACACACACACACACACACACACACACATATACACAAACAGTCCTCAGAGATAGCACACTGCCTCCCGGGTGTGAATCTGTTTTTTTGAGGATGTACACACTCCCACAATCCTTCACGGCTGCAGATGTTCTCCTGTGTATTAGTTTGTGTTTTTTGGGGAGGTGCACACACAACACCTACACAAAAAGGAGCTTGTAAGACTCGACCATTACCGCGCGGCGGCATCCATTATCGCCCCGGCAAAGACCACAACAAGGTCATGCCTGCGAGAGATCCACGTTTTGTCAAAGCTGACAGCGTAACGCTTCCTCCATCGCCGCCATCGCCACCGCCGCTGCTGCAGCCCCAGATTTCTGCATCCGTCTCAGGCTGTCATTTCTGACATTTTCAGCTCAGTAGGTGTTTGGAAGTGAAAAGTCTTCGCAGCCAATGATGGTCTTTTGAAAGCATGACATCAATTCGTCATTTTTTTTTACCACGTTTTTGCCGCATTTGCTTGCCAAACAGACGGAGAGAACGCGTTTAGTCAAGAGAGACTTAGAGGTGAACTTGAATGTTTTTTGTGTGATTAAACAGTCCTGTGAGGATTGATCACGTGTTGATCCGTTGCTTCGGCTCCTTAATGGATCGGAATCGGTCACCAAACCCAGAACGCTTCTTCTGCAGAAGGAAATGGGATGCAGCCCACTTCTAATTACCACCAAAAAAATATTTAACATTAACCATCAGATTTTTGTTTGAGAGGGAAAAACCCGACAGCTGGTGCTCCTCCTCGGCAGAGGGCTTCGGAGACCTCGGAGTGTCCTTCTCCTTCCCCACATCGATCCGTCCGGTTGAGTCCCACAAACACAAAGAAGAGTGTTTTGGATCTGGGGGGGACGGAGGGCAAAGAGGGGGCCAGGAAAGGACGCGTGCCAGCTCTGCCTCCAGCGTCCATCACAGATCCTTCCCTTCATCCTCGGCCTCCATCCTGTCCCTCCTCCTCCTCCTCCTCTCTCCTCTCCAGCAGCTGGCCACTTCCTACCCCAGCAGAGAAAGCCTCCTCTGATGGAGCAGACTGAGACTCTCTATCCACGCTACTTCATCCTCCAGCCTCCCCTCGCTCCTTTTCATCCCCCCCCTGCCCCCTCCATCTCCTCTGATTCTCCTTATCTTATTTATCTTCGCCTTCCCACTCTCCTCTTTGCCTCTTTTTCTCCAGCTGTCACTCGGCTCTCGTCGACCGGCCCTCCAGTCGGGTTTTAATTGACTGGGAGTGACATGCAGCTGAGACGGGAGGAGCGCTCCTCCGGGGGAGGTCGATATGCAAAGATGTGGAGTGTCTCCAACACCAACTGGACTTAGCAGAGTCGATAGAGTCTGACTGGGGGGGTAAAGTTTCTCATATTTGAAGTTAAAGGAATGAGGACACGTTCGCTATGAGAGGGACAAAAATATAACATCACAGATTTTACAACAAATCCATCCATCCATCATCCATCCATTTAACCATCCATCCATCATCCATCCATCCATTTGTCCACCCACCCATCCATCCCTCATCCACCCATCCATCATCCATCCATCCATCCATTCATCCATCCATCCATCCATTTGTCCATCCATCCATCCATTTATCCATCCATCCATCCATTTATCCATCCATCCATCCATCCATCCATCCATCTATCATCCATCCATCCATCCATTTATCCATCCATCCACCCATCCATCCCTCCATCCACCCATCCATCCATTTATCCATCCATCCATCCATCCATCCATCATCCATCCATCCATTATTCCATCCACTTATCATCCATCCATCTATCATCCATCCATCCATTTATCCATTTATCCATCCATCCATCCATCATCCATCCATCCATCCATCCATTTATCCATTTATCCATCCATCCATCATCCATCCATCCATCCATCCATCCATTTATCCATCCATCTATGTATCCATCCATCCATCATCCATCCATCCATTTATACATCCAGCTATCCATCATCCATCCATCCATTTATCCATCCATCCATCCATTTATCCATCATCCATCCATCCATTTATCCATCCATCCATTTATCCATCTATCCATCCATCCATCAATCCAAAGCAACTGCAATCTTCCCATCTACCCTCAGTTACCCACCTTGCACCTCACATGGGTCTGATGGAGCCTATCCCAGCTGGCTTCAGGCGAAAGGCAGGGTACACCCCAGACAAAACACCACCTCATGAAAGTAAAGGCCTTTTTTTAAAAATTTCCCATAATAATCTTTTTTCATATCCTGCAGTCATTATTTTCTTGCAGTGGATTATGCAGAATAAAATAAAGAGGCTCAGCATGCATAAGTCAAACATTTATTCTAAAATCACTTTAACAAGTGTTGCCCTTGAGTCCCTCGTTCTCCACTTTATTACAGTTCACCTGTTAATTTAAAGATGCATCAGACCCTCTATTTGCAGTATTATTTGATTTTTTTGCTCTTCATCATGAAAGATTGAAAAAGAAACATTGAAATGAAGGAGTCTCCCTCCTGATATTTCCTAGAGGAAGCAACTATTTTATCAAATATAAACATGACGACATTTTCATAGAAGTTTGAGGCAGCTCCTCGTGTGAAATCAGAGGAATAGCGGCTGTTGCCTCTGAAATGCAATAACATTTCACCTTTAATTACCAGCGGGGTGCAGCAGGTCTGGAGGATTTCCAGTGGAGTAAACATGGTCGCTTCACTTGTGATGCATTTTTAATCCTGAAGCTGCGGAGCGACGGTGACCTCGACACGCCACGCCGTTGAATAATGTATTCACAGGCAGTCACACAACGCACATCTGTGGAGAAGGGCAGCAAAGAGTCGATCACGAAATAGTCCTTCAGGTATTTTAATTAAAAACTTCATTAAAAACAGGCACCAATTAAATTTGACAGCAAAAACACATGTGAAAAAAACTCATTTCTTAATTACCTTAAAAGGGTATCTATCTGTCTATCTATCTGTCTGTCTGTCTGTCTGTCTATGTATTTGCTATGGCTCAGTTTTTAAACATCTTTTTTAAAGGAGTTTGTTTACTGGACTCATCCGTCTCAGCAGACTCATCGGCCACCACCAACAGTGTCTGGACTCATGAAGGGAGTTTGTTTGGGGGGGTTTTTGCGCCGATCTCAATGAAACGTCAAGAAAGGCTAGAAATTTGTGGTTTTGTTGATAATATGAATATAACGCTTCAAAGTTGTGTATTAAAAATGCTGTATTCTGGAATTTTTCTGCAGAAATGTAAAATTTTTGTGTGACGCTTGTGATGAAGAGTATCCTCATCTTGTGTTTTATTATTATTTGTTCATCAGCATCTTTTGACATCCCTTTCTAATTTCTCCACAATCCAAATCCATTTGTACGAGGTACAATTTCAAATAATAAAGTTCATACCAGTTGCAATCAATTCTAATATCAACAGCTGACAGGAAACAAATGTGAACCCAAACTGCTTTTCCACTGATGCGTTTCTAATGAAAAGGTCTGTGCTGACTTTCTATCTGCGCTAATAAAAAACACCAAGTTGGAATGAAGCATAATTTATTCAAATTTAAAGAAAACATTTGCTGTATAATTCCTCCCCCCAGTCAACTGATGCTGAAAATAATCCCATGCAGGAGTCAGGAAGAATTACGCCTCAGGAAGGGCGCGGAACTCAAATCGCTTTTCGCACCGGATGCGACTGTTGGTATTGATTACCACCACCCCGTTTGGTTTATGTACATCTCAAGTATCATTAAAAGACGTAATGCGCGGCGGGTCGCCTTTCTCTTCCACCGGCCTTCGCCATTGTTTGCCTGCCGCTAATAAAAAATGCCGTTGCACATATGTGCACTTGAATAGTGGCGTGTGCTTTTGCGTCTTTAGAGAGATTCATTAACTCGACTCATTTCATTAACCTCTGAATGGGTTGGACTTATCAAAAGAGACGTCCCATATATCGTATCCACGTGCGGCGGCCCTCGCCGAGCGCAATATCTAATTAAATGATCAGGTTGCATTTCTTTTCTGTGTTTGAAGCCGAGCCATGTGTGCACCCGCTGCAGGAAAAGCATGAACTGAAATGAATGTGTGGGTTTTCCTCCTCCTCTTCCTCTTTTTCTATCTTAATGAGGCTTTTTAAATGGAAATTCTTTATAGTCCCAAATAAAGAGCGTCCACTTCTCTGGTCAGCGTGAGATGTATGACCACGTTAACGGAATATCCACCGAGCCACATGTTGTATTCCTGTCCCCTCTCAATATGCTGGAAGGAATTCAGCTCCCTGTCATCTTGTTGTTGCGTGGGGTGGGGGGGTGGGGTTGTGTTGCACCAGATGGAAAGAAAGAGCAACCCTTTGAATGGAGCATAAAGAAAGGCTGTTCATCCTTGTTTGTTTTGCCCGAGCTGTAAAAAAAAAAAAAAAAAAAGTCTAAATAACATGATGTCCATTGTTGAAACCATTAAACTTAAAAGGGTTTCAGGGTTTAAATGTTGCGTTTGGAAAATGTTCTCACCTCAGGGGGAAGCAGAGTGTGTGGGAGTTTCCTTCCCCGTAACAAAGGGACTTCTTTGTTTTTCTATGTCACATAACTTCATTGTTATTCTCCCAGGGATGGATTTTATTTCATAACCGGCAGCTCGTTCAGAGATGCGCCTCCTTCGCAGCTCCCATCAACGTGCGGAATTTGTCAGGTGTTCGGCTCGATGGGGACGATAAGATTCAGGTTTCATAAGTAATTTAATTTGATTTAATGAAGAGGAGGGGGGGCGACGCCTTGAGCTGCATGCAGTCCTTTACCTGCTTCGTTTGTAATAATAAAACGGATGGTGTTGGGTTTTAAAAACCTGTCCACACCCATTCCTCTTCTTTAACCAATCATGTCGCTGATAAAGGGGGACATTTAAAAGAATTGCTTATTGGTTTTAAGAACCCAGAGTCTGTCCTGAAGTCTTGAAGTCAACTCCGTCGGTGATCCAACTTTTAATTTCTACAATAATTAAGTGTATATTTGGTCTAAAAACCAATTTAATCAACTTTTCTGTGACAAACATGAATGCATATCTTAGTTTGAGCAGTTTTGTGCAGGCAGTTGCACATAAATATAGTAGCCATCCCAGTGCTGCACAAGACCAGGAAGTCCATCGTTTGACTTCCTGTAATTGGTTTCACCAGTCTTCCTTGAAGGGATTGATCTGTTGCTGCTCAGGTTAAAAAGATCTCCTTCACTTGTCTCTGCTGTTTGAACTAAAAGTCTCCTCGGATATGAACGTGGAACTGACAGGGAGATGGAAGTCAAATCAAAACAGAAAATACTGACAAGTAAATTTCATCAAATTGTTGTTTTCGATCTCAGTTTCGGAAGACCAAAGCTCTCAAAAGTGAAAGTGATGATTGTGAACCGCTCGGTGTTCAGCTTTTATCCGCAACCTGTCAGAACAATACATGTGATCCTGACAAGCCAAATGGAAAAGAAAAAAACCAAATACGAGGGCAAGATTTGAAATGAAATTTGATGAGGAAAGTGAGGAAATTCGCATATCGTGAAGGAAAAGGGCAATCAGATTTTAGCAGGAATGCTGGAGTTGGATTTTAATGTCAGGTCCAAAGGTAATCTGTATGAATCCCGTCCAAACACAATTCAGATAACAGAGTAAGACACGCTAGTCTCCTTGACAACGAGAACCGCGGTAACAGCTTGATGACTAAGCTGTCCTGGAATCATTCAGTTAACCTTCATCAGATATTCCATCCAGCGATGGGCCAGCTCGACATTCAGACACAGCCTCATTAGCATGTTATTGAATGTGAGCATGTGTTGCGTGACATTGTCAGATGGGCAGCATGTTGGCGCCGTGGTTTGTCATCCGGTGATCTGGCTTTGTTCCCGCCCGTCCAAAAAAAAAAAAAAATCCATGCATCCCAGGTGACTGAAGGTGAGCTTAAACAGGAAGTGGTTAGGGGAAATAGATGGACGGCTCTCGTCTCACGTCGACCTTTGGAATCCTACATTTGCGCATTCATCTCAATCCGCTGGGTTTAAGGAATATTCTGTAAAATCAGGTCATCTCACCAAAATTACCATTCAGCCTCCAGGGCCCACACAGTTTGAGGGCTTCCAGTGAAAGCAGGAGAGGAAGTCTTGGCCCACATATCGGGGGTAGGAGTGTATTTCCATGTTTGGTCAAACGACAAAAAACTTTCCGTGACCATTTTTCCTTGAAAAAGACGACATTAAACAGTCACAATGTTGGAAGTATAATGATAATAATAATATCTCAGATGACTTCAGGTCCCTGTGCATTATAATTTAAAAAAACAAAGACATCGCATCCGTTCATTCCTTCATACTTTGGTTTTTAGCTGCTTGTCTCAGTCCAGGTGCCCGCGGCAGATGGGATGTGCAATCCCTGTAGCGTGTTCCGGGTCCGTGCCCAGTTGGACCTGCCCAGATATCTTATAGAGGGAGGCAGTCTTATCAGATGCCCAAACAACCTCGACTGGTCTTTTCAACTTGAAAGAGCAAAGGCTGTACTTTGAGCTCTTTCCCACTGTCTGAGATTTAACATCTCTGAGGGGAAGCACAGCCACCCTGAGAAGTAAATAATTCACCAGGAATATTTCTGGCTGCTTGTAACTTGCAGTCTAATTCTTTAGTGTACTAGAAAACAAACAAAAAAAAGCTCATGAGAGGAGATGGTGAAGCGAGTGGACCCTCTTCTTCTTCATTATTTGATCTGTAAGGTTCGACATCAGGTGCTGTTATCAAACCTCAGATCGATCAATCCGAGCAGGTAAAAAGGATTTCCATGGCAACAAATAACAAATAAAATTAACCTAAGCCTACAGACGTCCCAAGATGCACCCTTTATTCGAGATGCATTCTTCACATAGCAGAAGATAGTCGAACCCTAACACTTTTAGCTTACAGATCACAGCGAAGATGGTTCTAATAATATCAGGACTCGATTCAGGTCGGATCAGTATATGTGTTAAAATAAGCATCTGAATAATAGTGACGTTCTCCATCCTCCCTTTGTCCCAATATGCAGGAGTAATAATTGCTATAGCTGCTGCGTAGCGCCGTCGCTTCAATGTGAACAAATGTCTTTCTGAAACGACTGATGCTATCGCTTACTCCCGCGAGGACGAGCTCTCAGATACTACTGGAGGTACGTGGGGGGAAAAAAGCGCTAAATTGTAGGTGAGCTGTCCCTTTAAGACTTGACTTAAAGATGACGGAGGAGTTCATTTGAGAAAACCTGGTTAATTAAGGCTTATTAACCGCATCCTGATGATGAAACGCAGGGAAAGTCTAATTGCAACTCTAAATAATCCGGTTTTAATCAGTCTCGGCCCACCGCTGGGTCTCCTCAGCCGTTTCACGTCTTTCTGTATTGTAAAACGATTTCATGTTGTCGTTTAGTGGGATTGCAATCTCCACATTTTCCCTTTAAAATGGAATATGTCTGCTTGTCAAGCCAACGATGGCGTCGGTACGATTCCTTAAAGGACGTCAATCGCAGCATCCCCCTAGAGGGGCCGACGCTAAACCGACCACGGATCCGTAACTCCCTTCAAGAGGCGAGATTTGTCAACACATGACGCGCCAGGACTGGACGGGACTGGGGTAATCAATTATTAATGTCCTTATGGATGACTAGTGTGTTATATAATGACCAAGGAGGAGGAGGAGGACTTGATGCAATCGTATATCAAACACAAACAAAAAGTCCTCGGGCAGAAATGATAACAATAACGCCATGCACGTTGAAGAAGGGTGTGTGTGTGTGTGTGTGCGACGTTCCTCCCATCTACACAAGAACAAGTGTTCTCTTCTTATCATGGTGTGTGAAGAACACGCTCTCGCTGCCAGCCAGGCCGGCCGATGAGGTGTAACATTAACGCATGAGGAGGCCAATCTCAGTCCCGCGTGCCGGCGTTCCCACGCTGGGAGAGGAGCCTCAGAGGTGATTTGATTGCCTGGTAAAGAGGAGACCCAGAGGTGCCCTTGAATTAGATGAACTTGAAATGAAAGCAAAAGCAGCGCTTATTTGTGTTCTGTGCATTTCTAGAATAAGTTTAATTTCAGTTTGAATTTAATTAAAGTAATTTCAACGTGGTGAATGAAATGCAGCATTCGCAAATCAGATTAAATCACATTATTTCTAGGAAGTGAAACACTCCTAATGAGGCTCTATCTTTGTAGGCGGAGCCAAGGGTGAAGCCAGAGAAGTAGGGGCCCCAACTGAAACCTGATTGGTTCCTGAAGTACCTCTGTCGGTTATTTGAGCTTGATTTGCAAGTTTTTCTTTTACTACATGTAAAACTTAACTAATGCAATATTTTTCTCAATTTTTTTTTGGTTGAATTTTTTTTCTTACGACAAATTTACGACAAAACCTGCAGATCCAACTTTATGGTTGCGTGAATGGGCTCTCATGCTGCGGTGGCGGTGATGGTGGCGGCCGTGAGTGATATTAATGGAAACCGTTAAAAAAATCTTGCGTGGAAACATGACCCTCAGAGGAGAACCTGGCACCGAGCCGGGGCAAGTGTCACATGTCAGTGCCGACACACGCGGTTCAGTCTGTCGGGCGGAGACGGGTGAACGAGCACAACAAATCCTCACGCTGCGCTAAATGCTGCCACCCGGTTTTAGCGGGGTGACCTCTGTGGCCAATTATAGGGGAGGCTTTGGCTGACATATCTCTTTGAATGGATGAGATGTTTTTTTTCCTCTTTCGCTGACACAGGAGATCACACGCCTATTATTATCACAATGGCCTCATACACAAGCTTATGTAAATGCCTCCTCACGCCGTACTGACTGTCAGGCTCGCCGCATATTAGCTTTGTGTCAGGAAGAATGGCGAGAGCGGAGAGAATAGGAGGGATAAATTAAGGGTTTCTCTTGGAGCTGTGAAGGCTACCCACCCAAAGATAACAAAGACTGTATTCCGGTAGTGGATAATAACATTTAATTAGTTCATTTGAACTGATTTTGAGGCTGCAGAGAGGTGCTAAGGGCATTAAAGTTTTGACGCCATTAGCCCTGACAGCAAAGTCATCAATTAGTTTGGCATTCGAGGCTGGAGATTGACTGTGAACCGATGTAGGAGGACTATAGGTCTAATTTCATGAATGCTACCTTGATCAACTCAGTCCCCCCGAGTTCTAACAGGCTAAATCCGAACATGCTCCCAATGTCGTACGGAAAGCGAGAGTCTGTCCCACGTGTCCTCCAGGCTCGCCCATCCCCTTTCGCCGGGCGGAGAGCACCTTGAGGACTGAAGTAGGGCAGGCGCATAGGCCCGAGGCATAGGAAGAAATGGAATGCCTGGCTGCATATCACCTGGGCCAATCCCAGGAGAGACGACCCTTAATTAGGCCCCTCCATTGCTCGTCCGTGCCAACGCCTGAAGAAAGGGCTCCTGCAGGGGGAGAGATTTTATCTGGAGGACCGTCCGTTGACTCCATTTGCGCTGGCTGGCGATAGTCTCCGCTCCCCGTGTCGTTGTTTCCCTGGATGACGTGGACTTCCTCATTATTTAGCTGCAAGCATTGCAGTCCAGCATGTATGAGCGTGCGTCCTCAAATATGTGCACCATTCAGCGACATGTTGTTGTGTGTTCAAATCGAGGCTGCTGTCAGAAGTCGTCCCATATGGGGGGCAAAAGCCAACTGATTTGCCTCCTGCTCTCCCGTCTTTGATCCCGCCGCTCGCTCAGTCGTGAGCTTGTTAGGTAACCTTTTGACGCTGGGATGATAGGACCGTATTGATGAGAGGGAAACACACAACAGGTGTTTACCGAGTGAGCAGAGCTGACAATAAGCCCAACACCCACACCACAACAGACCAAAACTCCAGTGATCTTTTGCTGTTTGGGTCTGTTCCTGCATCTGTCGAGGGTAGAACACAGAGTCTTTGCTTCAAAGTCATCCAAATGCTTCTCTCCAGGCCGGAACCTTGATTAGAACCCAATCCAAGACCTTTTGGAAAGGATAGGGGGAGGGAGGCTGTGGAGGGATATCAAGAGCTGCTCTGTTACGCTTGCAGAGAGACACTGAGGAATCTGTCCTTCTCTTCCTGACTACCCTAAAAGAGCCCTCGCCACCCAAAGTCCTCAAGTCCAGTCCGCATGGCGACCTTTACTTTTGGCCCCCTTCTTTCTTAATGATCTTCACGCTGGGCGTCCACTTCTTAGAAAAGTTCAATCCAGTCTCTAGCTGCGATAATTGAAGCCTCGTGTGTTTGGAAATCGACTGATTCGCAGTCTTTGTACCATTTGTTCTTCTTTTTCAGGGCATCGTCCGCTCGAACTGGCATACGTCAGGACGCCTTGATGTTCAACCGTCTTTGTCTTGAGGACCTCGTTAGCAGCACCACTGTCACCTACTGCCCTCTGCTGGTTTCATCGGATCCCGACTTGGGCAAAGTCCTGCCATGTAAATGAGATTAAATGTAATGGTTGGTTTAGCAGCAGTAGTTTTACTTTCACTCTTTGTAAATCCTAAATGCCACCAACTCTTAGGGTAGTTGTTCTCCTTCCTTGTTGACTGACAATCATGTGGAGGATTCTCAAGGGACAGTAGCTTGTAAAGTAGCAGCATGGCCCGGTTTATCATTCTGGATTGGTAAGAACCTCATGCATACTATAAATGGTTCACATCGTGTTTGAGAAACTGTGTGCGCAGCAATAATCTCGATGTCACATGTCTCTATTACAAGAACAAGTATCTTAAAATAGCCCCGACCGTTTTGGATTCAGCCACCGGTATCGAAGGATAAGATGTACGTGTGTGCACACATATGTATCTCTACCCAAACACACACTCACGACTTGGCAGGCCTGCCCACAAACCTGGCCAGGGAATGACTTTGCTTCTCTGTGTCAGCAGCCTCCCCCCACCCCCACCCTACCCCCCAGCACAGAGGTAGAGGATGAAGGAGTGGCTGCTGCTCTCCTTTGTTTGAGTGCTACTAATAAGAACAGGAAGCCCAGATAAAGGGCTCTTTTTCATGCTGTACCCACAGCCATAATGAGGCCTGGCATCTGATGGATTACCCAGACTTATTTCGTAAAGGCTGCCTCATTTTTCCAGTCGCCCTCTGCTACCCTCAACTCCCCCAGTCGGTTGAACAAAGGCCAGTCTTTTTATTGCCTTAATGCTTCCAATGCACAGCCGTCACGTGGGTCTGGACTTTGGATCTCCCGCTCATTAATTGTTCGCCGATAAGTCTGACATGATTTCCTCCGAACCCTCAGAAGAAAATGTAATGATACCGGACACATCAGCCTCCTTTCATCAACATAACGACTCTATATTCATCGACAGCAAATGTCATGCAAATCTAATTATTTTAATTGGGAGATGTTTTGAAAGAGACATAGATAATGGGATGGATCTGATGCCCTGAGGAATCAGACGGCACACAGAGAGTTCCAGTCCTCATGCTAACTCTCTACTAGCCACATTAGCTACGATCCCAATGGCATCTTTGGCTGAGCATCGGTTTTATTAGTCTTGAACATTCGAGTGTGTTTCTATGGTTCAGCATTCTCACACAGTAATGTCACCACTGAGGTTAAAATGCTTTCTTTACATGCATAAAACATGATTATATCAAAACGCGTTACAAGTACACTCATAATACACCCATAAGGCTTTTATATCCGCTATGTCAGCAGTCGTAAAACGTAAATGTGAATGATATTAAATTATAACCTACTATTAACGCTGTCGGCTAGTTGTAAATTACAAAATGACAGACAAGCCTTGTGAAAGATTATAACGACAAACAGTTTCTTTCATCATAACGCAAAATAATCATCAGTGACAGTGCAAAGGTTGGTCTGAACAGCCTTATGATGAAGGTCATATACAGTAATAACGATACCGAACACACCATCAGCAGATGATATTAGTCTAACATAGATACTGATTGTCATAAAATGTTCTTTTTACTCGTCGTTTGTTCCGTTTTTCTGCTTTGGGGCAAATGCCGACAGACGTCTTTGTCTCAACTGAAGTTTACATGAAAGTATTCCGGTGTGAACGCAGTGGGCATTCACGAGAATTATATTATTGGTGTAGTTCTTTCATCAGCGAATCATCTGTTACTAATTCACTTAAAAATAGGCGTTCAAGGTGAGACAATTCTATTTGAGCTCCTCAAAGAAGCCATCTGACGGACTAAAAGCCTGTGAAGGTGCCGCTCACCTCTGAAAGTCTTCTCTGATCAGCAGGAAGTGGAACACCAAGGACAGACCGGATGGGTCCTTGGACTGCTTCTGCAGCCACGTCTTCCATGTGTGTGTGTGTGTGTGTGTGTGTGTGTGTGTGTGTGTGTGTGTGTGTGTGTGTGTGTGTGTGTGTGTGTGTGTGTGTGTGTGTGTGTGTGTGTGTGTGTGTGTGTGTGTGTGTGTGTGTGTGTGTGTGTGTGTGTGTGTGTGTTTGTGTGTGTGTGTGTGTGGGCTATTGAAGTCAACACTGTGTTCTCTCCCTGGTGTTTCCTGGTCCTCCGCCAAAGCTAGAGCTCTTTAAGATAAAGTTTGTGAGTTACAAAGACAGGAGGAAATGGAGCTTAGCTCTTTTGGGGACCGACACTCAAAACAGTATTTCTAACATTTTGGAGGAAAGTCCGGCCACGCAAAACTCGTGCATGCTCCTGAGTGTGTGTGTATGTGTGTTTCTGTGTGTGTGTGTGTGCTCAGAGGGAGCTGTGGTTTGTTTAGAAGGCCTCAAGGCATAAACAAAAGCAAAAGAGGTTATGTCTTTTAATTGTTTCTGCAATGAATCGTTGATTAAATCGCATCTTCAACCAGCCGGCTAACCTGTATTCAAGCAAGGCATGAGGAAGACTTAGCTGCAGGCCAGAGGAGAGGGGAAGAAGGGCAGTTCGGAAGCGAGGTCACAGAGAAGGAGATGAGGGGAGATTGCTGAACGACGAGCCTGGACAAACAGTTTGAGACCAAGACAACAATTCATGATACACTTAAAGATGATGTCAGCACAGGTTAAGTCAGATTAGCATTCGGTAAAGGGTTCATCTTCTTTAATTATTTATTGATTTGTCGCACCATCCAACGAGTTGCTAAGTGACCTCCAAGAGAAACACCAATGGTGCTTCAGTGCTAAAAGCTAAACAGCTCAGTGGATCCTCCAGAGGTTCCACCATGAATGAGGTCACATTTCACATGGATGCTCCTCGACCAGACTGAGAAGGTAGTTTAGGCGCCGTAACCACATGTTGAAGTTCAGGAACGGATCTGTGGAATACGCTTTGACCCTCCAGTTATCCGTGACCTCCACACCCCCGAGGAATTTCTAATTTTTAAAACCACAACATGTTGTGTGTTCGCTCAGATAGCCTGGTACTGTTGTGGTTGGGTTTGCATTGGAGGTACATTAACGAACGATGAAATTTTTCCTGTTCCATTGTAAAATTACAGTGTGAGCAAAAGGCTGCGTGACCTCATTGATCTCCTCCTTGTAAAGCCAGAAGTTAATTACGTCAGTGGTTTTTACATGTTGGAATGAGAACCAGTTAACTAAGCCTGACTGTGGAAAAGGGAAGTGGGCAAATTCAAAACCACATTTATTTAAAAGGGAAACTTTGTCTGATCTTTGAACTGAAATTCTCTTCAGGTCACAAGTTTCTCTGAGCATTTGTTTGTGTTGAAAAGATACGATAGGATAGGATAGGATAGGATAGGATAGGATAGGATACGATACGATACGATACGATACGACAGGACAGGAAATTAGATAGCGGTATGACAGACTACCCTGTTTGCTACCCTGTATGCTACCCTTTTTGCTACCCTATTTGCTACCCTGTTAGCTACCCTGTTAGCTACCCTGTATGCTACAGGCCCAGCAAGAAGAAGCAGCTGGTGGACAGAATGGAGCCACTAACGGATGAAGAGACTGATATTTCCCTCAGGAGCCGATGGGGGCCAGACGAGAGCAAATACAAGACTGAGTTCCAGACCTGAATTCATGAGTCGGCCAAAAACACAACTCCAAATAAACACTAATGTTGCTCTGGGATTTGTAAATAAATGACTGCTTACTAATAAGCTTGCCATAATTAAGTATGTCAGTGTTGACTTTATGGCTTTTTTTTCTGCTGCTGCCTCCAAATGGGAAAAATAATTTGTTAAAAACTCATTTGTGGATCAGAAATCCACACCGTGTGTCCAGGAGAAGAAACTAAAGGAGCATTTCAGGCAAACTTTAAGTGACCCGTTTCAGCTTTATGTCTAAGAATCGACTTTATATTCAAAAGACTCTATTTATCCCTTATACACTACACACCTCCATGTTTAGCTGCTTGCTTCAAGGCTAGCACAGCTGATAAACAGTCTGCCTGTGTTTGTTTAAATGATGGTGACAGTATAAAAGATCTCAAATATATCTCCAGCCTGAAGCGGCTGCTTGTGATGCGCCTCACGTGGAACCCGATGCACCGATGCACACACTATACACTCATGTGTGCTCAATTCATGTCAGTCATGCATTTCGCTGTTATGTCACCAGGTCAGGAGTAAAGAGGCGTGTCCCATCGCCATCCCATCCTGTTCTCAGAAGGACATGATGGATGTGTACAAGTATTCCCTGAAGTCTCAAGTATGTTTGCTGCAGGAGTACAAATGCATCTAACAGAGTGAAGTGCAGATGCATGTATGGAGCAATCTGTCCAACACCGTCTACTGAGGAGGAGGAGTGAGGAAGGACATCCACAGGTTACAAAACACACACTTATATTGAGGATGTCGCAGCTACGCCATCCTCCATCATGGTTGTAATTCCAGATTCCATGAGTGGCATCTGGAATCAAAACGGGTTTTTTTTAGAAAGGTTACATCAGCAGCATCATGAATCTATCACAGTCAAACTGTTTCACGCTGGGTCATTCTGCTCCCACAATTAAGACGGAATAAAAGTACTGAGGGTAAGACATCATGTCCTACTCCTGTCTTCATTTGCAGGAAATTAAAAAATGACAAAAAATAGAGACGTTCCTTTTGTCAGCTCCTCATCTTGTGTTTATTTCAGACTGACAAGGACTTCGCTTCAATTTTCCATCCTCTTCTCATCATTGACCGACAACAAATAGGTGATTTAAAGCAGCCAATCATTTTCTAGGTAATTTAGTTTTTAAGATCCATGTTGTGATTGAAAGCTTTTTTCGATGGGGCAGGAAGAAAGAGTCTGGGTCGCTCTCTCGTCGTCTGCTGGTGAAAGAACCAACGCTCTAAAGCGTGCAGAACACTGATCATGCAGGTGAAATGTTGTTTATTCCATCGCAGGGATGCACAAGTGTTTAGAACCCGTTTCTTTCTTTCCTCTTACCATAACAAACACTGGTATTGAATTAAGTTCTGCATCAACTCTCAGTATAAAGCTCTCTAGCCTTAAGTCAATACAGTCTGCATGAGAATGGAGTGCATTCATCAGCGCTCGTTGCTGCTGCTCTGCAGCCCATTCAAGGAAAATTCTCTTACTTATTGATTTTCTTTTTGTCCATTATTACCCAGGCGGTGCGGTGCAAATGATAAACGTGACATGGTTGGGAAGAAGCGTCATTGTGTATGAATTTAGATAAGACATTTAAAGCTCAGCGCAGCGGCGTCATACATCATCATCACATCCATGCTCGCCTCCCGCTCACGTCTTCGGCCCGTGACAAAAGGGCGGCCGCGCCCCCCCCCCCTTTTTCATGGCATCGTTTCAAATCTGGGCTGCTTCACATTAAAAGGTCTTATCTGCTTTATTGAATCCGCCTCTATTCTG
The DNA here is from genome assembly GCF_040054535.1 of Antennarius striatus. Lineage (NCBI taxonomy): Eukaryota > Metazoa > Chordata > Actinopteri > Lophiiformes > Antennariidae > Antennarius > Antennarius striatus. The sequence goes on along the minus strand of NC_090779.1, from coordinate 23,683,703 downwards.
CGTTTCTGTGACAATCTGCTGCCAGAAGTAGTCTGTGACTGGCCATGCGTTATGTAATTGTTTTAATCATTGTAATCAAGTGCCATCTTCACATTTACACACTTCTTGCTTCTAAATATCGTCTGTTTTATTTTCAAAGGACACAAATCTCTTTTATTTTGACATAGTTCCATTCACACTGTCTTGATGCTGGAACCGCCTCTGAATTCCTCTGAACTCTGGAGCTGCTCTTGTTTAGCGTCTGTTGAACTTGTGGACCTCTTTGAAATGCTAATTTGATAGCGGTGGTCATTAGCGGAGCGCCCTTCTCTGCTGCAGATTCTGATCATTTAGTTATTGTTCGCACAACAGAAACACAACAAGAGGCTCGGAGAGCTGCAAAATCTAATAACGCATCATACAGGGGAGGGCGGGGGGGGGGTTGAATTTACATTTCAATCAAGGATGTCTTCATCACATTAAAGGCCAAGTAGCAGCAGGTGGGTGCGTGGAAAACCACGATGAAGACGAGTGATTCTTGCTCTACTAGACTTTTTTATTTTCAGGTACTTTCATGGATTAGCCTCGATCAAATCAGAAATCACCATCCTGATACATCCTGCTTAATCACCCCCCCACCCCACCCCCGCATCAACATTCCGCCCATCCTCCTCCTCTTCCTCCTCCTGATGAGGAGACTCTCCCCGCTTTGGTCTCCCATAGAGAAGAAAATGTACATTCCAAAGCAGCTGCTCCTATTTCCCACATCAAATTCCTTTGATTCTTCAAGTTGTCTACCTAAGATGAATTAGACGGTTGCATAGCAACGGGGTGATGCAACAGTCCTTGAGCTCTCATTATCAGTGATAGTGAAGCTGGTAGCTGTGTGTTTGTGTGTTTGCACATGAGAAGGAAGAAACACATCCAGCTCCCTGGAATCGCCAGATTCACCATCACACACTCAACCATCAGTTATGCTAATGAGGTCATTAGGTAGGTTAATGAATGCGTGTGTTTGCAAACAACACTTGCTGATATTAATATTAACAACCCACCTTAAAGCATGAAGAAGCATTAAGAAGCTGCAGTTTCTCATTAATAACCAAATATATGCAGCAGTTTCTAAAGAACTATGAACATTATGGGCTCCATATTGGATGTTTGTGTCACAACTGCGACTTTATTTCATGCAATATTTATAATAGGGTTCAATAAATGGGCCTCCTGTGTGTGTGCATGTAGACATGCATGTACAGTGGTTTAACCTCTGGTGTTCTGGAGTCTAAAGAGTCTGTCGGTAGGAATTTCAAAGGAACCTAAATGGAGGTTTATCCTTCCAGTCCGCTCTATAGCCTCTAAGCTAATTCCATTAGCGCCGTCTGAGGTGAATGTCTGACCTTGAACATGTGAACATGTGCAGCTAGAAGGAATCAAAAAGAATTCACACTCATCTTCTACCTCCTACCCAGAGGAACGGCTCTTTTAAATCAGAATTTGTTGCTCTCAGTCCTTCAGGGTTTCTTCAAAAAGCATCACTTTCAGGGACACGATCTGATTCTCCATCTATTTTCCACCCTGCCGGCTCATTGTGTGACATTATCAGCATTAATATCCTGAGGTGTGAGGAGGACTTGCAGTGCATGCAGTGTGGCTCACACAATGATGCCTCTTTCCAAGCCCCACAGGCCGGTGGATGAAGGGCACATGAGGACCGGTGGCTGGAAGTCTTCCCTCCACACTCAGCTTTCCCGATGACGTGACGTGACATGACAGGTGGATGCAGGTGCTGCAGGGGACAGCTGGATGCTGTGGCCCACAGGCCTGCTGGGATCTGAAGAGTCTCCAGTTTGGAGCTGACTGAGCCTGGGTTGCCGTGCCAACAATGTGGAGAGCACTAATGATGAATGGTTAAAGAAAAAAGGGGCTGAAGACCGAGACAGACACGGAACTGGAGATGAAAAGCAGGCCTGCATGGATCCCGTGTTCCAGGACGTGATTCCATATTCAACATTACATCATTAATTCACGACTGTCAAGAAGCTGAAAACTGGAAGAGATTCCCATTTGATAAAAAAAAAAGAAAAAGTGTTCAAATCAATTTAGAATTAGAAAAAGTCCACAGGGAAGAAACCGCTGTAGGTAGAACAGCAGCATCTTGCAGGGGGGGGGTTTTAAACATTTCACGTTCAATTCAATTTGTAACAGATTTTTTTTCATACGTATAAAACATCAATTTTCACACTGGCCCTTTAGAATTTCCATTTTGAGCTGATGGCCTGTTCTTTTATTTTATTGACAGAATTCCTTTAGGGGGAAAAAAGATGGAATGGGAAACATTTAATTTAAAGCTGTATTCTCATCTAAACGTGAAGAAGAGTTTGCACACAACAGTTTAGCTAAACCAACCCTGTTTGTATCCATGACACTACTTTGGACATTTTGGGGAAATTCTTTCTTCTTTCTTCAGCAATTCATGAAATAACAAGACATTAAGAATTTGAGCAGTATTCCCAGTTAAACGGTTTGATTGTTTGACTTTTTTCTCTAACCTACGAATGGACCCGACCTGGGTGTAATGAGCCTGTGATAACTTGGGCTAATGAGATTGCAATCAGTTTCAATTAGACTGCATCTACTGCTTTGTTATTCCTGTCCGAGTGTTGATTTGATCTCTTAATTTGGAATTAGTGTTAATCTTCTCCTTCTCACTTCCTATCTCCACAGTTAGGGAAGTTTTCTGTGAGAAGAGCATCATTATTTACCCTGTGTTTTGTCAATGTGTGACTGAATTATCTGTTTGAATGGGCGATATTAGCCCACAAATCGAGGCTGCAAGTGGCACTGCAGGCTTTCTGTACTGTTTATGAATACATGGGGTATACTGAGAGAAATGTATTCTTCATTACTATGAATGATGCTGTTTGTGTGTATCTGTGTGTGGCAGAGCTCAACAGATCATAAAGACAGGAGGGATCACTTATGTTGTACAAACCTGAAAAAGATTGCGGGCTTACCGGCATCATCATGTTTGTGTGACTTCTAGAAATCCAAAGCAGATAAAATAAGTCTTCATCCTCGCCTCTCACAGGATGTGACTCGTTGCATAATTTTATGTTTCATAAATAAATCCTGAAAGTTCTAGAGGGAGGAAACAGAAAAAAATTCGAACCAAGACAGTGTAATACGAAGAATGTCCAGTAGGGGGAAGCAGCGACCTGAAAGACGTTAATTTATCTACACGAAGAAACCCGTGGCCAGCAAGGAGGACACAGAATCAGACCGTCTAGAACTGTTTGACGTAATGACTATTTAATTAATCTTCCTTTTCTCTGTTTTGATTCCTTTATTTGAAATTAATTTATTGTAGGTTTTTTTTAAACAATATTTATGCATCTAGAGTGTATGTGGTGTTTAAAAATATATGGCCTTTATAATGATTGATTTATAACCAAATTTTCTTATCATATCACATGATTGTCTATGTGTTCTATTTCTATGATGTGGCTGCTGTATTGTTTTGATTAAGAAAACCATTCAGACTGGCAGATTACAACTACGGATTACTTAATCCGAGGTAAATGTTCGTTCATGTGTTTTACTGTGTGCACATTAGACATTTGTTAAAGACTGCTTCATGTTGTAACTTGACAAGTTAGCGTTAGCTGAGGAAGAGCGTTTGCTGTGTGGCTGCACAGCTAGCAGACTGCTAACGCTAGCTAGCAGCACAACTAACTAGCTAAACAGCCTGAGGTGCCACCGCTGGGTTTTAGCATCTGATACCAACACGTTCGAAAAGTTTTTAACCTTTTTAGTTTGTCACGATAATAAAGAGACGTTCAGCGGGTGTAAGAAAAACACGTCACTGTGTATTTAATCTGTGTGGTTTTTTTAATGGTTATCTCGCTCCTGCTAGGTGATGCTAGGTGTGGTTAGCTGCTAGCCGCTCGGGCTAACGTCAGTGTTCCTGACAGATGGATGTGGTGATTGGGACGGTTTGGTTTGGTTTGGTTTGGTTTGGTTACCTGAAAGTAGCTCAGATACTTCAAGTTTATAATGCAACAGCTTCATGTGCTAAAACACGTTTATGTACCAAAATGTGAGCTAAATGCTACCAAGACAATTTACCTTGTTTAATGTTAAAATGCAGGAATAACTAGAGTCTACATCCCATGTGTCGAGTGAGTTTATTGTTTAATTTATATTTTGGAATCATGGGATTTAAATTCCTTAATGTTCCATATATATTTTTCCCTCTATTTTCCACGTTTATTTAACATTAATACCATGAAACATCACAATAAGTCCTATATTCTTCCCATGTAATACCATGAAGTGCTGCAATTTGTGTTTGCATCCAGCAGAGGGCGCTACAGCCCTCCATTTATTCCTCACGTCTACAGCTGAAAACATTTTAAAGCCAACTTTTTTAACTTTTAATATTTTTTTCCTCCTGGCAAGTTCCTGCAAGATTTCATTTTCTCGCTCCTGAAAGCCTCACAGAATGTGTGAACGCAGCCCCAGCTCCTCGTGTGTGGGTGTGTTTCTGATGTAGACGTGTAGATGCTTCTGTTCCCCCTACGTTTGAAAGTGATGCTCAGATTTTGTTCTGTCTGAAGAAAGCTGATCTTCTTGCCTTCACTGTTTGGATTCATTATTGCATGGGAACTGTATTATACATCACGACCACCCCATGTTTACAGCACACTTGTTGCTTAGTAGAAGATAAGATTTTGTGCAGTCATTTGTACACCAGTTCATTGTCATGCTTATTAAAGAAAAAGATGCCAGCATGTCTTGCATTGTTTGTGTCAAAGCCTCGTGAATTCTGATAAGATTGTTTTCAGGGCTTTCACATCACCAGGATTCAGATGCGTGTCTGATTTCAGACAGCATGAAAGAGAACCAAGATCAGAATTTAAAAGATCTGGTTTGTGTTGTTCACACTGCCCTGAAAAAAACAAACATCTGAAACACATGTGAGCAAAAAAAAGAATATGTTTGGCTTCTATGTGTCATGAAACTGATTCTAAGAATTTCCATATCATTTTTGTGACACGGGGTTAGAAACCACATCCAGGATTAAGAGGCTCACTTCCTACTTTAGGGCTTTGAGGAGGTCAAAGGTCAAACCTAATCGGGACTCTTTGCCTACAAATACAACTTATGTTTTCATCAGTGAATTCAGTCTTTTTTGTAGGATAATTTATAAACTAGTGCTGGCATTTCAAAGTCTTAGACAAGAAGTTTTTTTCCAGGGAGCTTTGAGTATGTAGTTATTTTCTTACATTTGTTTATGAGGTAGTGCCGTAATACTACTTCCTGCTGTTGTAAGTAGGCTACATCAGTGCCTTAGGAGTTGGCTCAATGTGTTTTTTATTCACTCACTTGCCTGATAGTGATTTATTGAGGCAAGACCTTTCTATGAGAGGAAGCGTGACTCGCCAAGAGGAATTCTGGAGCCAAGACTGGGAGGAGAGGAGCAGGAGAGGTGATGCTGCTGCAGGAGACGCTGTCTGCTCGCCGTTTCCTGGAGGAGCGCCCCCAAATAACTGACCTGTCTGAATTATATATTAACACCTGTTAAGTTTTGTGGCCCCCTGTCATCCTCCAGGTCTCCCCTGCAGTCCTAGAAGTCATGGAGGAGCAGACCGGCTCTCCTGGAGGCAACGCCGAAAACAACGGCCAGAGAAATGGAGATGAGGTAAGAGCTGAGCGTGGAGGTATTCGGTCACATACTTTTTCATTTTTCCACTTCAAACTCCTGGATTATCCTGCTGGAACACGGTGGTGAGAAAAAAAAATTGAAAGCAAACCCAGTAAACACAAAATGTGAGTTTTGACTGATGGTTTTATCGCAGCAACAACTGCCACCAAACACGTCTAAAGCTGGAGGTCCGTCTTTATTGCGGCCGTACTGGAGGGTTTTTGAGCATGAACGGGTCCCACCACACTATCGATCTCTGAACCTCCCTGTGTGTTCCTGCTGTCCTTGCAGAAGCCTCGACGTGGCAGCTGGACCAAGGGGAGGAAGAGGAAGAAGCCGATGAAGGACAGCAACGCGCCCAAGGCCCCCCTGACCGGCTACGTTCGCTTCATGAACGACAGGCGGGAGCAGCTGCGGGCCGAGCGTCCGGACGTCCCGTTTCCAGAGATCACGAGGATGCTGGGTAACGAGTGGAGTAAGCTGCCCCCCGAGGAGAAGCAGGTCAGCGCAGCCCCAGACAACAGTCTTGTATGCATAACCAGCGCTCAAGTTTTTGATTATCAGGGTGACGAATTTGATGATTTAAATGTCATTACTTATACTTTCCTGTCTGTGATTTAAGGAAATAAAGAAATTATTCATCAGCAACATGTTTGTCCTCAGCAGCATCAGCTGTTCTTCTTCTTCTTCTTCTTCTTATTATTATTATTATTATTAACATTCTAATTATTCTTATTTGTCTTATTCTTATTTTTCTTATTCTTCTTACTCTTATTATAATTATAATTATTATTATTGTTATTCCTGTTCTTCTTGAATCTCTTTTGGATTTTATGTCAATGTGACTATCTTGTATTTTGACTTTTGTGAGTAAACGTGATTTTACAAATTAAAATCTTCTTCTTTGTCATGCATATAATTTAATCATGTGACATCATGGCTGTTATTTGCTGAACCTAATTTCTGTCCTCATGAAACCTTCAACATCACTCATTTTAAATCCAGAGGTGAGGCAGAGCGTGGAGTTTAGTGTTCACCAGTTTCAGTGCTGTTCTATCAAAAGATGCATTTTTCATCACAAGCCTTGAGTGAATGTCATGAAATTAATATTTGATTTGACTCTTCATTAGGACTAATCTTTCTCCGTCCTGTCTCACCTTTGTCTCCTCGCCTTGCAGCGCTACCTGGACGAGGCCGAGCGGGACAAGGAGCGCTACATGCGGGAGCTGGAGAAGTACCAGAAGACCGAGGCCTACAAGCACTTCACCAGGAAGGTCCAGGAGAAGCAAAAGGGCAAACGGCACCGAGGAGGTGGGTCAAACCGACCAGACCGTCGTTCTGTCTTTAGTGTGGAGACTTTTAGATGATCCAGATGTCGTGTTTGTTTCCTGTCCGGCTTTAAGGAACAAATAAATCATGCAAAGGAAGTTTGAAACGGGTTTGAGAGGGACAAGATGAGCTGTTACGTGTCTTCACCCAGAAGGCATTGTTCTAGTCTCATTGAACAGAATGTCGGTATATATTTAAACCTCTGGCCACCTATCCTAAAAATGTTTCACTGCATGATTTAACTGTGTTCCATTATTCAGCTCCAGGAGCTCAGAGCTCATCGTTTGCGCTCTGCTCCTCAACTGAAGGAGATCCGTTTCAGAGTTGAGATTTCTTCGGTTTTCACTTCATGATTTACTCATGGCTGACGGTGACTCGGGAAACATGAATCATCTGCTGTCCTCCCTCTTTATTCTTTCCTTCCTTTCCAGATGGTGGGCGCCAGGTAGCCAGTGAGGCCCTTCACGAGGTCAGTAACTCCTTCCTGCCCCAGAAAATCACAATCGCTTTTCCTCAAGAGGAAAATACCTCAGTTAAAGACGAGCCCAGAGTTTGTGTCGTCATTGGCGATGTAGGACAGATTAAACGCTGATGTAGAGAGGCTAGGAAGGCAAACAGAGCTAGCATGCTAACAGATGACTGTGTACATTTAGTAATACAAAGACTACATCTGTCGTCTTTTATGGGTCATTCATAGATCATTAAAATGCTTTATGGCTGCATTCGTAAATATTTGTTACGCTAGCGGTTGCAGCATATCAGCCATCAAATGGTGCAGCTGTGAATCACAGTTGGAAGGGAATTACAGATGCTTATAATGCATTATGACTACTTAGACTGACCTGCACACACCTGTGTAATCGACTGTAGTAAAGATAGTGTTCTATTAAAAAATTACTCATAGATCCGGATCAGAATTGAACTTCCTGAGCGACACGCCCTTCACCAGGAATCAAATAAGTGAATCATGATTAGTTAGTTTTACCACTAAGCGTCCGAATGGTCGTGTCTCTAATCCGGGTCGATCCGTTCGTCTCTATGTTCGTATTCAGGATCCAGACGCTCGTCTTTCAGTAAGCCTGAGATTCCTTCTCATTAGGTTTTGTATGATATCAAGAGATTTCTTTCCTACGTCTCCATGGGTTCCTGGAGGATTTGGGCCGAGGTGACTTTGTCGCGAATAGCATTTCTGTAGGAAAAACACTTTTCCTCTAAAATTCGACCAACATTCCAAAATTAGGCAGAGTTGGAGGATCTTCAGGAGGAACAAAGTTAAACCTTAAGCTGCCACAAACATTTTTATTATGAATGCATCTCTAACTATTTCAGGGCTTCTTAATAGCCTCGCAGCAGCTTTGATGAAATTACTTCTCCATTTCTTAAACCCCATCACTGTATTTCCCCCGTGACCAGGTATAAAATCAATTACCCGCCCAACTGCTGCCTGGCTGGATGAACGACCACCTCTAGCTTTCAGACGGCGAGGCTGAACGTTTTCCACTCACCTTTTCTTGCTGTTTTCTGTCGACAGAAAGACGCAGAAGGGAAGGACAGAACCGTGTTTGACATCCCCATCTTCACAGAGGAGTTTCTGAACCACAGCAAAGGTGAGGCTTCAACACACCCGGCCGTGTAGATGAGAAAAACTTGCTAGTCGGTGTGCAGCGGCGTTTTTTAAAACCTCCATTTGTCTGAGTATTTCTGCCTCGAGAGAGCTTCCTCTAGCGCTCCTTTGTCCCAGAATAGTCCTGTCGTCCATTCCCAGGCAGCGATGCTCTGAAATTTAAAAGACCAAATGAAAAATGGATGAACGGCGCCAACTGTTGCTCCTCACCTCTGATCAATGTCCTCACCCGACAGCGCGGGAAGCCGAGATGCGGCAGCTGCGTAAGACCAACATGGAGTACGAGGAGCGCAACGCAGCTCTGCAGAAACACGTGGAGAGCATGAGGGGGGCGGTGGAGAGGCTGGAGGGCGACGTGATCCAGGAGAGGGGGCGTAACGGCCTCCTGCACCAGCATCTGGAGACCCTCCGCCAGGCGCTCACCTCCAGCTTCTCCTCCGTGCCTCTGCCAGGTGAGACGAGTCGCCGTTGAGAGTCAAATGGTGTCGGTGCCGGTTGTTAAGGCGGCGTTTTGTCGACACACAGCCAGCGGAGAGACGCCCACTCTGGACACCATCGACTCCTACATGAAGAAGCTCCACAGCATCATCGTCACCAACCCCCAGGAACACGAGAGTCTCATCAACACCGTGAGAGACGTGGTCAACCGCCTGGACAGGTGAGGCCCGGATGGGAAGCGGCTGATTCGTTCCAGGTGTGAACAAGTTCTGAGCGTCTTCACCGTCTTCTGTTTCAGATAATTGGACCAAACCCAGCCGACGCGTCGGACTCGGAGGCGCAGCGATGAATCTTTGTTCCGATCCGTCATCGGAATCTGATTTTAAAATGTCTTTTCTTACTCAGCCGAGGCGACGCGTCGTCCCCTGATTATTTATTTCTTTTTACATTCATGAGAGTTCGGTTCACACTTTATTAATCTAGCTGTAACCTGTTTTTTTAAAATAGTTTGGTGAGAAGATTGTGAACGTTTTTTCCCCGTCGCTCCCGTTCTTGTGTTTCATGTCCATTTATAGCAGCATTTAAACCTTTATCCACCCTGTTCTGATCAGAGGGAAACGGGTTGATCGCACCAACGATGTCGTCAAGATTTTTTATTGTCTGTTTGAGGAAACTTTTTATTTCCGTGTGGAAAGTCTTTGATATGAAACGTGTTCTCATCGTGTGAGTTTGTTCGACCTTCTGGGAAAATGTTTGTTCTGAAATAAAATCTTCGATACGTGACAAACCGGTTTCATATTGTTTATTACATTTTCCTGTGTCACAGTAAGAACCAGTGATCCAGGACCAGCCTAACATTTTATCAGTTCTTCACACAACATCCATTGCTGGCCAAAATTTAATTAAAATCAGTAAAATATTTGAAATTTTCAGACAAGAGTTCAGATTGATTTATTAGTTTATATTGAAGAAACCCAAAAAGAAATTAAAAGCATCAAATGGTGAAATCAGTTCAAACCATTTGCTGAATAACTTGATTTAATTTAACAATTACCTGTCTGAAATTAAAGCTGTTTTAATTAAGTGTTCACTTGTTTGAAATAAAACAGGGACACAGGATCAAGTGTTTTGAACCCAGAACTGACCCCTGAGAGACCCCACAGTTCCTGTCAAACACACTGACTCATCATCATCAATCTTTACCAAACTGTTGCTTCTTAAATAACTTACCAGCCGTCATAGTTCACCCCTGATACCATTCTGCTCCAATTTATTGATTCCAATCAACGCCATCGACAGCTTTCCTTGATGATCACCTGACTGACATGTCTCTGACATTATTTTCTACACCTGATGGTTTCGATTGCTTTCCCTCTCTTTAATTCTATTAGTTCAGATGAGAATGAACCAGAGGATTTCCACAAATCCTGTTTGGTAAATCAGATTTGCAGCAGGGATCTCTTGTAAGTATAAAATATGATCCTATTGGCAAAATCCGACTAATAACTTCGGTTGTAATCTATCAAGTTTCTAACACGGCTCTGCATTTGAGTCTAACTTGATATTACGAGTTCTTCCTGTTTCCATTCAGCGATGCCAGTTTCCTCTTTTGCCAGCTTCCTGTCCACAATGGCTGCGTGTGTTACAGCTCCACATCCAACAATGTCTCCAACAGATGCTCTGCTCCCACAGGAGGACACACTGATGCTGATTGTATGTGTGTGTGTGTGTGTGTGTGTGTGTGTGGATGTTTGGGAATCCGTGCAGAATCTGGAGGTTTATCCGCTGCTGCGTGTGATGCAGAGAGGGAAGGACTTTCATTTCACAGGTCATTATGAGTGTTGGAAATTTACAACCTGAAAGTTGAAGTAATAATTTAACTTTATTACTTCCACCACGGAGGACGGTGGATCGGCTTACATAGACACGACTGGATGGAGTCTCATGAATCTTGGTGGGAGGGTTGGGAATAAGTCAGCGGTGAAGACTCTAACCCCTGGAGTGGATCTGAAAAAAGTTGCAGTATCAGGATCTTTTTACTGACTTCTTTTGTCCGTTGGGCTCAAATTACTTGACAGATTATGGTGAAATGGGAAGAAGAAGAGTGGGCCTTGACCTGTTTAAGTCTGGATTAGATCCTGATAAAGGGAGGATTTTGTTGGAGCCCTGAGGGCAGCCTCTTGATGGCTTGACTGTTGATACGCGGATGAGATCTGAACTTCGCTGAAAGTCTTTCTAGACCCGACCGACTGTTGGTTTTCAAAAGCATTTTGTGAACAATGTGCAGTTGGATTATCGCCTGCAGCTGTTCATGTCTCTGTCATAGCACGTCAGTGTGTTAGCATGTTAGCGGTGGCATGCAGTCACCAGTAGACACGATGGTGACTCTTGGATCCGGTGTGTGTTGGATGGAACCTACGTCCAGCAGAGTGACCGCTCACACTCGCTGCGTGCAGAAGGCCCCAAAGACATTCATATAATGATCTCAGCGAGAGCCTTCGCCTTGATGTCGGTCCAGAGTCGTGTTAATAAAGTTAGAATTCAAGGAATGGATGAAGAATGAAAGCTCAGACCTCATGATCACCTTTTAGTGTAAAACTGATGGTGCAATGCCAGCATTCCTCCGTGGAAGTTGGTGCACCTTCCTTAGACACACTGAATGCTAATGCTACCAATGCTAATGGCAGGAATGGAGTTTAAATTTTTTTTTATTTACATTAATTTGGTTTAATGTAAAGTGCTTTTTCTAGTTAAACTGCTCCTTTAACGCTGACCCTTTTCTCCAGACCTCGTTTCTGTTTCTGTGACACAAACTCAAACCAGAATTCCATGACAGCATTGTTGGACCGTAGAAGCGACGGACCGGCTCTCGGGTCCCTGGTGGCGGCCTTTTCTTGCCCTTTTCTTGACAGATCATCATCACACCCAGCCTTTGTCTTCACAGTGAAACACCCTTTTGAAATGAAAACAGTCCTTTCCTCCTCAGCAGGTCCACGTCTGCATCCGTGAACGACTTCCTGCCCCGTGGAGCGGCAGCCCGACCTCAGGAGAGAGGATCCTGCTCCGGCTCAGAGCCACAGCTCCTGAACCTGAGGTGGGGGTGTGTGTGGGGGGGGTGAGTCAGAGGAGAGGGAGGTGAGTCAGGCGTCATGTGCTGACCTGGCACTCAGCCGTCTGGATGGTTTCTGTCGGCACTTCTGTGGCCGGCAGGAGCTCAGCTCTGTTAGCGTTAACTGCTGGCGCTGCGGCTTTGCTTTGATTTTGTGGACCAATGAACACTTCAGGACATTTTTTGGATCATCTAACGTGACATTCAAGGCTGATTGATTTTCTTAAAATGTTTTCTCATTCAGTCGGGTAGGTGAGCGACAGCTGAAGGTCAATGTTTCAAATAATTCTGACCAGAAAAGCCCTCTTTGTACAGAATGGTAGCAGAAATACAGACACAGTGCTGTAATTTTAAAGGTTCTCTGTTCATTTTTCTAAAAGAACTTTTGTCTGTTCATTTATAATTGTGTACAAGTTTATTCCTATAACCATAAATGCACCAGGACTCTCAGCACACTGGGGCCCTTTCTACTGTTTCTGCCCCCGGCCCTCAGACGGTCTGTCTCCACTCCTGCAGAGGAGGAACGCAACGTTACTTCTGATCTTTATCTCGAAACTGTCCCTTGAGATCCGTCTGCTTCTCCTGCTTCCATAATAGGAAGAAAAACCATTTGTCTCAACCATCAGGGACGATGTTCTCATTCCAGCCCTGCTGCTGATGTGAGTCACAACGAGCTTCATTACATCCCCTCCAACTGACTCACCCAACCTCTCTCACCGTCTCGGGTCATTAGGACTGAAATGTTGCTATTTTGTGATGACATGAAGAAAAGAAAGGAGAACTGGATCTAGTGGGGTGTCCTGGATTATATATGATGCAGCCGATGTGACTGTGTGATCACCTGTGACACTAAATGGCTCAGATTTCTAATGAATTTACTGCTATCAATGCTTCACCTTTGTTTAATATCCATAAAATGTAAATTTCCATGGATGTTGATTATTCTAATAAAATGCTGAGCCAAATTCAAGAAAAATAATCTGTTTTCCTCGTGCATGCTCTCTGATAATTGCATAAACTCTAACTTTTTTAAAATTCTCATTCAGTGAAATGCTGGCAAATCATCACTACACACTGGTAGTGAAAATGTGGAGCTAAAATGTGTCTGAAAAGATGATCATGAACATCCATTTTCGTAAAATATTCTAATTCATCAAGATTGTTTTACATATTCTGACTTCAGTTTATTTCTCCATCGTCTACATCCTCTTGATGATCTAAGGAATAACAGGTGAGGGATGCAGAGGAATGATAGCATTCCCAGAAAAACACTCTTATTTATTCAGCTGGATAGAACAGAATTGCACTTTAAAATGAAAAGAGGAAAATGAGTCATCTTTCCTCTTCATTTATCCATCATCTGCTCCCCCCACCCTGGAAAATCCTTGGCCTCGTTGCCCGGGAGTGAAGCAAGGAGGAGGAGGAGGAAACAATGCTTGGAATTTGTTAAAGAAAAAAAAAAACCTTGAGTCATTCCCACATGTCAACCTCTCCCGCTCCTCCTCCTGCTCCCGTGTTGCATTCACGATCTCATCACAACCTCGTTTGGACATATTTTAACATTTCAAACAAACTTGTTGCTCTGGCTGAAATAACTTTTATTTAATCTAAAAGTAGAGTCAGAGTTTTAAGTAGCTGTCTTGAGTTCACCACAAAGCATTAAGATGAAAACCTTAGTTAAGACCATTTATTACATAAAGTATTGTCCTTGAAGTGGTTAAAAAATAATCATAAATCTGTGCTCACCCTGTTTGTCCCAAACTGTTTGCTTAAAATTTGGCTTTAATATTTCCAGCTGCACCTGAAGGCAGCAGGAGAGGAGGAAGAACTCCTTCTTCTTCATTGGCTGTTATTCAATACAGGAGATGACTGCTGTCAACACTTCTCAATATAACGTGTAATAATAGGTTATAATGTGTAATAATGTGTAATAGAATATAATGAATTATTCCAGAAGATGTGTTTTTGCATGTTGGAATGCATATGGATGACAAATGTCAACACCACAATGTGTGACACAACACAACCTGTACACAGTATAAAATAACACAACCTGTATACAGTATAACACAACACAACCTGTATCCAGTATAACACAACACAACCTGTATACAGGAAGTATATAAAAGCTGCAGTTGGAACTAGATTTACGCCTTCCACTGGTCATATATAAAACACAACTATTTAAACTTGTCGGTAACATTATGCAACATTTACATTCATTTGAACCGATTACTCTATAGGAACATATTCCATATCGCTAAATGTTTATATGTGATTTGCCATGAAATTGTTTTTGGTAATTATCGGGATACAATCGTTTAATAATTAATTAAAATTAAATTAAATCATTTTCTTCTATACACACATGTCAAGTCTGATGAAGAAGTAAAATAATTATTTTATTTTTAATTTTTAAAAATAATTTTCATTCTTTCTGATTTCCGGTCCAGACGTGCACAAATTAAATTCAACTATCGGGTCGCGCGCTCGGTTCCGATCAGGTTTTTAAATTGCGCGGTCACGCGCTCCTCCCAGCCTGCCCAGTATCCCAGAGGGCTCGCGCCCGCGCCAGGGTTGTGGAAAAAGCTGCAGCGGCTGTTCCCGGAGCCACGAAGAGAGGAGCCGAGCGAAAAGCAGCGGCTCCGGCCGGAGTTGGGTCGCTCACACTAGGATATTCGTCACTACTGCCGAGGACGACATTATCAAAACCAGGATTTAATGCTTCCAGAAGTGTCGTCACCACCCAGAAGGGATTCGGCGCCTTTAAAGGTTTGGAAAAGTTAGCTGAATTGTCTTAAATTGAAAGTGTCTCAGCCACAAGTCTCGTCAGGTTCTTTGCTAACTTTGCTCCGCGGGGGAATGTCGCGGCTCGCCTGGAGAAGCTAACGGTGCGGGGAGTTGCGTTGGCGCTAGCCGGGAAGTGTATGCCGTCTAAGGTCAGGGATGCGAACACAAAGTTTGCTAGCCGTTGTTACGCTTCGCAGATTTGAATGAAAGCTAATACTGGGCGCGCGGCGACCCTCTGACGTTGCAGTAGCGCGAGCCGCTGTCATTACTTTGAGCTCGAGCTCAGCAGACCCGGGATCAGCCCTGGAAGTGCGCATACCTGATTTATAGAAAATAATAATAATAATAATATTGTTATTATAATAATAATAATAATAATTATTATTATTATTATTATTATTATAATTATAAAATAATAATAATAATAAAATAATAATAACAATATTAATGAGGATTAATTACCATTTTTTATTCATTTTCTTTTTATAAAATTGTCAAGTCAGATCACATTTACTACCTTCCCATTTGCATACAGAGCAAAACAAATGACTTCTAATGACATCATTTTATCACTTATATGACTCTTTAACCAAATCTCCAAATGTTTTCTGAGCCTCTGAAGAAGCATGTTGTTTACCATTCACCATATCAGCCATAACTATGTCATTTCTGACAGGTGAGGTGATTATTATTGATCATCTCATCACTACTGCTCCTGTCAGTGGGTGGGATAAATTTGGAGGCGAGAGAACATGCTGTCCTCCAGGTTGATGTGATGGAAAGAAGGAAAATGAGCAAACGTAAAGATCAGAGTGACTTTGACAAGGTTGAACGTATGATTGGATTTCCAGAAGTGCAGGTCTGGATGGGTGGTGTCCATCACGAGCGCCAGAACTGGACCACAAAGCAAAAGGATGGAGTGATTTGAGGAACTCAACGGCCAGGTGAAGGTGCTGGAATGACCTCCAAATCACTACATCCAAGGTAGCCACACCTCGCATGTTTTAAGACTCGAAAGACTCTGAAAACTTTTGACCGTCTCTGTGTGCTGGAAGATTTTTAAACACAAGTGTCACTCTCCAAAAAAACAACCACATCAATCAAATCACATGTGCACCTTTTATTCTCAGGTATTGAACGGCTTTGTTTGTGTGGAGTGTGTTGTTTGTCTGTGACATTCTCCAGTTTCAGTGTCACAAGTTCAGACCGGTGTTGGTTATTGCTGTAAGCCCCGGCCCATTCACAACGACATTGGGCTTGTGGTAAATGAAACGTTTTCATGTGGATTGGTGTGGGACTGTCTGTTCTTGTTGTGACATGCTCCTTCCTCTTGTTGTGATTCCCTCTCATGAGTTTACAGTGTCAACACTGCTGCCCCACATTGTTACTTCTTCACCTGCTCTAAGTGGACGTGGATGTGGATTTGCAAAGATTTCAGATTCTGATAAACGTCCTGTGGATGTTTGCACCACCAGTTTGTGGGGCAAATATTTGTGAAATTGTTTCCTACATGTCTGAATTGTGAGCATAGCTCGCATTCTTTGTCGGGAGCTCGGCGGTGATCTCCATCTGTCATTTCAAGAGCTGTGGGATATTTTGTGACTGATGAGGTCTGACAGTTACCGGATGTACTCCCACATGATCGGAACATTTCCTGACAGACATTTAGCAGTGGTACTGATACACACACACACACATAGAATGTAGTGGAAGAAATCCTATTGATTTTATCTTAAAGTTGGTCATACATATAAGCAGATGTGGGACTGCCAGCTATACCAACAGACAATACAGTCCAAGCTATGCCAATGGGATGAAGTGGTACTGTATGTATTTCCTGTCACATAAGTGCTTGGTCTCATCCTCACTGGGCCTTTTTAACACCAGCACACTGCCTGTTAATAAAGGAGAGCTGTCAAAACAGTTTTGCTGAGGCAGAGACAGGTCCAAAACAAGTTTTTTGTCTGAAAAATTCTATTTTAGCACCAGAATTTTTATAGTGTGATTAAAAAGCCTCACATTTTTAAGTCACTGTCGTTCAGGTTCACTTCTGGGATGAATGTACTCAGGATGCTCTCCGTCTCCTAGGAGATGTGAAATACATGACTTTCCAATGAGTCGTCAGCTTTCTGAACAGCCTCCCGCTATTGATGAAACCACCGGTCATATAGATGATGAACGACCTGATAGATCTGTCCTGTCAAAGTGTCCTTGGGCCACATATTGCTCCTGTCTGGTCGGTTGTCAGTCCTGAAAATGATGATGGTGATGGTGTTGTCAGTTTAGATGTGTACAGGTAGGTTCTTTTCTTCTTGAGCCATTATAACATTTTGAAACAACTCAAACTGGATGAAACTTCATTTAAACATTTAATGCAATTGTTTTGAATTTTGAAAATGAGGAAGAGAATTCTATAGGTTCTTCTAATAAGGGCACAGTCCGAACCCCAAAATGTGTCGCGACAGTGTGAGTTTGCAGTTCATGTCACAGCGCTGTAATTAATTTAATTATGTCATTACGAGTCAGATACTTCCAACCCAGATTTAATCTTACGTGTTCATCAGAAACAAATCTGAATGTGTTTGTTTTGGAGAAAATACAGTGACATAAATAATAGGTCACTTTTTGGTTGGCAGATTCTGTGTGTATGTGTGTGCATGTGTGTGTATGTGTGTGTATGTGTGGGCTGTCTAACAGATCTGTGATGGAAATGTCATGTGACACCCTAACCCCCGACCTCTCCCCTTTGCCCCTGAGCTAGGGCTTGAAAAGGTAACAGGTGTGACCTAAAGGTGAAGGAGCACACACACACACACACACACACACACACACACACACACACACACACACACACACACACACACACACACACACACACACATATGCAGCACTGTTAATCTTGTAGTTTATCAATTAATGTGTTAATTTAATCTGCGTTCGCTTCATCAAAGGTATTTCAGGGTGTAATTTAAATCTCTTCATCAGTTGCCACCCCTGTTGCGTCACTGCTTTTAAAGCACAGCCGTTTGACTCCAAATGAACGTCTTCAACTCGATAGAGTTCAGTTCCATTTTCACTCCAAACAAACCCGTCCTGAAGGCCAGCGGAGCCTGATTCTATTCAGTCTGTAATCCAAGAGAAAAAAACTAGTTGGCTTTTTTGTGTTGATGTCATTTGTGCTGGCAGCTCCAGGTAAAGGTTTACGCTGAAAATATTTCACAGTGACCTGGCAATAAGTAACACCTCACCTTTACAAAAAAGCTGCCAGGTCTGAGGATTCCATGTGGGAACATGTCAAACCAAATTACAGCAATAATCTGGACTCCAGATAAATCTGAACCAGTAAAGTGTGTTGTTGTTTTAATGACTTATACAAGGGTCATATTTCCCCAGGTAATTAGACACTTCTACTTCTCCTGGTTTATCAGCTACACAACTAGACAGTCTTATCAATGGGAGATAAAATGGCAGACTGACAGCATTATGAGTCATTTTGGTAGCAGTTGTCAGTCTCTGGTTTATTGGAAGGTGGTTGATGAAACAGGAACCAATGACAATGTGTGAGACCAGCAGCCGTGTGTCACACACATGTGGTCAAACATGCATGAATGCCTTGTGTTATTTTTGACGTATAGAAGTCAGAAAGTGGTTTGCACATGCAATGCATCACCTTCTAGTAAGGTGACTTGTAGTTCATTGTGAGAATGCAGCAGGTTTACAGTAAATAGAAGCAGTAAAAATGAAGCTACTTGAGCTGAGTGTAGTCTGGAGGCTGAACTTTAGGTGCCACTACTAAAGTCTTTGTTTATTCTTTCTAAACCGTCTTCTGCAGATCATTTTTATTTTGTTTGAAGCCAGTTTATTGTGTTACGCCCGATAAATAGGATAGTTTTTATCATACCTCTGATAATTGTTGACTATAGATGATTATAAAGGGGAAAAAACACATTTTGATCAGCGATCAGAAGCCAGCAGTTTCAGTCTTTCTTGCATTTCCTTTTCTGGCACTATGCCATGTGTTCAATACGTCTGATGGATTTGGTGAAAACAGGTAAAAATACTTCAATTTGACCTTTTAAAGGACGTTGACTTTGCAAACATCTGCGATTGTCTGGGAAACGGGAGGCTTTGTGGTTTCGCTGATAAGCTTTTAATGGAGTTGTTGACCTTGAGAGTAAAAGTCTAATGAGCTCTCTGCAGACGTCTGAATGTTTTATTTGTGCATATCATCATTTTAATTCTTCCGCATGTCGTGGGTTTGTTTATAGCTTTAAAATGGGTATAATCACAAACCAGATCTCTTATTGAAGTTTGTCATTAAGTGCTGCAGGACCATTATATGACCTCTGTGGCTAAATGCTACGTGCTGCAAAGTTCAGCAATTCAGCAAAGCCCGGGTCGACTTAATGTGCTAAAGATGTGTCACATCTTCTCCTCTGAATTGAATATTGTCCGCGGGACAAGCTAGTCCTACCTTCATCATCATTATCACCCTGTGGGATCCATTAAACAAAGGGTGAACCAGAGCTGGTGGTGACGTAAGGGCTTTCACTGTTGACGTCTTCCAGACCTCTCACCTGTCAGCTCCTACAAAGCACCACAATGTCTTGTTAATGTCTCTTAAATAGCTGACTGATTTGGAAAGGCTAGCAGATGATGACATCATGTAAAATAACTGCTCCACCAGATTTAATGTTGGATTACCTGATGCGGACTGTCTGGGATTTCACCCTGGTTTAACTCCGCTAGTTTGAATACTTCTGGAGGTGGATTGTGCTTCTTGGCGAGATTCACCTCTTTATTTCTCTTCAAATCTCTCCTAACATTATTAATAATGAGAGCCTTGACAAATTTGTGCTGTTTCCCATACTGAATCTACACTTTGTCCTCAAGCAGGCCTTGTGACCCTGAAACCAAAGGCTTCATTTGGAGATTCCTTTACGATGCCGTTCCAGCTGCGTTGGATTCCAGACTTGATATATTCTTTTATTTCTCAGGCTCTAGCTCACTGACACGGCAGCGTACTGGAAATAACAAGATAAGTTGTGGCTTTAGCACGTCAACGGATTCCAAGGCCTTTTCAGAAACATTTTTGAAGAGTTTCAGGGACAAACCAGCGATAGAAAATTGACCTTGTTGCCTTAAGTTGATCGGACAGAAAATCCAGTTTCTGTGATCCCCTCGGCCTGATGCAGAATCCTGACGGGAATGTTTTTACATGGAGTTTATCCACAGAATACACACAGTTCAAACCCTTTTTGGTAATATAATCCTTGTTACCTAAGAGAGAAGAATAACAAAAACTTGGTGAGCAACGTGTATTTAGATATTACGCCAATCAGAATGTTCAAAACATGCTTGAATGACATCATCCCCTGCTGCGCTGACTCGCGCTCTCTCTTTCCCTTCTTCTCTGCAAACCACATGTGATTGTGAGCAAACATGTTTGTGGATGGCAACGTTCCACCTTAGAGTGCCTCATGCAATAATTATTCCATTTTGATAAGGAAGACTTTTTTCCTGGCTGTCTTCGCTATAACCTCTTTACTTTTGAAAAGTGGATCCACAGAATATTATAATCCTGGTATTTGTTAATTACCATGAAATATAGAAATGAACAGTTTTGCAATCCCGCTCTTAATACCCCCCCAGTCTGAGAACTAATGGCTTACAGCCTGAGGCTGGAAAGAGAGATGGGAAATGAAGACCTGACAGTCTGTGGTGGGAGATCAGAATCCCAAATGAGTCGGGTTTCCAATTTCATTTAGCAGAATATGTTCAGGCTCACAGTTCTGCATTTCTGGTGATTACATTTGAATGTGCATGGATATGAAGTGTGTGAATAACTTAACATGTAGTCACATGCTTTTGATGCCACCTGCCATCAAATGTTTATAACACTGCCGTCATGTGTGCGTCGAACAGGTGAGGAGTCATCGATGCAACTGTGGTGCTTCTGCAGGTTGCCGTTTGGTCAAGGATAAAGTGTGCACCAGTTTCCAACAATATCACACATATCACAGCATCTGTATGCTGAATTATAACCCTGTGTCATGATTAGCATCGACCAGGTCGATGAAAATTCCCTTTGTCTTGTCTTATTTAAGTTTGCAGATTTCACCAAATAGGGAAACAGAAGCTGGTGAATAAAGCTTCCTCACAGACGATACACTCATTTATTTCAGTGTCAATCTCTGGATTAGTTTCAGGCAATGTGAAACAATACAAAACCGGGTTACCTGACCCCTTTAACGGCCTTGATACCGTATTGAACTCCATATATGGAAGGATAATCCTCCTCTGCGAGATCTGTGGTGATCTATCAGCACAAGTATTTGTTTGAGTTAGGACATGGCCTCTGTGATTGGCTGGGGCGACGGGGAGGCCAAAACAATTCTAGCTTATTCAAATGTGTTGACAGCACAGAGGGGCACTTTGCTTTTGGCCAAGTTTTGACATCACTAATTCTCATGGACTCAGCCTGCGTCTTAAAATAACGCGTTACGTGTGGCGTCGCCGTCTCTCAGACATACCTTGCTGCTGTTGGACTTGTTTACCGTGAAGAACCTGAGCTCTGCCTGCTGTTGGAGATTACAGCACTGGATGGGGGCCACTTGCATGCCCCACTAGTATCTTGTACATTAATCTGAGGCTCTTCAGGATTACATGTGGTCGACGTTTTGGAGGTGGGCTGTGAGGGTGTGTGTGTTATTCTGTTGGATATTGAAAGTGTTGCAGAAGGTAGTATTTTAGAAATTGCTTTTCACAGTTTGATTTTGTTGTGTTGTTTGCTGTGGATTAATTTGCATATTGACAGATCACAGATCAGATGGATAGAAGCGGTGGGTGTGGTGCCTTTACAAATCCAATCCTGACTGCTAATGTGGAACGTTTTCTGAATACTCACTAAATATTAGCACAGTTTGTAAAGTCAGCTTCTATTATATCCGAGTTTCTTATTTTAACACAGGTATCATGTCTCAGTTTTGTCTCATTCTTGTTTTTGGTGATATGATGTTAACTTTGGCTTAAGTTTTAGTCACTGGGAGAAAATATATGCTGCCGGTAATGTTTCCACTATCTAATCAGTTTTACTACAGTGTAACACTTCACAGACCATCAAGCTAAATGTAATGACACAGGAAGTGCATTTCTGTTTTATTACTGTACTTTTACTGCCTCTATATTATTCACTTCTATCAGCTGCTGGAGATTTTCCTAGAGTATCGTCTGAAACATTAACTCCTTATTTACTTGGTGTGCATCGGCGTTCTTTAATTAGATATGATTAAAAATGACAGACCTTATAGTGGAGGTGGTTTACTGCATCGCTTAAAAACAGCTGATTGGTGGAAGTGTATGTTTACCTTTTGAAAATATTTCATGGAATGTATGATTGACATTGAATGGCATCTCAGATAGAGAAGTGCAGATTTAAACTCTTAAATCGGAATATTGAAGACATAACCGTGGCTTAAAAGTCACTAACTACACCTTAAACATATCCTTAAACTATCAGTGTGAACATAAACTTGGAACAAATGAAATGCTGTGCAGCTGCACATAAATCAGTGAAGTTACCTGACATACCAGAGAGTATTTGTCACGGTATGAGGCGGTTAAGCCAGTATCCCGTATTGACAGTGATAAGACACCCCATCATTCACCGCCTCATGTAAACAAACATCGGCTGCCCGACCTCCCCTGACACAGCAAGACTTTTTTTCTGTTACTAATCCCGTTGGCGCTGCTCAAATTAAATTTGTCGACTCACTCCATTTTTGAGTCATCCAGCTGGGGTGCGTCTCCAATTACCTGTTTGACTCCAGACCCAATCGTTTTGTTGCACACACACACACATTCACGCTGGGATCTCATTAGCAATATTAGCAAACTGCTTATCTGTGTAACTGCAACACCCCCCAGCCATGCTAGTGCTTGTTGTTTGGTGCCTGACATGATCTGGATCACATTAAGACTGAGATGGCAAAAAAAATCCATCTACAGTTCCTGGAGCGTTGGTCCAGACCACAGATATGAGGCTGGCAGCCCGGCTGCTGGTTGGTAGGTGATGAAGCAAGGGTGTCTGGGTGACGAAGAGATCACGCAGAACCAGGAACAGAAACTCATTCAGCTGTTAGGACTATGTGGGCTTGTTTTGTTGGCCCGGGCTGGCGGTGGCGGGCTTCAGTGTGTCATTGTGATGGCAGACGATGTCCTGCCCAGATATTGGCTTTGGGCCATGTCTGGGACACGGGAGGAGGAAGAGGAGGAATTGGAAGCACTGCGATCCAGAAGGCTGTTGACTGACAGGAACAGTGGCTGTGCACAAAGCAGCCAATCAGCAACAGGCTGGCACATGGAACCGCAGCACAACAAGCAGTAACGCCAGTTTTTAGTCAATTTTAAATGCGTGGTCCCGGTTGTGGAACAGCACAATGTGTGATCAAAGTGAAGCTGAAACATAAGGGCTGGTTTTTCCCCTCTGGC
Organism: Antennarius striatus; assembly: GCF_040054535.1. Classification (NCBI taxonomy): domain Eukaryota; kingdom Metazoa; phylum Chordata; class Actinopteri; order Lophiiformes; family Antennariidae; genus Antennarius; species Antennarius striatus. Next base: position 23,660,240 of record NC_090779.1, on the reverse strand, counting down.
TCAGTTGGTGCTGGAATTTCAGTCAAAATATTCATCATAACATGTTTGTTTTCTTTGCTGGAGAAGAAAAGATGCAAATGGGAAATATATTGCATGCATGGATTTATCCTGGCATGCATATTTCTCCCCTGTGCCGGCACATCTTCCTCCTCCTGGGCGAGAGCGGGAGCAGAACACCTGCACTGACACGTGATGGGACGGGGCTCTGCAAAGATCAGAGGAAGCTGTGTTTCTCTTTTAGTGTCGGAAATAGCAAGGTGTGGTGGAAAAGCACTGAAGAAAGACTGGAGAGGCAAGAAGAGGCTGAGTCTTACCCCGATTGAGAGGCCTGTTAAATATTCTGTCAGAAATCTGAAATGGGTGCAGTTTCTGTGGGAAAACAAAACAAAAAGCATTCAAGATGTTCAAAAACCTCCTGAAGTGACTGGTTTTGATTTTAAACTGCTTTGATCCACTTGCTAAAGTTAATGCTTATTTAATGGCAAAATAATTGCCCCTGGAATTCTCCTCATCGAAGAGGACTTAGGAAGCATCCTAAGTTAAATACCCCAGAAGTGGCAGCAGTGGGTAACTTCATTGGTCAGGGCTTCTTTTCATTTGTCCTTTTTTAAAAGGAAAAGAAATTATTTTGTCCCACAATTCCTTGAGGTTGCAGCACGTCAAACTGTGCATCTTTGCATGTGGACGACAAATCAGCTAAATCTGACCACTTTGCAAGATCAAACTAGCTTGTCTTTTATTTCCGAGCACCTCATTACATCATTGTAAGTGATGAAAGACAAAATTATTAATTGCATGTATCTAAAACCAAAGATGCACATGACCTCAAACGTTGAGCCTACCCCCTGGAATGAAGTGTATCCAGGCCAAAGGAGGTGACCTACCAGAAGAAATCTGATTTAGGCCCTCCTCTCTGGTGAATTAAATCCATACTAACCCTTCATCCACCAGCTCATTTTAATTAAACGTCTATTTTGCATTCATTCTCGACTCCCTTATTACATCTCAGAGAGTTAAGCAACACATGTTAATTTAGTCTCACTATATATGGAAAAATGACGAGTAGAGCGGATGGATGACAGAAAGGAGGACATTTAATTAATCTGTCTGAATTTCCTCTTAAAGGCTGTAATTAAACGTGTTTGTCATGGTCTTTTTATACCGCTGCAGAGGAGCAACAGATTCATTATTAGTGTTCCAGTATTATGGAAGTTGACGTTCGACTCAGATAAAAATGGTTTTTAAGTCATGATCCAAATAGTTCTAACAGCACAAAGTAGAGAACAGATGTAAGATGCAAGCTAAAGTACATTCGATTAGCTGGATTTCTGACGACGACACCTGATGCACTTCTTTTGTTCAACTCATTGTACCTCCAACCAGCAGCTCTTCTCATCCACAGGTTTCAGCTGTCGCTGTGATTCCTGGTGGCGTGTTGCTTCCTCTGTTCACTGAGCCACCTTCACATACATGCTGTTCTTAATGGAACATTCACATGCCAGTCAAATCTCTTTTGAAAATATAGATTAACTGCTTACAGTTGTCAGGATCCTGTTTGGGTGCATAAAAGCAAAGGGAGATAATGACATGCAGTGTCTACGTCTCAGGCAGGATTCAAAATCAAATGCCTTCATGCCAAGAGAGATACTGGTAGAGACACCAATGTGTTTATTTTTGTGCTGGGAATATTAAAAAATCTATGTGTGGATCAAGTTTAGTGCATAAATAAATAAATTGTGCACACGCATGATAATTTATGCATAAGTAAATGGGCTTCCCCAGGAGATTTGAGCTTGATCCAAACTGAGGCAGTCTTAAGGTCCATTCTGTTTGTTTTGTCCAACCCAGTTCAATATTTTCTTCATTTGTTTCTAGAGCTTATGATCTGTCATCAGTGGCAACCATAAAGAACCTGAATCCCACTGAGTGCTGCCATGGGCGGCTGCCTTCACCACGGCGACACACAGCTTCCTCTTTCATCCTGGGACGTGTCTGATGCAGAACCGGCTGTCTGTCCGTAGACTTTAACAGCAGGTCCACCATATGTGTAGAGGGGAAGTCAGATTTGGGGCAGGCAAGAGGTGGAATGTGGATAAAGAAAATGCACATCAATGTTATTGCTTTTCCTGCTTAGGAGCATATCAGAGAAAGTTGTTTCACATCGTTCTGTGGGATCATTTTTAAATATAGTCTCTGATGCTATCTAAATGTGATGTGAGCCCTTTGCTCTTGGATCCCTACTGCTATGCTTTCTGCCCCGCATCATGACATCATGGCTAATGTACTGCCTCCCTTCCCTACCTCATCGCCTCATCCTTTGGCCCGCATTCTGTCTCACAAATATAAAAATCACTCATTCACTTGTCTCCTCCGGCCTAGGGCGGCTTTTCCTGTGATGTTTGAACCACGATATAAACCTTGTCACCAAGGAGACAGAGTGGCTGGGTTAGGTTAGAATGCACTTTTGGGTTTTGTCTTTTTTTCCATCCAGTTATTCGATACACAACCCCTACAGCTGTTTATATATTGAATCATGCAACATTTAAGAACTGATATGCAGATTTTTGCAAATATGTCTGATTCTTCTTCTTCCGCTGCAGAGCATATCTAAAACATCATTCTTGTTAGCTGAAATGCCAAACATTCTGGACGGTTATGAAGGTCATGGTGAGCTCCTAGTTGCTGTCGTCTTGGGAACGGGATCTTGGCCTTGAGACATGCTCCACGGACCGTTGTAAACAGTCTGCTGGCCCCCTGTGCCCCCCCCCCCCAGTCCACTTAGCTTCATGACTAAGAGGAGGAAGCATGTCAAAGCAAATTCCCATCTATTTGTAGGCTTATTTGCACATTTTCTGATCAAAAAGAAAATATTACTTCAATAACAACATTTATCAAGCTAGAAACAATTTCCCTTCTGTTTAACGGCGGCCCAGAGCATCTTCCAAGCAGTTATCTCCTGTAGCTTTGCAAAGGTTTTTTTTGTGGATGGACTGAATTGTTTTATAAGCAACTCTTTCTGACTTTCTCTTCCTGTCAAGTACAATTTGAATCTTGTTTCCTGGATCTTAGCATCATGCAAAGATCCAGGTTCTGTTGAGCTTGACGTATTTCCCTTTCATAGGAGTTCCTTAGATAGAGACACGTGTGCATCATGATGTTTAAAACAAAACACAGCATCCTGGTATGTCGATTTAGACTATTGGTTTCAGTCTCGGAACAATCATTTCCCATACCTGGTGCATGAAGTTGTCCATCAGGGGTTCATAATAGCAACTTGGAATTGGAGGCTGCCTGTGGAGACATTGTGATGCATTGAGTGGGTGCAAACTGCTGCAGATCTGCTGAGATGCTACTTAGCAGGTGGTAGCATAGCCAGGTGCGCTGCCCTCTGTATCCATCCGGATTACCATCGTTAAACTACCATAAAGGGACACATGGATCTGTTTAGTTATTGGCCTACGGTAGAAATACTGTAATGCTCTGTCCATTACAGCCAGAGGAAGGAAGTGGTTGTGGCTGGAACCAAGACAACAGAAAGCCCAAGAGAGAACTGAGACTTCTCACAGTTATTAGACTGCAGTTCACCTTGAATGTTTTTACTTTCTGCAAGTAAACTTCTGTTTTCTCCTGCACATTTACCTTTGTCTCGCTGTTTATTCTTGTTTTTAATTGCTGAAGAGCATACCAAATATGATAAAGATATTAGTATTCACAAAATGAATACGGACATTAACACCCCACTCACACCCGTCCAGACAAACACTGTGTTCCTCTCGACCCATCTTCTCCCCACTGGCAGCTGGTATTAGTGTTGGATTAAACTTTAAAGCCTCAGTTGTGTTTAGCAAGTGGTCGTCTTACAACAAAATATAAAAATGCTCCCAGTGTAAACAGCCCCCCACTCCTCCACTGGGCTCCAATAGTTTAGTTTAGCTCTACACTAACTAACTCCTTATATAGCCTGGTTCCTAGCCGGAGCAGACTACAGGATGAAGTGGGCGAAACCAGAATGTCATCCCTGCAGGGATGGATTCAGGGAACGGCACCACAGCTCTTGTTGACTTGTGGCTTTTGAGATGAATTGGGATGTGACAACACTGTGGAGAGATTGAACTGGTTTGTTTGTGTGTTGGCACCAGTAAGCATTGTGGCTTTTTTGGTGACGTGTACGTTTATGGAGATTATCCCACCAGGAGTGGGAGCGTTGTTCTTCTGTCGGGCTCATTCTCAGGGTTGGATAGGCTTCAGGTTTTGCCGGTTTGTTATGGTGAACAAGATTAAACTGGTTTAATTTCATATAAACCCACTGATTGGCATCGGTGAAGTGTCAGAGGAACAAAGCATGCTGACGGCCAATTAGCTCATCGCCTAGCATTGCTTTCCTGCTTTATTTCAGGGTCCTACATTTGATACACAAATCAAATGATGCACAAAATCTCCCTCCAATTTACTGTCATGAGCAATTCTTATCAGAGCAGGTTAGACCCAAACACACATGACCCAAATCTGGCCTGCAGACCCGATTGGCTTTGATTTACAAACAGATTGCTATTAACAAGTATCCAAACTACTGTGATGTAATATTCCTCTCTTGCTAACATGGCTAACAATTACTGGGTCATGAATGTGATTTGTTCAGGATTAACTTTGGTATTTTGTTACATGTAGCTTTATAATTGTTTATCTTTCTGAAGTTAATTTGCTTTTCCAGATGGGTCTGACCTCTGACCTTTGACCCTGAACTCTGGGAGCAGCTGCTAAGTTGAATGCAACACCTAGCAGTAGAACAACATCCTAGTTAATTTAAATTCTAGCGCCTGCTAGATTCACTGCCCACATTAACTCCCATGGAATTTTATAAATGCCAGAACATCTTTCACTGGTAAAATACTGTACTGTATTTAAATATGTGTATGGAATAGGTTAATTTTAATTTGTCATGTCGTGTCAAAACTCCACGCCTGATAATAATTATCTTGGGGTGTATCTGTGTGCACTCGATTGTGATATTAATCTGACATCTGCTCTGTCATCTCTTGCCTCCCCTGTCTGTAGGAAATTGGATGTAGCCTGAGGATGCCCTGTGGCGTTGTTTGAATCAGCAGCTTATAGTGCTTTCAGGACTGTAATATTAAAGACGAGAAGCAGTTGCATAACCTGGCAGGTAAGCTGAGTCCGGAATTTTACTTCCTGTTATTCTCTGCATTTGGCTGTACAATTAATTGCATTAAAATTGCTGCTTAATTTTATACTACAATACTTTTTTTCCTTGTTACTTTTGAAATCAGCAAATTCAGGGTTTCTTCTTGTGTAAGCTGCAGCACATGGGTAAAAAACACGGATGTTTTACATGACTGTCTGTGGGGTTTTTTTGGGAAAGTTGTGAATTCTTTCTTTTGCAGGCCAGTAAAGAGCTTTAAAACACAAGTTGTGTTTGCTGTGATAATTGAAACTACAGCACCACAGGATTAGTTAAAGTGTAAACAGACAAACCCCAACAGTTTCCATTTTCTTCACACACAGTTGAAAAAAGTTTTTCATTCATTTATTTGTTAATGGAGACATGGAAGCAGGTAGAAAAGTTCAAGTCTGATGCAATCGGTCTTCATATTTTTCATGAACAGAACTGTAATGTGAAAGTGAGATTTACCTGAGGTCTAAAGGCAGATGATGTCACTGATGCTGCACCCATGTGAAGCCTTGGTGTCACAATAAGTATTTCCTGATGCTTCTTTTTACAGCATATTTGAAGCATCTTATGTTATTCTTGGGGTCGGTCATGACACCCACCCACCCCCACCGCAGAGGCTGGTGTTCGTCAGCACAGACCCCACTCCATAAATCCTCATGTCTTTAACCAGCGTTCTCATGCTGGAGTACAGAGGAAGACCCACAAAGTGAAACTTCTTGTTAAACTGTTTGTCAAACTGTTTCAGGTTCATCGTGTGTTTTGTTGGTAAGTCGGTGCTGGCCTGTACAGATCGTATGCTTTTGTTTTCTTCCATCCGTGAAGACAAGAAGAACGATTTAGAAATATGTGTGTTGCACTACTGCAATGATAAGATGTGTTAATGATAAAATCGCTCGTACGATCCTCATGCTATGCTGCTGAGACATGATTTCACCCGTCGTTCATGTTGCCGGCAGAACTCGGCAGCTATTTCTGTTTTGTCTTTGTGTTTGTGTAGTTGTTACCACCTCTGAGTTAATGACTGAAACTCTCACCAAGTCCCACCGCTTTTAATATCAACACGGTTGTCATTTCACAATCGCATTCTTTTTTCTCCTCCTCCACCCCCCCCCCCCCCGACATGGCTAATGTGTTTTCTCTGCGGTGTCTCGCAAACAGTCTGAGCTCTAGTGCCACAGGAAGACAGTTTTAGTGGCGCTCAGATTGTTATTTTATTTTGGGGCTGAGGATGAGGAACATCTGCAGAAAATGTTGTAGAATCTGTCACCTTTACTTTTTAATAATGAGGTTATATTTGTTTCTTTCTCAGTTTTTTTTATTCTTGAAGTTTGCAAATGATTCACACTTTGAAAGTGCTGAAAGCTCGTGCCATTTTAATATGTTGGCAAAACTATGTCTTATGAAGTAGATATTTTCGCATACTTCGGATGTCCGGTTTACCAGGGTACCAATATGTGCTCTGAAGTCTTTCTTGATTCCAGGTCCTAATTAGTGTCAAAATTGCATATTTGTCTTCATATAACTTTGAAAAGGTTTGAGTATACTGTAATTAGACTTGGCAAATTTCAGGTGAGATCTGGCCAGCCATTACACATTACTCCCACCCCCCCTATCCAGTCACATGGAAGAGCTGGGGGATCTTTTGGGGGGAGGATGGTAGGACTTGTGTTTTTTTGCGTAATTATCCTCTAAATGCTGATTCACTGATTTGAATGTGCTCATGAGGATGTAAGAATTCAGCATCCATATCTCTCCTTGGTTTCCTCTGAAGAACTATCTGAGTTTGGGGATGGAGGGGGGAATGAGGGTGCCTTGGGTGATAATTATCCGCAAATTTGACAGCAGCAGTGGCAAAGTCAGAGAGTCCTACGTGGAATATACCACAAACATCATCAGTCTCCTGCCAGGCAGTGTAGAAATGTACTACAAGGCCTATTTTCACTCTTCAATAAAAGTCAAATCAATACAAAAACCACCGCCTCACATGTGACCACACATTAAAAGCGAACTCAGAACAGCACAATTGACCGTCTTTTAAAATGAGACGTTAAATTCCTGCCGTATTGCTACATAGTCACACTGGGGGATAATTTGTACAATAGGTTGTGTGATGTGGTCGCATCCCCTCATTCTAAATGAGTCTTTAGAGGCAGCTCTTAAAAACTGACAGCCGTCATTAGGAAGCAGCTCGATCCTTTCCTCTAAACATTGATAATCTGTGGGTCGTCTCTTGGGTGTGTTTAGGCTACAGCTTACTCCCTTTTCCTCTCCACCATTAAAACCTCACCATTTCTAAGATACACATCTCAGGACGTGGGATGAGGACGATCAGCTGATGTGAGAGGTAAAAGATTAGTTTTGGCTTTGCGTACATAGTTTATGTTGGGTTTAGATGCCTGTGGCTCCGCTACGCCGCCAAGAGTGGCCTTCAGTCCCTGTGGAGCTTCTGTCCACTCTGAAAGAGTGTGTGTGAGAGTGTATGTGAGAGAGAGAGTGTGTGTGTGTGTGTGTGTGCGCGCGTGTGTGTGTGTGTGTGTGTTTGCATGTGCATGTATAGATCCATCACGATTACACACTGTTGACTCATGAAGCTCTTTAAGTTACTCTGTTTATTGATTGCTGCATTTCCGCCGGTGATTGTCTTTGATAAATGGATTAGTGTGTGCCCAGTGCTGTTTGCCTCTAGAGTTACCACTTTAGTGTTGCTCGCTAAAAGTGCCCTTGCTAACCCCCTCCAACCTTAAACAATGTGAAGTTTTCCAATTAGAACCATATTGATGGGGTTCAAATCGGTTAAGCCGTAGAATGTATCCAACTTCCAGGAAATATGGTATGAAAGTGGACAAATATCTCTGACGGTGGTCCGTCCTTCAAGCCCATCGTTTTAGCCAAGCCAAGGTCATTGGGGATCAATAAATGAGTGGGTGTTTGGAACATGTTTTTCCATCACACATCTGCTCTCCCCCCCAACTTGCTGTCAATCCTGTCTTTCCCTGAAGGCCCCACTAAGTGGACTGTGGAAAGCAGCAGCTGTTGGAGTTCCCATCAGAACACCTCAGAGAGGGAAAGTGAATTTGCCTCAGAAAGATCAATACAAATGATCAATAGGTCAGCTCTCTGCTCCATTTCTTCCCCATTAGTCGGAAGTATAACCCATAGACAATACCAGTTCATTGTTTTGTTTTATTTTTTTCTAATAATGCTCTGTTTAAACTGAATAATTTACCTCTATTTAAGCGCTTTTAAGGTTTCTGCTAAATGTTGCGGTGCAAATTGAATCCATCCCATTTAGTTTTGGTCTAGAGCTGGTTTGTGGTTTAGATCCAATCTTTTCTTTCAGAAAAGCTTTCAGAAAATTGTGCTGTAAAAACGGGAAGATCCAGATAACAATCCAGATCTTGAGGATTTAAATATTTCCTAGAGGTGATCTTTATTTAGCAGCTTTGCAGTAAGTCGTGGAGGATTGTTCGGCTTTGGTGGAGGTATGCTTGACTGTGAACCTCATCGGTCCAGTGGCAGTCTTGGTGGATTCATTCACCCTGTTCGAAATTGTCTGAGAGGGTTTGGTAGCGGTGACCCCCTGCCCCCCACCCCCCCAATGCTGCCTGCTATAGTTATCCCTGGCCTGTTTCAACTTAGTTATGGCTGGAATGTGCCATTGCATGAGAAGAGGTCATTGCTCTTCATGGCCTGCCATAGCTCTCCCCTAGTACTTAGTCAAGGCTGCCAAGATATGGACATGCTTTCCCACACAGGAGCCCCCCACCCCCCACCCATTCATCAGGGAAGAATGTTGATATTTATTATGCAGCAAGCTTAACTTTGTTTTTTTGTATGTGTTGGTTTTTTATTTACAGGAAATGTGTGGTGTGATCCCTCCCTTTGAAGCTGTGCTTACACATTCAGCCTGTTTTCAAAAAACCCCACATGCTCCAGTTTATTCCCTTCATAAATTAATAACTTGTGTCACTTCAAACAGATTTTCTGTGGTTTTGTGGTTTTATTGCGTCGGCCATGCAGGTGCACTTCCAGCCATGTCCATTTGTTTGTTAGCAGGATTAGTCCTGACACACTAAACGGATTTCCACAATATTTAGTGCAAGGATGGGGAATTTACATTTTAATTACTTAAAAACTACTGAAACTACCTTCTAATGTGGGCAAATACAGTCTGGAATGTCAGATTGTCTTCTTTGGAGGTTGGATATTAGACTTCCTTCAGTTTAACCAGTGGTTCTGATAATCTGAAGTACTTTAAGACAGATATAAGTGATGCCCAGAACTGCCATGTTACATTTCTTTGCTCTATGAGACACATAGTAGATCTCTATCTATGCTTCCCATCATGCTGAGTGCTTCCTCATATATTACACTGCCGGCGCAACAAGTTACGTCATATAAGATGCTTTCCCACATTCATCTGAACCAATAAACGTGCTGGCAATTCTCCGCCTCTCCCATCACGTAGGATTAGAAGCTGGCATCGACTTTCTGTGCAAGATGTTCTGAGTAATTACCCGGCTCGGGGCGTTCACGGTAAATCTTTCATCATTAGCCCCCACGGTAACAAAAAGCTGGAACAATCATAGACAAAGCATGTGAAGGTGAATCTCATTTTCTGTGAAAGGTTACGCCATTGTCGGATTGAAGACAAATGTATTAGCTGTGGTTTAATAAGCCTTTCCTTCAGATTTAATGGAATTGGATAGTCGTTATGTGCACAGGGAAGACATTTGGTCTTCTGAAAAACTATGTCACCTTGCAGGCCAATGATCACAGTAATATTTAAGACCAGAAAATTCTGTCTGGGGCTCCAATGTTCAACATTTATAAACTATGATCATCTGGACATGGGTCACCTCTCCCACCCATGACCCATCATGGTCCCTCGCTCCCACAGCTTACTGTAAAGCTTTGAACTGTAAATTGACAGTAAATTACTGGCAACAGCTTACCCACCATTTTTGGACTAACCGCAGGTTCATCATCGCTATCAACATTTTTATTTAACATTTTTTTTATCTCCCAGCCCTTCTGCTCGCCACAAATCAGGCCTTAAGGGCACCGACAGGGGAACCCCCTGACCTTTGAAAACAGATCTGGTTACTTTGAACAATGTCACATCTCCTGTGTGTCTGATTTATTGTCAACTCGTCTGGACGCTGACTTTCAACTTGATCTGCATCAACCCTTTGCTGCGACCACCTATTGTTTCACTGCTCAGTGAAGCTGGTCTTCCCCAGCCCTTGAAACCGACCCGAGGGTCAGCTGTTCAATCTCTTTCCTATCATGTGGTTCATGCTCAGAAGATGGAACGGGAGGCTGGAGTTGATGCTTTGGAGCCAACATTACCTACTGAGTTGCACAAGAGGCTTTGGTTATTAATTAATTATTAACGTACAAAATGTATTTTCTAATAAACACTTTTGTAAATTTTTAAACAACAATGAAACTTTGAAGATTATTACAACTCGAGGGTGTTTAGGTCCTTTCATTGATAGCATTAATGATGGTACTTCAACACTTCTACAGGCCTCCAGGAGAGTTTAATCTTTGTTTTTGGACATTTTGTCCAAGTTTAGTAAACGTGTAGAGAATCTGATGAAAGTGTTGCCTAAAGATTTTCATTGAAGTTGATGATCTGGCAGGGTCTTGATTTCACCGTCAGATTTATGCACAAACACACACACACACACACACACACACACACACACACACACACACACACACACACACACACACACACACACACACACACACACACACACACACACACAGATATGTGATTGATGCCTCTCAGTATTAGAGGTGATGTGCAGGGCCGAATAATGAAGCGATAAAACATTGCTTGAAGGGGATTTATCATCCTGCAAATTTTGACAGTATTTAGCTGCTATTAGAAATCCATTATAAATGATTTAGATGTGAAACGCCTCTTAGTCTGCAGTGGCTCTATTGACAAACCAGGAGGGATCCAATCGAATGCAGTGCCTGCATATGCTGTAGTTTAACTGGTGGGAAGCCATAACACATAGAGTCTCTGAAAGTATGTTCAAGTATTCCTCCAGTCTACAGAGTTATGGTCTAATCAATCTGTCACAAGGGTTTACATTGAGGATGGAGTTGTTCGGACCTGTGTAATTCCTGACCATTGTAATATAGGTGGATTGAGTAAGCGTTCCCCTCTTTTAAACTGGGCCGACCCTCTTCATCCCACCTTCCATTGCGTGTTGTTTCAGCTGTGTTTACACACCAGCTCTCTGAGGCTCTGGGGCAGGAGTGAATGTTCTCCTGCATAAAAGACCTCTGACATCTGTCGCCTTCAACATCAGTCATGATTCTCTTTAGCCGTTGTAGGAATCCATTTTAAACCGATGGCTATTCCATCCAATTCTGTTTTAGGATTAAGTTTGGTTGGAACAGATAGTTTGGAACTTCAGTAGGTGTTATACTCTTAAGTCTTTTCCTTGTATTAGCATATTTCCTGTATGGTAAATAATCCAAACCAGTCAGATCAGTCAGTTCATTGGGAAACAGCAGCTATGCCACATGCATTATTGATGAGCATAAACATGAGCCTATGAGCTAATAGGTCATCTTTCATTTGGGAAGCCTGGAACATTTATTATCCTGGATCCATGAGAGTCCACTCCTCGGCCCTCGCCACATACTCATGGTGTTATTGATCATTTTGTTCTAATCTGACCCATTTCATTTGGAATAATGTGTACTCTGTATGCGTGTAATGCAGTCAGCCCAGGTCCTGGGAATTCAAAGTTTTGCTGGGCAAAGCAATTTGTGGTGATAGATCAGCTCCAAGACTACGTTTGTGTCGGCATGGTCACCTTCATTCCCCACATTTTGTTGAATCTGACAACATTCCATGAAATAAAGTGTAGGGAGATGTTTTAAGTCATCTGAATTCCCCATAAAAGTTGTTCTCCTGACTGCTGCAGTCATGGTGAGCAATGCTAGTCCTTGAATTGACACTAAAATTAAATGGATTGGACATTACTTTCTCAAAATACCAGCAGTTCAGTTTGAGATCAAGCCAAGTCAGTTTAATTTATATTTATTAAGTTTTATACGCGGTTAAATTTGGTTCTTCTGGTCCAGAACAAATAAAAATGTCTTGTTATATTTAAAGTCCTGTTCCTTTTCATTCCAAATTTATACAGAGCAGCCAAGAGAAAGAAGGATGAACTAATGCAAGCTGACAAGTAGCTCATTGGTGGTGATTGTCAACCTTCTGCTGCTATTAAAAATCCTGTTTATGGTGCACTTTTAAATCCATAAACAAACCTCTTTAGAGCGTGATTCAACCTTTTTAAGGATGTCTTGGTTAAATGTGGGTTTTTCTATTTTTTGGCTCCAGGTTTTGATTATTTTCCACACCAGGCCAAACAAACTGCATCAACTTACGTTTGAAAGCATTGAAAACATCAGTCATGCATTTATTTTAAGATATGATGCCATTGAGGAACAGTTTTTAATATCAGGCACCAGTGGAGAAGTTCCCTCATCTGGAGGTGTGTTATAGCTGAACACACCTGATGAGGCTGGCTGAAAGGAACCGCCGAGGGAATATCACATCAGCATAATTCTGTGCATCAGTCATATGGCTATATTACCGCGATGTCATTAGGCAGTCATGACATGACTGACTAATTTTATTATGAAGGTAGACACTGTTGAAAAATGAGTGTACCCCTGACAAAGGGAGAAACAGATGGGGGTTCAAACTGGTAATGCTGTCAAGATGTTATGTCACTGAGATGAATGTCAATGATTATCCTGGGATTGTTTGATTCTGTTCTTTCATCCTGATGATGAACATATACAGTCAGCCTCTGTAGGCTTAAAGGTAGGACAGTCTTTCAAAAGAACATTTTCTGCTGCCAAAAGTGTCTTGAGTAACCTCGTAAATGTTGGGCCATCATGCAAACTAAAGAATTCTTCATTTCAAAACATAAACATTGCTAGAAGCCATAATTTAAGATCCTATTTACCCACGTTGAGTAACAGACAGCTATTATTTTCAGGTTTCAGAGGTCTGTGCGTCATCACATATTCTAGTGGAAATTTTGTTTCTAGGGCTTATCTCTAAAAATGTTTTCTGAATTCCTGAGCTGTATCTCCCAAAAGTTCAGATTGATTTTTTTCCCTGCAGTGTCAGGAGCTAATAACCTTCTGTGGAAGGATTGATGGTCTCTCTTTCCTTTTCTTTGGAACCCTTTATATGCTTCCACTTGCCAAATAACCTGCAGAGCCAAATCTGTCTTCAGTTTGCCAAACGGGCAAAATTAAATTAGATTGTAGAGAGGTTGGCGGGGGTACAGGAAAAAAAAGTGGGAACTATTTTAGTAGAGAGAGAAATGGGACATGGTTAGAAAGTGACAAGAAAAGAAATATATCTTTCGATACCCCATCAAGGTGAAAAAGTAGTTTTATCCATATTGAACACACCTTTGGTTTTTGGGTCTCTTAAAAATACAGGAACCCTGACCGGGGAGGGGGCAGGTATTACTGGACAAAGGATTGCATTTTAAATGTTGACTCTGTGGAGATTTATGGACGATGTTTGCAAGTAACACATTGAGGGACACTAAGGGTGAGCAATAAATATTCCATCAAAGACAAGAAGCCGAAGTCTGGCTCTGTTATTTCAGTAAAGTGGTGCCTCGGCAAGCCCATCAATTATTACCCTGTCTCTGTGGCCCCCGGCCCCTTACAGTACATATTTAAATGGTTCTTTATTATACACAGTATTTTTTTTTACATTTCTGAGGTAACTAGTTGATCTTTCTGTTAAACTTCAGAGAAATTAATGTTTGTGAACATCCTCAGCATCCTAACAGTCGTATTCATTTCAACACATTGCTTTTAACACTTTTAAAAATAAGAGAAAAAAAAAATTCTGTCAGAGCTCCAAGGAAACAAACTCCAAAAGTGCCCTAAATCTACACCTACGAATATTTATTCATGTCTCCTTAAACGGAAGATAATTTTTAGCTATTTTGGATTTTTAAAAATATATTTCATTAATAATTAAAGATATGTCACTGGCAAAAACCCCAAAACAAAATGCTTCCACCATCTGAGCCGTTGTATGTAAAGGTTGATGCTAGATTCCCAGCCTGACATTTCAAAGGGTAAAATTTACAGCAGTCCAGAGCCGCTTTAATATGAATCCCCAAACCCTGTCAGGTTGCAACGCGATACGGCTCCTAAAGCCTTCATCGCCTGATCCGTGGTTCTGGCTGCGTTGTGGTGTCCTGTTGGTGCACGTCTCTCGCAAGCTCAGCTGTTGATGGAATGCAAAGCTGGTAGAGCTCAAATGCTTCTCTGCAGACTGGCATGGATACGCAAACATCAGGGTGCGCCACTTTAGGCCAGAGCAAAGCAACACGGCATGTTCGCAAGTCCTGAAACACTGTGGCTAAAGCTGTGAGAACAATGCTTCAGATTCACAGGTGGCACAAGAACGTGAAACCCGAACAATAGGGATCTAAATTCAGATTGCATCACTGTGACCTCACAATCTGTTCCTGGTTTTAACTAAAGGATTCATAATTCATCATGAGAGTTAAAATTACACACAAATGTCTCATAGAATAAAATTATGAAAAGGGAAAGTATGTTGACTATGTACTGTATATCTCTTCCTCATTCAATCTAGTGATTCTATACTCTTCTTTGGTTAATTACCTAAAAATGAAGTTAGGCCAACAGGTAAAGAAAAAATGTTTGAAGGTTTGATCATTACAATTCAATCAGTTGAATTTGTCTGTAAATTAAAAACCAATACAGTAGAGATATGAGTTTAATTTGTTTCGTGACTGAGATCATAAGTCAAACAAATTTTCCTCTTTAAAATAACTAAACTTCCTGCGGCTGTCAGACTCTATAACCAGCAGTATAGATTGTAAATTGTATACTGTATTTCTAATTATGGTTGTCTGTATGTATGTATGTTTGAAGCACTCTTCTGCTACTTATTATTTATCTTTATGCTGTCTATCCTATTCTTCTATTCTCTCTAAGTGACGCTGCTGTGATTGTGAAAATTTCCCCACTGTTGGACAAAAAACAGATTATTTTATCTAATCTTAAATCATTTTAATCCCTTCCAGCCTTGTAAAAACACCCCAAAAACTTTTAAATTATGAAAAAAACAGATTTTTTGTCAACCAATAGATACGCATACTTTGCCTGTGTATAATTTATTATAGGTAAATTATTTAAACAGTGATGAAGTATGCAAAGAATCGCAAAAGTTGGAAGAAAACACAACCTATGTCGTTATCCATGACCAGAACAAGATCTGGTCTCAGCTGGTGTTGTATACATCCACCAAGTACGGTGCACATAAAGCACGGTGCGGTGGCTCATATCTCAAGATAAAACCTAATCCTGATGCACAGGTTTATCATTGTTTTCTCGCGGCCTAGTGAACAGTTTCAGTAATTGATCAGTGATTATCAGACATCCTTCGACCAATCAGAATTGAAAGTCCCCAAAAGCAGTCAAAGAGTAGTAATTATTGCCTCTAACTGATAAATAACTGGTAAGACTCACAATGTTTGAATGACTAGTGGAATAATTACACTTATTTTTCTATTTTGCTGGACAGATGTTACTGGAACTAATGACTGTGTGACATTTTCTTTCCATGACGGGTTATTATTTATTGTTAAAAATATAAATCTTTGCCGTCTCACTGCTTGACAGTTGACAAGCACATAAAATATTCATCTGGCGTCCTCTCAGTCAGCAAACATCAGTCAGTAAAGCACATTTCATTTCTCCACACAGCCTTTTAAAGTGTATGCACAGCCACACTCAAATTATGAGCTGCTTGAATATTACGTATTACACTTCAAAGGGCTGATTTGGGTCCGACGTCCTATAAATAGAGCCTCGCTGCAGCCCACATCAGGGATTGCCTTTCCACGCCGTCCTAATGGCTTCATTCCTATGCATTGGGAGCGCTGATGGATTGCGCGCTTTTGCTTTGCTTTATGATGACTCAGTCGACACATGAAGAACACTCATCGTGTTCTGCTTAAAGACAGCCGGGAGATGTGAAAAGTGTTTGAAAAATGACAAGCCGATGACGTGCAGCTCTTTGTTACCTGGCTTTCCTTTTCCCATGTGAAATAATTATCCGTTATATTTGTATGTCTTAGGCCGATGCGTGTTTCTGACGAGCTGTCCGCAGTTCAGAATGACGAAATCTGTTTGCTTTAGTTTGAAATTCAACTCAAAACTCATGGACGTCGTTTTTCGTGAAATCCTGGCGCTGTAGCGACGTGCATTGATACCTGAGGATGTGTGTCTCCAACAGTAATGCATTCTGGTTATTTTTACTTTGTATGACACGTCCCTGTGCATGAATGGATACGCAACACATCACAACCTGTCTGTTGTACTGAATGTAGAGATTCACTGGCAGCAGAGGGGGAAATGTGGAATAAATGGAGGTTAGTCGTGTAACAACAGTAGCGATTGACACTTTTGGATTACTTCATATCTAGTTCAGAGGGTATTTTTAATTTAGATTAATGTTACTCTTATATAGAATAGAATGATTAATATTTAAAACCATTAAAGTGATCAAAACTAATGGAACAATCTGACAATGCCAACCTGTCGCACCTACAAGTTTAAAATAAAGGCACATTAAGCTTCTTTAAAAGCGTAGAGACCAGAAGCCAGTTTTGGACATTTGATATCATGATACAGAACAAAATAACAAAAGCAGCATAACTTTGGACATCTGAACAATATTTTCTACAACACTTTTTTTCAGGTATATTCAGACAAATCATTTTACCCTGGAGGAATATTTCTGAATATTTTGGAGTTGAACAAATCAATTTTCGATGCTTACAGAACAAGATTAAGAAGCTGGATTTTAAATAATCAAATGCCAGAAATCAAAGCGTGACGCTAATCTTTATCTCTGCTTCTGTTAATGAGCGTTTAAACGTCTGCCTTCAATGTAGAATTTAAACATGAATCTATAAACTATTGTTTTTGGTCGAAGTTGTTCTCACACCAGTCCAGAGATGTGTGTGAGCCTTAATTGACAGAGTAGAGTCATGTTTCCAGATGTGATGCTTTTCACGTTCAGGTGTTGTTTGGACTTTCTGGTCCTCACATAAATTCAAATTTTGCACACAGTGTTATGAACGTATAACCATGTGTGACGCGCTTATCTTTTTCTGTGGTGCCTTCCCTGTTGAGGTTCATCATACGAGCTGAAACAGCATATTTCACCTTTATCAGCGATGAGATAACACAACACACCGAGCAGACCACCAGATGCACGACTCAGACAGATCTCCCCATTCATGGTGTTTTACCGTCTCTCTGAACTATATCAGCGTTAAGTAGGTTTCCTTTTTGCGCCGTTTAGGGAGTGAACATCCTCAATCTGCTGCAGAGAGAGAAAGATTAGGGAGTCTGTTCTTTCCTACTTACTCTATTCTTTTTGTCCCTTGTGCTCTCTTTCTCTGAGGTTCCTTCACGGGTTCTTATCAGGTATTTAGTCTGAGACGGGCCCTCAGAGACGAGCTGCAATCGGCCCGGAGCAGGAAGCCAAATTGAGCAGGCCTTATTCTGTACTGAACAATCAAGACACTCGTCTGTCTTTCCTTCCATCCTGCTTTCTTCCTCTGTTCACCTCTCAGTGCTGCTGTGGATAGGAAGCCATTGTTTTTGCTGGGGATGCTCATTTCTCTGTGAAACAAAACTCTGCCATGAATCCAGAGAGTATTGGATTCCGCTGAATGCAAATTTTCTTTGAAATGTCAACAGAGAAGAGGGAACAAAGCTGGAAACTACAAAAATGAGTATTTCATTGGGAAGTGGAGAATCTTCAGATAATGACGATTATAGTTTGAACAGTAGGAAAAAATTATAGTAAGGTGACCTTGAAAAGAAACTATTGAAATATGCCTTTCATTACGAACAGGCTTAAATTGAAAAGTCACAAACGTTTTTGAATAGTTGGAAATGTGTGGTGATATATAAATGTACATAACTTATATTTTGTTTAGGATATTAGACATATAAGCACCAGTTTTAAAAGAAAACAATTACATTAACATTTAAAGGTGTTATAATGGAAAATCATTGTGCAGGACTGAAGCTAAAGAACTGTGATGCTAAATCAACCTTAGAAGGTAAATTTTTACTTCAATTAATTCTCGACAAAATCATAGTGAACTAAAATTCTTTGGATTCCCCAAATTTTCATAGGACAGCTCTAAGTGTTTGCGCTGTTATTGATCTTTCCATGTGTGTGTACTCTTCTACAATGACTCCGTTTTATGGCCAGAGATTGATATTGCACCGTTTGGTCGGCCTCACTGCTTTATGTCCTCTACTTGGGTTACTTTATTAAATATCCCTCCTGCTTGAATATTTTATGACCGGATGCCTTCCTCAGAAGCCGTTAAACTCTCTAAAGTTGACCTTTGCCCTTTACAATCTTGTCAGTACTGCATTTTAACATGATCAAACGGTCATCTGATATACAAATATAGCCAATTTAAACAATTAAAAGAAGTGGACTCTGTTTGTTATTAATAATGATGACATGTAAGGGAACATAACACAATAACAGTCTCTAAATTAGTAGAAGATAAATGATGTTCGCTCCATCTGTATCTCATCAGCAGGGACGTAAATGGCTTCAGATGACATTTCTCTTGCAGAAGCGCTCTAATGACTAATTAAAGGAGATTTAAATGAGACCAGAAACAAGGACCCTTGAGTTACTTTTTATAAGTTCACTTCCCAACAACAAACAAGACTCAAACTTGCATTTCCAGGCCTCAACCAGAATATATAGTTTCCATTATATCAACTGTTGCTCTTTTCCTCTTATTTATGAACCCTTTCCCACACCGTACAGATTTAGCTCCAGGCGTTTTTCTCTCTCTGTACATTAAATTCAATGGGACACATTTTCAACAGCCTCGTTCACATCTTTCAGTCGACTTTGTTTGCATTCACCCATAACAGTGTATGTTCAGGCGACCTGAGGGATTATGTGTCTGAAGGAAAATAAAGAATATTAAATACACGTCAATTTATGCTTAGATAACACTGTTTATTGTTATTCCAGAGTTTCCTGATTTTGGCCAGACCTTCCTGAATTATACAATGAAGTCAGGGTGTTTTTCTAGACACGGTAGAACAACTATGAACACACAAATCAGCCTGTAGGGTAAAAACAATGCTTTTAGCAGTGCTGCCATTGACTTGCAACCTCACACCTCTGGAGCCTCCACAGATTCCATCTAGTCCTGCCTGCCTTACAAATAAAGATGGAGTCTGTAATTGATTCGAAGCCTCTGTGAGTGTCACTCTCATACCGGGCTTTTACGATCTTATTCTGGAATGGAAGAAGGACTCCTCCTCTGGGTGAAATGCACCTTATCAGTTTGTCACTCTAATGTTCACTATGACTGCACTACACAGTGGCTTAGAATGTCAACAACCTCTTACCTTAATTGCGAGGCCATAGGAACCTTAAAGACACGAAGGTCCGTGCTCACCACTTAGGGGAAAAGCACACCGGTATCCATCACATTTCTAAAGTGTTTTAAAGAACATGCCTGAGCAGATTGGACTAAAATCATCCTCTAGTGGAGGACGAACCGACTGATCCTGGGTCTGTTGGAGATTATTCAATGCATCCCTAGAGTAGATGTGAAAATATCATTGGATAGTGTTCAAAAATCAGGATATCAATAGAATTAAAGTGATAATGATACTGATTAGAGGCTCAGGTACTCTTTGTGTTTGAGCCTTTACAGTCCCTGAATCTGTTCCTGGAGTTTTCTAGTGATTCCCAACACAACCTTTATTTGGTGCTTAGCTCTTTATAATAAAAGAAAGTTATTTCATTTGTAAGAAGTAAATCAACAGCAGTTTCTCATATAGAAAGCTGTTCAAAGACCTGAGAGCAGCAGGAGAAACTGAAACCATTATTCAACCTTTACTCAACTCTGGCAGAATATCAGGACTGTATTGATCCTAATAAGAAACAGAACAACTGTCAGATGGAGTATTGATCACAGGAGGGGGCACCAACGTTCCATTCCAACACCATTGATCTGCCTGTTTAGATGATATTTATATATATTTAATGCTTGACCAAGAGTTAGGTCAGGTTAGTATTCTGGTGTCGATTTAATGGCTCCCAATGAAACCATAGGAAATGATTGAAATCAAGTCAATGGGAGGAGTTGATAGTAAAGTACTGATTACTGCTTCCCAGCGCTGTGGAGAATCAGATAAAGAAGCATGCAATGATATGGTTACACACAATAATTTTCACATTTCCACAAGAAACGCTGCTGCTGTTTCCATTTTTCCAAATTATTATATTTCAATTCATTATTTAATTTACTCTCTTTTTCAGTGACGCTTTGGGTTCTCTGTTTGATTGTTCTATGAATCCAACGTGGCTGAGTAATTCTCATCTCAAAAATTGGAGAATAATTTGAGAATTTTTCAGTTCTGCCAGAATTAATTGCAGAGTTAAGATACTCCAGCGCTTCGTACCAAGAATGAAATGAATGACAATTCAGCTCTTTGCTATTATCGCTTTCAGTCACCCAGCTCCCGGAGCTCCACCTCGCCAATGCAGAAGCCTCTTCATATGCTTTGATCCTGTTAATAATTATTTGCCATGCAGCTCGAGAAGGAGGGCAGATTGAAAAAAAAAAAAAAACCCCAGCAGAACGGTATTCACTGATAGTGACAGTAGGAGGGAGGGGGTGGAAGAACATTCTGCAGTTTGGGAGTTTCAACAACCCGTTGTCCTTGCCACACATTTACTAAGGGCTTCATATTGTTGCCAAAGGACAACTATCCTCATAAAAACAAGCGTGCTTTTCACTGCTTTCCTCCATGCCATTTATTTTTTGGTATTCCTGATGATGACTTGATGGATTCTGAGTGCTTTATCTCATCCTTGCCATCCTCTGCTGTTGGAAAACGTCCTCTCTTCCTTCCCTGGACGGACGCCTTATCTCGCTTTTCTCTGAATGGGCTCCGTCCAGAAATGAAATCAAAATCCCCACTGGTTTGCTGGCGTGGCCAGAAAGGAAAAACGTTGGCAGTGGAGGAGAAAGAGAGCCAAGGAGCTCAAGTGTTTCTTCATCCTTCTCCCTCCGTAGGGATAGAAGATAGATCACTATGACATTCTTACATTTTACCATAGATACGGGAGCTCATACTGGCCTCTTGTTGGCTGCTGTGGTCGTGATCAGTACGCTAAAAAGACTTCATGTTTCCGCTGAGAGGCAGGAATCTAGTTATTCAATGGAAGAATTGTTTGGAAAAGTGTGTGAAGTGTAGAAAAGAGCTTCGCTATCAGTCACAAAGACGTACAAAAAGGTGTTTTTCTACACTACGACAGCATGCAAACCTAAGAACCGCTGCATGGTCAATTTAGCAGAGTGTCATGTAGTGGAAAACTCCTCATTATTTGTTTCTGCAATTTGTGTATTATCACCTGAGCTCAGATACATAGATGAATCCCTCAAACACTTTCTTCTATTACGAGGGAAGTTTGAAACTTTCAAACTTTGAAGTGTGATTTTTAGTTCTGCCAGAGAGTATTTCTTTGCTCCTGCCATGGATTGGAAGTCAGTTTAACTCTGGCCTAGTTTAACAGTTTCTACCTTTTCTGTTTTGGTTTGATATACCAAAATCAGCTGGATCCTTGTGGACTTTTGTTTGGCTCTGATCTCAATCGGTTTTGTGCATCGTGATGCATCTCCAGTCCAAAAAAGACCAGCCAAGAACGGCCTCTGGGCAGTTTCTGAAACACACTTCAATCCAGAATAACCGCCATTGGTTTTTATTCTCAAAAATGCTGTTGGTTGTTTTTGACATTTGCAGCAGGGTTGGCGTTATGTTTAAAAGTGAACCCTTGTATCGCTATCATAAACACAAAGAACTCAACATAATCCCTCTTTAGTGAGTAGTATGATATTTTCCTTTTATTTTTAATAAGAAGCAGGAATTATGCAGTTTATCACCATGGAGACAAAATGTGAAGTCAGATCAGTGTAATCAAGTCAATCTAAGTTGGGAAAGTCCAAAGTCAGTGAGGGGTTGTTTCTCCAGTAAACAGAGGATAAAGACGTTGGTGTGTACTGTCATTGATGAGGGTGGTGATGATGATCTGCAGCTCTTTGTGTTTGAAAACACACGATACACAAACAGTACATTCATATGTACAGATGAGAGGCTGTAAACCGTAATGGTAGGTTGACGCGACATGCTGGTGATGAACCGCAGACAGACTTCATGAAGTCTCGTCACAAAGGTTGACTCACGGGACGTAAAGGTCTCTATTATCCCACGTCTTCAGTTTGTCATCTATGGTGTTATCCACAGTTCATACATCGAGAAGCATCCACAATAAACACAGTGTCTTCCTACGGTCATGTGGAGCCGTCCCATCAGATGAGTAATATGTCCTGGGAGCCATTTTTAATCTGATCCGTTGATGGGACATCAGGGACCACAAAGACGTTCAGTGTTATTTTAATCCCTTTCCCAAGAAACTCCAGCTTGTGTCAGCTCTGTTTTTGTGGGGACATTCACATGGATGATTACTGGCAGCCCTCCGGCCTGACTCCCAGCCCCCTTACTTCACATTTATTCATCCTTTATCCTTCTCCTTCCTCTCCCTCCATACAGAAATCCTCCATTGAAGCAAGTTGTCACAGCAGAATTATGCTTGTCTTCTGCCTTTTACTGTGCATCACTCAAAATGTCCTTGTTTCTTTATAGAATATTTATGACATAGTTATCACATAAACTTTACGACATGTTCTTCCTTACAAGTCAGTTTATATTTTGTCTGTGATAGTTTTTATACCCATTTTAACCCTCCATAAAAATGTCTTGCCTTTCAATAAGCAGCCTTTTCCACCGTGCTGCCAATGCCCTTGTGGATCCGTGTGGACTAATTCCACTCCACAGTGTCCTGCCGTATTCTGAATGTTGCCCCTGGCCCCTGGCCGTCATACTGTCCAAATGTCAGCACAGATGATGGGGTCACATAGACTTCATCAAATCATCTGCCATCTCTACTGGCATCTGCATCCATCGTAGAGTCTTGGTCAATATGAAATGACCTCTTTAAGGTAATTTAGCACAGCTAAGATGAGAACGAGCTGGTCGTCACTGGAAATACTGCAGAAAAGCCATAAAGCCTTCAACAGGAATGCCACAGATTAGTTTTGCTTTAGTTTTAACAGTCACTCATTGCCTCCATTAACTCTAACGAATGTCCAGCTAGAGCGACAGATTTAGGCTGAGATGTGGAAACTCTGGTGAGTTTTATTTTGCTTGAGCTCATTCAGGACTCATGAGGTGTCCAGATGTTAGCGACTATCCTGAAGACAGTGAATCCTCTTTAAGAGGTTTGACTTGGAAGCCAATGAGTGTCAGATGTTTGTGTTTGTTTTTTTTATCTGAAGGTCCAAAGGTCTCACCTGCATCCTTTGAAAATAGTGACACATTTCAGAAGCGCTGTCCTGAATTATTAAGAAGCTGCAGCTTTGGGCTTGTTCAGCCTGGCACATAATTTGTGCATTTTCCAGACTGTTGATGATCACTTTTCTTGACCTAGAAATGAAGTTTCTAAGAAAAGCACATCTTTATGACAGGCATTCAGTAAATGGGTCATTAACTTTGAAGACATGGTCACAGCAGATGAGGCCTAATGCACTTAAGGATATAACCTCACCAGGACATGAACTAAATTTTCCCTCTGGATAAAGCGCTGATGACATTCTGAGTCTCTGATCTCCATGTGGGGGAAGGAGACTATCCTCACCCGAGCAATTTGACTATTAATTAAATTTCTCCGTGGCATATTTTGGCATGTTATAGCAGGAAAAGCACAGGTGTAATGTTGCAGCATTTAAAAGGACTGCATTCCTTTTAGGCGAGGTTGTGTCGAAGTCCTGATTGCTCACTGTTTGACTGGCTTGGCTCGCTGAGACCGAAATGGAACCAAGCCATTCTTAATGAGCTCTCTTTCACCTGTGCCGTTATTGTTGTGGCAAGTGAAGTTTTTTACCCTCTAAAGCATCTGTTCCATCCATTATCAGAGTTTCAGTGTAAAAACTACAGTGCAGGACTTTCATACTGTAAATGTAAACATTTTTAATTGTGTGAAACATTCAGCTGGGGCCTAAACTCTAATCCTACATCGCATCTTTTTTAAGACGCATCTGGTCCACGGAGGAAGATGTGACACTGAAGGAAGAATGTGAATTTTTAAGGGTGTAGGAAAAGACAACTGACGTGGTTACATAATCACACTCATTAACCCAAAGCCGAGTAATTATGCAACATGCCTGCAATGTGCCGCTGCCTGAAACAACATTCTTCCCCAGATCGATGTGTCTTCGACCTGTGGGTTTCAACCGTGTTGCACTGCGTTATTAGCAGCCATGATGAAAATGACCTTCTTTATCTCCTTGTAGTTTTCATGCATTACTTATTTTTGTCAGGTTTAAGCCTGTTTTTCTGATACTAAGGCTGTGCATGTAATTGATTGAGAACCACAGCACAGCTTAGTTGAAGTGCTGATCTGATTATGTTTCGGTGGCATGCTTCATCATTCTTTATAAAGGATGTTTGTGTATTCTGTGTAATGAGAGATATATCGGTTCAAAAAGTTCTGTCTTCTCATGTTTGGTCAGTCAGAAATACAAAAACCCATATTTTTCTGGTTTCTTTCTCATGGTGATTTTCTATCCTGGTTCATATTCAGTGCCTTTACGCCATCACATTGGCAATAAGCAGAGTTCTTTACTGTGATCCATATCTATGGATCCCGTTCTGCAGGATGTGGCATCAAGAAACGGATCAGTCTCTCTGGGAATTCAGTCCTGATGGAGTAAACCTCCATGCTCAACCTCATTCATCCTCACTGTGTTCACTGTGAGAACTCCTAATCGGGCCTGGCTGGGGTGATCGTTGTAGTGACTATCTCTTGCTACTCATCCCTCACCCGTCCTCCTTCCCCCATCCCTCTATCTGTAATGTTTTGGCTCCCTCAGCACCACTCATAGTTGTTCCCTCCCTCTCTCCTCAGATAGTGCTGGAGTTCTTCCTCCCTCCCTCCCCGTCCCTCTCATTCATGCACCAAACTCCATATCGACTACGTTTGTCATGTGGCTCTCTTCTCCATCCGCCTCGCTAACCAACGATCGGACGCACGCCGCTTCGTAAGTAACCCGCCAGGTTGTTTGCTCTTCACCTCCCTCTTCTTCTTCGCTGCTCTTCAAGCTTCAACAACTGTTGCTGTCTGCTGAGCGTGGCTGAAGCAGGCATAACGTTCTGACCGGCTCGGACACAGACAGATGGGATGATCACTGAAGATTTAGAGGAATGTACGAAGGGATGAAGTGTTGTCAGGAAGAAGTGGAGTGGAGGGGAGGGGAGGGAGTCACAAGGCAGACGATACATCATTATTATCATCTCCTGTCTCCAGTGTTTGCAGAAGAGACTCACGCCGCTTACGGGACACCCTCTAATTAAGCAGGATGTGCAGCTTTGCACAAGCAGGCTCACATTTTAATAAGAACTCTTTTTACTCTGGAGGAGCTGCACCTCCTTAGTCACAGTTCAGGGTTTTGGTCCAAGAACAGGGGGGGCATCAGAAATACTCAGTCACACACTGCCTCTTCTTCATCTGTGAGAGGATGCAACCTCTGTGCTTTATGTCAGATTAACTTGCTGTGCTTTAAAAAGCTTTATCTGCTTGTTAGGAACAGTTTGTAGCCTGGATGTCTGCATTCTCCACACAATCCTTCACCATCTTAAACAGCATTCCATCCATAATAAGATTATTTCTAACCATCTGAAGTAAGAATTGCACTCGGCGACAGAGATGATTTATTTTGTGAGGCTCTTCTCTTCACTTTGCTTGAATCAGGAGGAAGAGAGTGTTCTCTCAGCAGTACATGGAGTACAGTCAACTTAATGCAGCTTGATTTGTGGCTTATCTGTGACTATTTCTGCTGTGTTTTTATTGGTTAATCCCACCCCTCCCGCCTCCATTTTGTTCCAATCAGCTCTGAAACACAATGCACACACATCTGTGTGTGTTAGCTTGTGCTTTAAGACCTCAGAGTGTGTCATAATTTTAAGTTTTGCTTGTCGTTTCACCCTCGAGTCCCAGTTATGTGTCAGGTCTTTCCTCATTTTATCTCATGAAGTAGACAATTTGTGATTCAGCTCGACATAGTTTAGTTGGTTAGCAGGTTGCAGCAAGCTTAAGCCAAAGGAATATCTTGTTAAAACTTATCTGGAGGGTTGTTGTTGTGTGTTTCACATGACTCGACTTATGCCAAAACGCCTGAAACAGTAATTTTGCAAGTCGTAGGCGTGTTCAAAACACAGGAGGTGTTTGATTGAATGATGTGGGTGGAGTTGGGCTCATCTTAGCAATGTTTTCTCCAAGTATTTAAATGTTTTCCTGCAAGCTATACCATCATCCATGGTTTAAGTGGCAGGTTTCTGTTTTTCAATGGCTGATATAATAATAGAAGCATGTAAAAGCCAAGAGCAGATTAATGTGCCGAAATCAATATAAAAAAGTGACACTGTTGTAATAAACTCAATTTAGACACATGGATTTGTTTCTCAAAGTAAGAAAACAGCAAAATGCCGATGAGAATGATTGTAGTCGTATTTTTCCTCAAAGCCAGTAGTTTGTTTGGAGACACAGGACCAGGCATAATGACTGGAATGCTGTGTGGCTCTGAGATGAACATGTCAAAGCGACACAAACACTGCTGTGTCTGTAGTGTCATGCTCTGCGGCGTCGACTTCTCGTTTAAGCCCCAGATCTCAAGTGATGATTTGTCTGTGGTCGTCCATGAGCCCTGCCGTTGTGTGAAGGCTTCCCAAGTGTCTCTGTCCGTAGTCACAGCTTTAATGCAGCCATATTTTAGATCAACACCCACATGACATCTGAGGACAGGCTGGCATCACCAGACTTTCTTTTTAGTAGTAACGTTTGTTGCTGTTTTGTGATTTCCTCATAGGAAACCAGGTGTGTGTTTCCATAAACAAGATGTTTCTGATTAGTTTTTTACTTGACTCCGTACAACTTAACGAAGTTTAAGCTGTGTTATTATGGGATCTATTTCAGGGAAATTGTGCTATTTACTTTTTTCATCAAACAAATACTGCTGTAAATCATTTGAACATCCAGAAGTTTTCATATATTATATATATATATTTTTTTTTCTGTAGTTAAACATAACTTGAAGATAGAGGCGATGAGTGTATTCAGAAGCCACTCCGTCGTGGTTTGAAAAAGAAGCATGTAAACAGCCAGTTGAACAGCCTGTTTACCACTGAGCATGGCGGTCCCAAGCTCAAACTGTCATTATGGTGCAGGAACACACGCTCATGCCATCCCAGGTTTGCAGAACAGAACAAACCAACAGTACCAACGGGTCCATGGAGGGGAATTTACATTTGGCAGGTGGACGCCGGGAAGCAGCTGTTGTTTACTAGGTAGGAGGGAAGGATTGTGGTCCATAAAGTTCAGAGGGTTCAGCAGCACCTGCAAACTCCACGCTTTAATTTCAAGTCTGCTGATATGTGCAAAACAAACAGGGGTGGAATGATAGTAAAGAGGACTGTGAAACAGATTGGTATAGAGTTAAAGGGTTAATCATTCTATTAAAGTAATTTATTAATCACTGAGGAAGTAATGGGCGTAGGCGTGCAGCTTTTGGAGGTGGGAAGGTATAACCGGAAGGTATTCTGTAAATAACAGTAAAATTACCAGATCGTAAACCCGTTCCAAATCATCGTCTGCGTTAGAAAATATTTATCTGAACTTTCATTATAACATGTAGCTGCACACACAGCCAATGATATTCATTTGTGAAAATATTTGTCCATGTTCTGTTCTCATTTGGTCCAAATTTAAGTGTGTTCTTTTGTACGGACAAACTAATCAACAGAATCAACACATGAAAGAGACTAAATGGATCAGAACCATGGAAATGGTTGGAGGCAGCGTAGCTACAATTCAAAAGTAAAACGACAAATATTTTCCTTCATCCTCTTAAAAATGAGTTAATTACAATTGTCAGCCCCTTACGGCATTGTGGGTCAGAACCAGCAATCAGAACCAGCAGTGGTCAGAACAGTATTCAAACCTGGCATTGGCTGCTCTTACAGCTGCGAACAAACCCACCATGCCACCAACTCCTTGACACGACAGATACGTCTAAAAAAAGTCTTCATCCACGTCTAAAAAAAGTCTTCATCCACATATGATTTTTAAAGGCTTCAGTCTAACACCAAATAAGTTTCACCTTTGATTTTTCTGCTTTTATTCCTCCTCTACTGTCACCATTGGTGTCGTTGTCGAAATGTTTGACTCTTCACTTCCCTCTTGTGGCTCTGTCGATACTGCATGT
This sequence comes from Antennarius striatus, assembly GCF_040054535.1. NCBI lineage: Eukaryota > Metazoa > Chordata > Actinopteri > Lophiiformes > Antennariidae > Antennarius > Antennarius striatus. Next base: position 23,631,551 of record NC_090779.1, on the reverse strand, counting down.
ACTATTTAACCCTTTTTTTTTCTTTTCGGATGTTGTTGCTGATGTTCCAACATTGATGAAAGTAAAATATGTTGTCATAACATGTCTGGAAAGAAGAAAATAAACTGAATAAACTAAACTAAACTCAGTAGGCATTGATGGAAACACAGATGAGAAGGCATTTATTCTTCTATGTAGATGAAGTAGGTATATAATTGAACTGTAAAATGGAAAAATCCTATAAAAGTCTGTTCAGCTTTCTGTCTCATGCCCCAACATCCAAAAACGTTTGGTGGAAATCAATTCTAGCTTTGCATAAAATTGTCACAAAGTGCACAATGTTAAAAAATTAATTTAGAATTGATGGCTCCAGCTCCAAACTGAAATTTAAATGGCTCTTTCCTGGCATATGGCCCGTCCTCTCTCTAAGCTTAATAAAAACCAGCCAGCAGTTTATTTTTTAATGCTCTCGACAATCCGGCCAAACAACAGAAAAATGGACACTGGTGTAAACACAACCTCCTTGGTAGAAGTAGAAAAACCTTTGGCAGGAACATTTCCATTTCACAGATTAAAACAAATAATTATTCCCACATAAACAGGCCAAACAAGAATAATATTTTCATCCCCCAGAAAGATGTTTTTGTCCTTGGATGAATTTTTGCAGAATGAGCTTTAAGGTGGGATTGCTTCACCGAGGGACGGTGTGGTGCTGAAGGAGCTCCATCTATCTGAATCCCAATGCAGCAAATGGAGGATTAAATTCACAAATGGACCGAAGTTCAATGCATGAGCAGAAAATATGTCTTCCATTCACAGCTGGCTTTAAATCCACCAACTGGATTAGGAGAGAAGTTATTTCCAGCTCACAGGACAACCTGGGGGTTCACTTCCTGCTCGTAGACCGCTGTGTATTTTAATAAGAATATAACAAATGACATGTAGTAACTGCAGAATTGTGCCTTCATGCCTCAAGTATTTTCCTTCTTCTTGTGTTTTTTTAGTAAACAAGGACACTGGTGACCAATATGTGAGATCAAGATACTGAGATAAGATACACTAGATACTTCATTTTATCTGTGTTGTGTTTGACTATTGAGGCAACAAAAAATAGTCTTTCTATATAAACAATGAAGATTAATTTTATATCAAGGGATGAAATTCAAACATCAATTTCATCCACGATAAGAAGAAAAAGATTTGTAGGTAATATTTGTCCTCTACTGACCCTGCAGGCCTTCTGGTTTAATTGATGATTAAATTCATACGGATGCATCAGGTTATGCCCACTGGTGTCTTGGCCTATAACATAATAGAGTGTCTCTCTTTCAAATGAATTTCCCTGGGAGCTAAATGTACCAATAATCTCTTACCTGCTCAGTTTCACCACGCTGGAACACTGATTCATTCTAGAAATGAGCAAAGATGGGAAATCGACCTCAGGCCAACAAATGGCTTTTTGTTTCTCCCTCTGTGTTTCAGGCTCTCTCTCCATCATCCACTGTGTTTATTTCTCTAACTTTCTCTGTCTTGTTCTGGCAACCTGTAGGTTCCAGGAGGAGGTTCTATCTGCTTCACCAACCAGGACTCCATGGCTGCCAGCGCTGCTGCTGCTTGATTCCTTTCACTGTGAGTCCTCTCGTGTGTGTTTACGTGCGTTAATGTGTTGGTCCTTTCATCGGTCCCTGTTAGTGTTGTTTAGTCAGTCTATGCAGTGAAGCCACTTCATGTAATGACACACCAAACCCCTTCTCTGCAGTCGCAGCCTCTTCAGGATTTTTTTAAAATCCTATTTGAATTGCAAAGATGCATTTTTGTGGCTCTAAAAATGGGTCCTAAGACAATCCCTGTGGGACGGAGCCACGCCGTGATTACTCTCTCACGCTGTGCTCATTATTCCAGCCATTCCTCTCTATGCTGGGGGAGCATATTGTGTTATTAGTGTGGCAGCACTGGGTTTCTCCCAAACAGGAAGTGTATGCATGAACTCTATGCACAGTGACTAACAGGCTGTGATGAGAAAGGGTTAATCCATGCATATTCGATATAATATAGTAACCCAGCTGGTCTGGTATTGATTTGACCCACATGGATTCTCACCCACTGCGGGACAACGCCCAGAGCAGCCGATCCTCCGAGTGGAACGTTGTATGAATGTTGTGTGTGTTGGACTTTTTGTGTTGTTGATGTGTAGAAAATGACTAAAGATGTATTTTACTAGTGTTCCCTTTAATGATTTAAGTTTGACCTTTAATAAGGAGAGTGTTGTATTGTTTAGTTAAAGATATTCCTCATTAATTAATTAGTTTAACATCTTTTTTATTGATTGATTGATTGATTGATTCGATCTGTTGAGCAAGCTGGGAAAGATATATATGAGTTACTTACATTCCTTTTTTGGTCTGACAGAAGCTGATTATTTGCTAAATGCTTGGATTTTATATGTTTAGCAGTTTTATTCTAACTTTGTCTGTTTGGTCTCTGGTATAAAAAGAAGCTTCATTTATCAGAAACATTAGAACCAGCTGCAGACGTGCTCTTCAGAGCTGACGTGATCCACAGTTGGACGGTAATCATCACCACGACGACGTCTTTAACATTACTCACGCTTATTTGATGTGATGTCAGATTGACAGGTGCGTATTTCAATTGTTTTGTTGAATAAAATCCAGATGTAACTTTTTGAACTTGTGTGAGTATTTTGTTGATGAGTTTACTTTGCTGACATCGTCATGCACTTAATACCTCGCTAATGATCTCCATTTCCATATGCCTCAGTGCCAGCTGGGTGAAAAGCAGCCATCTGTGTTGTGTCTCAGCAGGTTTGGGTCTGTTTGCACGTTTTTGCTCTCCACATGTCCCCCCACAGATGTTCCTGTTTGTGTGCAATAAGACCATGTTTTTACTCAGGAACGTCAGCCTGTCTGAAAATTTTACTTTTGTTTAGCTCATCATGCAGAGAAGGAGGCTTTACAGTAGACAAATGGCTAAGGACCGAACAGGTGTGGACATTTTACCACTAGGGGTCGGAGTTGACTCATCAGCCGCTCACGCTGAGCCCATAAATGGGAGTACAGTCCATCTGGATGTCTACGATTGATGTAGTGTCACAATAATCAGTCAGACATCAAAATCTTGAGTTTCCAAATTGAAACACTAGAATGCTTTTAATTTGAAAGGGATACAGGAAGTTGTGAGTTTGCTTTAACAGTAAATGTGAGCACACTACTTTCTAGTTCTACCAATTTTACCATTTTTTGCAGCTACCATTATTTGGGCCAGAGTTCAACAATTATTGAACAATGGTCTCAAGTGGTCTTCAGTCAGGGGTCAATGTGCCCAAGTGTTCTTCAGTCGGAGCAATGGAGGGTGTGGAAAAGAGGTGAAGAAGTGTGTACAGGCAGGATCTTTGGTCTTCCTAGAGGAAGACCAAAGAGGAGGTTTATGGATGTAGTGAAAGAGAACATGAAGGTAGTTGGTGTGAGAGAAGAGGATGCAGACGACAGGGTTAGATGGAGGCAACTGATTCGCTGTGGCAACCCCTGAAGGGAAAAGCTGAAAGGAAAAGAAGAAGAAGTAGAGAACGCTGGCTCTCATAAACATACTCGTGAATTTGTGGTAATACGTAAGATTTCTTGGCTTTATTATGATTACCTTTGGTCTTACTGAGAATTTAAAAATGAAGCCGCACAGTTTTCTTGTCTCCACCACGTTAATATAATAAGAAAACACCCTGCATTCATACTGGACAGTGAAACTCCCCCACACAACCAGGAAGCATGTGAAATCTTGATTTTTTTTTATTTTTTATTTTTTCTTCTTCTTTAATAATACCAATCTATGTGAACCCATTCATCCGCTCCAGTGGTTTGGGACTTGTTGGAGGAAACGGAGAGGATGTAACGCTTGATCAGGGGAGAGGTGGAGGTTCTGTTGCGTATGTAGGCAACACTTTCAACCCACCAGCAGCTGCTCGGCTTCAGATCTCGCTGGTTTCACCTGGAAGCCTCGGCAGCGTAGGATGACGCTGCCGTTCTTCTGTCTTCTCTGGTATCCAGATGCTTCCGCTGCTGTTGGCTTGTTTTGCTCCTTTTGGCAGTGAAAAGCAGGGAGGCGTTGCGTTTGTTGAAAGTGGATGATGTGAATTTGCTTTCTGATCTCCAAGGACTTTCTTTGCCCACACCTCTCAGGGGTCAACGATGTTATAGATGACATAATGTTACTCATTTTTAGACAATCCATCTGTTATCCTGCCTCCATGTCAGAGCTGAATAAATCCATTACTACAGTTTTGACATCCAAAAGCTGTTTAAGTCAATCCACTGGATGTTAAGAAAGTTCTTGAAGATGTCTCTCATCCAAGATTGGATTGGATGAGAGACGAAACGTCTTCAAGAACTTTCTTAACGTCCAGTGGATTGACTTAAACAGCTTTTGAATAACCTTGACCTGGATGACTGAGAACCTACACAGACATACAGTTTTGACACTGATTGTCTATTCTGTTCAGTTAGATATGATTCTTACAACTAGAGATTTCTTTTTTTTTTACATGAAAATCTGTCCTGTTTAGGAATAAAAACCGTAATTTCACATGCTTCAGAAAGACAGTTGGGGAATCTTTTCCAAACAGGAGCCAGATTTTTTCGATTATCCAACCAATTTCTCCAGAGAACAGAGTTAGCAGACTAAACCACAGTTAATCATTAGTGAAATAAACGTGTATCTGTTCGGCACCATCATGGTGACAAGAAGAGAATCTCTGTCTTCACGGAAACATCTTGAATTTACTGGTGGTGACTGGAAACCGTGTCTTCCTCCTTATTTCTTTTCCAGTCAAGCATTCTAAGAGAAACAGCCGACGTTTGTGAAAAGTAGGACGAGCTTCTGCAGCAGTTTTATCTCGAGGCGCTTTCTTTCGCAGCTTCCTATATGCAGTATTCCTCCTATATATTCCGTTTCTCAAGCCTGGCTCAGCTGGCGCTGAACACAGATGATGGAGATTAGTGGGTTAAAGAGGTGGTTTTGTCTTTCCTCGAATGTGACCTCTATTCATGTTCTTCCTATTAATATTATTACTATTATTGTTGTTCGTTTGATGCTACATGTATGACATCCAGCTAATCCTCAGTCCCTGTTCCTGTTCAGGGGGATTTAATCCTGTTTGACGAGGTTGGGGTAAAGGAAGCATGTCGCCAGGGGGGAAGAAACGCTCGTGTTCGTTTAGCCCGCCTCTGGCTAATCATGTCAGGGTGTGAATGAGTGAAACCGAGAGTGTGAGCTCACAGGATCATGTATGTGGAGGAGAACATGTGTGTGTTGGTGTGGGTGAGAAAAGAGACACAAGGGGGGGGAGAAAATCTCAATCTGGCACACTTGTATTTATAGACCTGCAGCTGGATTGTGTGTTAATGTCGAGCTGCTACTGCAAGTGATTTAAGGTTTGTTTTGATTTGGACGTATTAACTGTTAGTTAAACTTTTTTCCCATGTCCAGCACATTAACATGGGAAAAAGTGAACATCATCCAAAAATATTTTTCTTTCTCTTTCCAGCCTTGTGTTTCATTCCCAAAGAAAAGTGTCTCATGTTTGACCGGGGTTAGAGAACCGCCTGTGGGTTTTCACACTAAGCAGACAGATTTCACCAGCCTCCTCCTGACTGTTTTCTTTGTGGTTCATGTTAAAGGCTGCTATTTTGTCCCCTCAATAGTTTTGCTACCAGTGGGGATTCCTAGAGTAGTGTTACTGAGGGAATAAATTCTAGCATAATGTGAAATGTGCACATTTGAGATGGGTTTTTTTTATCTAAACAGTTGGCTTTCAAAGAGTCTTATCTGGGACGTTCTCGTGTTGCGTACTTTTACCTGCCGTACTGACAAACAGAGGAAACACACACTGTGACTGTCCTGAAACACAAGGAGCACTTTGTTCCTGTTTCAAATGTGTGTGTGATCAGGGAGAAGCTATGCAGCTATAACTCGTGTGTCAGCAGTCAGGAAGCTCCACACAAGCAGGTTCGTTTTTATTGTCAGTAAAGCATATTAATGACATCGTCATTGTGCCCAGTTTACATAAATATCCAATCATTTCAGACCGAATGATGGATTTATGGATGGCTTGTTAAGCACCTTAAAGTACAACTACTGTAATGATGCTTTAAAAGTTTACAGCTCTTTTTGTGTGCAGCCACAGTGAGGATTATATTACATGCATTGGAATGAAGTGACTAAATGCTGTTAGACTGAACACTGTGTACCAAATTGTTTGTATGTTTATCACCAGTTTCCTCAGGGTTTGTAGATTCCGGTCCAATGTATGAGCTGAACTCTAGACTGAAAGTTAAAGTAAACGAGTGAATGCTAATTATTCTGTTACCTGACATTTAATGAGCTATAAGGCTGCTTCAGTTTGAATCAAATAAAAAATGTGAATCAGATCCATGGAGAAACCGGGAGTGTTGGTCATTTCTATTGACACTTATAGAAATGACCAAATCGTGTTGAGATGAATGTCAAATATAACAGGGTTAAAAACGTTTCCTAATTGACGGAACTCAAAGGTTTCCTTAAATATCCTGTCTTTTATATTCATGCTATTAAATTTAAGTAGGTATCATGACACCCGACTATATATTCTTACCTTATTATCTCCCCTTCAAGCACCTTTACATTTAATGTGTTTATTTTTGAAGTGAAACTCTGCATCTGCTTTTTTGTGTGTGTCCATAAATCAGTGTGTTTTGTGTCTATAATGCACTCCCACACATCTGGCTGTGTCTGCTCTGCCACTCTTTGTGTTTGTCTGGAGGCCAGTGGTCCTAACCCTAACCCTAACCCCCCCCCCCCCCCCCAGAGACTTAGATCAGCTCTTTCCCAGGCTGGACTTCAACAACTCTCCCAGACCTCACGCAACAAAGCGCTCACCGGGAATCCGACTTTTTGTTTTTCCTTTTCTTTGTGGTGTTTGTCATTGAAATATTAGATGCTCCTTGAATAGAGGTGGACGTATTATTTCATTCTCCTCTTCCTTAGTGTTAATCTGAAAAGATTAATGCTAAACAGACGACAGTTCTAACAGTCACCAGTCAGACATCACATTTGTGCTGAAAACACTGTGAGCTGTTTTGAAACTAAATGGCATCCGAGGGTTTTCTGGGACTCAACAGTCACCAAGGGAGGTGTGCGTTGTATGAGCTTAATGAGGTTGTTTGGTTGTCACGTTACACATTATTATCTGTCAACACGACTGGTGAAAAGACAAGTAGCAACTTAAGAGGAGGCCTGGAGAAAGTCGCTGCTGAAATGTGTGTTGATCACGTAAAACTAGCCTTCTGTAGTTTTAACAGTGGATCGTCCATTGCTGCTCTGTGATGATAAACTGCTTCTCCTGGCTTCATCGGTCCGTGACCTTTACACAAGCCTGGTGGGTGTGTGGCGCAGCTGGGAAGAGAGTGAGGAACTCCAAACACTACCAGAAAATGATGTTTCACGAACAGGTGGTTTGCTGTAGCATCACTAGCAGTGCAGAACGTTGAGGAAGCTGAGCCCGAAGGTAAAGCTCTGAAGTTAGTACTCAAGACACTTTCCAACCCTCATATGTGATCTTCAGTCCTGGATAGTGACTGAAACTATATAAGGTCATAGTTGCAAGCGATCCAAATGAGCTTAATTCGTATTGTAATACATGACTTCTCATATTTCAAGTCATCTTATTGATCTAGTCCATAACTGCACAGTCTGCTCTTCTGAGAGTCTTTTAAAGGTTTTGGAACTTCACTGAATTTGAGTTACTTGCAGCAGAAGTCCAAAAAAATTCCTTTCACACACACAAAGACGTCTATAGAGACTGACACGAATGTGACCGTTCATTAATAGTCATACAAAGACGGAGACGTGGACCCTCTTAGTCCCCCACACTGTATTCAGTCCATTAAACCCAGTCTGTGTTCCATTAAGATGAATGAACCTCTGATGCAGCAGCAACACTTTAAAGGCTGATTCACTGCAGAGACAGTTTCTCTCAGGTTCTCAGATTCATCTCATGTATCATTGCCTCATATAGATTTGTTCAGTCATCATCTGCCCCCCATGCAATAGTGTTCATTGTAGTGATATTCTAGTAGACTGGAGGGAACTCTTTGTACATGTTATTTACAGAAACGAAAGCTAACTGATTACCTCACAAGATGGGAATAATCGTCATACTGTATTTTTAAAATTCACATTTGTGTAGGGAATCTGCTTTTTTTCTACATCAATTACTGTTGTTATGATTCTATTTGTGTTGCTCTTGTTATCTTTGATTATATACTCTTATTTCATGGCCTACTTCCACTATTGCTTATTGATCTGTTGTGTAGTCCTACCTTTATGGTTATATTACATTGTGTGCTACATTTGAAAATCAGAAGCATTGTGAACATTAAACTCCTTTCATCATCATTAGGACATCTTTACAACAACAGCTTCATTTTATTAACAAAGTAACTGGAGACATTTGTGTTTCTGCTCTTCATAGAATCCCTTGAATATTAAAACAACTTATTGAAATTGGTTGAAAAACATTCAGAATCTTTCTATCTAGAGAAACTCCAACGTTTCCATTTTCTCAGGTCGTCCCCAGGTCAGTCTTTAGGTTTCAAAAATGGTGACATGTTTGACACACAACCCAGAAACCAGGAGGTGTTTATGTGTGTAGGAGTTGTATGTAGTCATGATTCCTTGTTCCTCTGGTCTAACTTCTTCTGTGGTCTTTTTGTTGCCAGCTCTGTGATGTGTTTGGGTTGTGAGGGTAACTAATATACGTCACTCACTACTAACTGGCGTGTTTGAGCTTTGTTTTGCTTGTGTCTGAGCTGGGCATGTTTTATTCACACTATTTTGGTATCTATCTTTATATAACCAAGTTAGTGAACTCCACACACATGAATCTCTGTAGCTGATAAATCTGGAAGGTTTCCTGTCTGCTTGTAATGGTCAGCCATTTATCTGCTCTGTGGAGCTTATCTTTGTAATGAGATTCACTGCTCGTTGTGAGAATCCATCCTTTAATCCAATGGCATCGGTTCAGAGCTTCAAACAATACTTTTAAATTGTGATCTGTGTTAGGACTCTTCTAATAATAACTTACTATCAGGATGCATGAATTGTGATTCCATTTATTGCAGTGACAGAGGAGTTTTTTCACAGGCCTGAACTGGAGAGGTAATCCTAGTGGTCAGACATTAAACACAAGATTATTTACATATAATCTATCTAAAATACGCACATGACATCAAATATTAGTTATCATGATGTTTTGCAATGCGGCTTGTGAACATGGATGTTCTGCTACGCCATTTATTCCAGAATAACCCCAAAAACAGGCCCCAATTTAAATGACAAACCTGAAAGATTAAGGTTCACTTGTAAAGTTGACTTGTATGCACTAAATATAATTAGCCTGTTTTTAAACACACAAACTCACAGGTACGGGTCTTTGTATGATTTTCCCTTGATGACACTTTATGTATTCGTTTATTTAGCTCGTTTCTTCCGATGACAGTGTTCTGAGTCATTCTGTCATCACCCGCACCGAGGTAAAGAGTTGAGTCGCTGACTGCTCTTCGTGACGGCCAAGCTGGAATGGCCTCTGGTGGCGTTTGAAGGTTATCACGTTAAATCCCTGGATGAGCTGAGGAGGTCTGCTAGAAGAGGTGGGGTTGGGTTTGCACTTCGTTTACCGCTGTCAGAGCGTCCTTCACCAAAGTGCTGCTCAGGATCTATAGTGATGGTGGAGCTGCTGCTCGCTGCACCTCCCATCTCCAGGTGAAATGATTTATAGACCGATTTAATCAAGAGGTGCATTGTTATGGGCTTGTGGCACGCGGGTGATGTCTAGGTGTGTAAATCAAACATCCACGCTGCAGTAATGCAGGGATCTGTCCACAGCATTGGCTAAACGGTGATAAACTGTGATTCACACTGGTTACATATTGTTCTTCACACCCGTTGGAGATGCTCATATATATTCTCCAAGGAGAAGCGAAAGCTTTCTCGTCTGCATGGAGCTCTGGTGTAGATCATACTGGACAGGAAGTCACCGTGAAAGGTTGTGCAATTTAGAAATCTGAGTCTCCCAAAGGAAAAAGGCCTTCGGTTGATTGACATTTCATTTTATTGTAGTTAATGTAGACCATGAAGGTTTTTGTTGGATTGTTAATGAAAGTACGTTTAGGTTTAATCTGTGTTTGTGTGTTTCTTTTCTTTTGGGAATAATCCAGTGTTTGTTTCATTAGAAGGCAAAAACAGTAACATGTTGTAAAAGTGTTTTCTAAAACAATACGGGCGGCAGTGGCTCAGTGGTAATGCGGGGGGTAGAGCGGGTCGTCCTATGATTTCAAGATCGGCGGTTCGATTCCCGCTCCCGCCCAAAAAAATACCTGGAGGTGAGCTGACAGTGGGAGTTGTCAGCTCACCTCTGGAGCCCTGCCGAGGCACCCTTGAGCAAGGTGCCGTCCCCTTTACAAATTGCTCATTTAAGGTGGACCAAGATGGAGCTGCCTGCCACTCTACCTCCCTTGCATGCCTACAGGCACCCTTGAGTATGTGTGTGTGTGTGCTGCAGGGGCCTGTACACACTAATATATATACACTGTATGTATGCATGCATTTGAATCATTAGCTAGAGTGTGCATTCTTAATTTCCCCTCGGGGATCAAAATAGTATATTAAATTAAAATACATCACTGGTCTTTTAGAAATTGAAATGTACACACACACACACTCAGGGAACAATATGGTTCTCATTTCCCCCCTCAAGTACCCTTCACTGTGTGGTCAGGAGTGAAGCTGCTGAGTGCTGCGTCATTCTTAGAGACAGGAACTTTTTCAAGAACTAATTTGATGAAAACTATAATTGGCCAATGAAAAGAAAAATACCCAGACATGGACGAGTCATGACGCTCCACCGCTGCACGTAATTGGATCCAGATCTGATTCTTAACACACAAAGAAACGGTCTTTTCTCTTTTTTCCTTTTGGTCTTAGTCAGGCGGTGTATCGAAGGGTTTGTGTGTGTGTGTGTGTGTGTGTGTGTGTGTGTGTGTGTGTGTGTGTGTGTGTGTGTGTGTGTGTGTGTGTGTGTGTGTGTGTGTGTATGATTTGTAAATTAACTATTTGTCTGTTCAGAGTTGAATATGTAATTTGATTACGTCATATTGGTTCGAAAAGCACAGCATGTAGTGCAGTGAAATGAAACACACGCTCTCACACCATTGGATGCTTGTAAGCTTGTTCACAAACAAACGGTTCTGCAGGCGGGTTTTTATTTTTATGTATTAGAAGTCAAACACAGAGTCAGGACGACGCTTTTGAACACAGCTTTCTTCTTTCTTTGCAAAGTTCTCTGCAGTTCCTTCCTGTTTCATCTCGACTCGGGTTCTGTCCCGCCGCCACGGCTGTCATTCATTCCAACCTTCTGCCGTAACGCAGCAGAAAATCCCATATTCCTTCTCCTGATGGCTCCAGCTTTCAGCCTCAGTTATTCCTCTATTATGTCCCAGGATCAGCTCCCCCCACTATGAACGTGCTACGGGTGGGAAATGAGCTTCTGGTCTTTCCATGATTGTGTTTCTCAGGAGAGAAATATTTCTTATGTGTGGAGAAGGGTTGCCTGAATGTGATTTCAAATCTCAACATGAGCTTTTTGTCTCAACTCATTTTTGCCACTGTTAATTTTTTTTACAAGAACTGCAACTCTCAGGCCCTCATGGTGGGAGTTAGGGGTCTGTTTATGCTGAAAATAAAGTATATAAGTATATATCACGTTTACATTACCATTGCACAGTGACCAACTCCAAATATCAGCACTGATCTACAGTAAAATAGTGGCGAACCCTGACTAAATGTTAAATATATGTGTCAAAAGAACAGGTAGCTTGTGTTTTATTCACAAATATAAGACACGGGTTATATCTCATGAGTAAAGTCGTGTTGCCACCAGCTCGTCATGCAGGAGCTTCTGCAAACTATTGGTAGAAGTAAATGAGAATGTCTTTGCATCAGCGGCTCTTCATTGTGACTTTGACTTCTAAGGTCAATGCTGTCCTCTTCAGCAATGCTATAATTTTAGCTCCTTAGCTTCCATATTGGCATTAAGACTTCAAATTCCAAGTTTGTGATCCAGGGAAGAGACGAAGATGGAATGTTTGTGTGGAAAATTTTAACTGTGAACGTCCACAAATCAATGCATGAAACAAACTGAATTGGCGTATTTTGAAGTCTGCATTGCATCTCAAATTCATTTCGCGGACACCTTTGATTTAAAACCACCTGCTGCTTATCTCGATAAAGTGGTTCCTAAATTCAGCTCAGGAGCCCTGAATGGAAATGTACACAAATGAGCATTTTCTTTTATCGACTTTCCCTCACTCCCAATACTCACATCCCCTAATTCACCCAGAGACGCGATTATTTCTCCCCAAGAAGCCAGTCTGACAAAGAGTTTTTGATATTTTAAACTACTCTTTGGAGTAAAAATCATGAATAGGATTTGAAGATAAAACAACTGTTGGAGGAAAGAAGATTTTGTGAATCAAAGTTTGAGTCAACTTCATCTACAGTCAAACGGGGACTCTTTCCTCACTAAACTTCCACACTTCTGCACATGAGCATTATGTGTGTTCCCAGCAGGCTTTGTGTTCTGGTGGTCGTAACACAAAGCGTCAGCTGTTGTTTGATTCTTTGCCCAGCAGAGTTTCCCTACAGATGGACTAGGATGTAAAGGTTACACATCAGAAAATCAAACTTGTGTGTTTGTCTGTAAAATTGGCCTGCCTGTCATGATTTGTATCACCAGAGAGAGAAGGTCTGGAGATATTACTGTCAAAAAGAGACATAAGAACAGAGAGAACAAAACAGAACGAAGGACTCTTAAACCTCTTCACCTCCTGCAGCATCCTGTCAGTCTGTAGTTGCACTCCTGACCATGATCACTTACTAAAGATAAGGAAATGATTTATAATATCAGTAAACATTTTTAATGTTTCACACGAGCATTATCTTAATATAATATAGATACAATACTAGTGGCTCTGTCCTGTTTTCGTGCTCCGTCCTTCAGGTTTTCCTGGAATTGGCTCCAATAGTTTCTGCTGACAAGAACCCAAATTGACAGGAGTGACTTATTTACTCCTTCATGGGGTTCTTGGCTTCCAGACAGATCCTGACATTAATTCTCAGGTTCGTGTAACACAAACTAAAACTGTTGGTGGCGCCTGATCCTGAATGGACCTGGAAAGTGAACATCCCCAACAGACAGATGCCAGGTTAATCAATAATAGCTATGGTGTCATGTATGTGTGCTAGGTATTTGTTGACAGGATTGTGTGGTTTTATTTATATTTACCATCTTTCTGATTTCTATTGAGATCTGGGACGTTTCTCTCCTTCTTTTCCATATGGAATGTCCTGTTTTTTTTAAGGAAGTGCTGCTTGATAAATGGATTGATCATTTGCTACAAAAAATAACTTGTGTGATGTCATTGAAATAATAAATACTTGGCTTTAGCTCTTGTTGTTTCCATGAACAACGGTCAGTTCAGCTCCTCTGTCTAACTTTATAATAATGAATTGGAGGTTCTTTATTTTTCCTCATCAAACTCTCTATCATTGTTAGCTCTGCGTTGTTCATTTGCATGTTAATGTAATCAAAGTGCAGCCATAACGTGATTATTACATTTAGACAGAGGAGCGTGTTTTGTCCCTGTTTGTCTACCTACACATAAATCTAGTTACAGCTCTCCAGCTGCTTAAGTCTTAACTATACCAGACTCATGTGATGCATGTTTGTTTAGGGCTCTCTCCTTCTTATTGAGCACAAATCAGATTTTGCAGAGTTACATCTGTAATTCAGAGCAGTCGAATCTTCCTCAGGCTGTCCGCGGTCCTTGGTCTTTGTGCGCAAGGGATCCATTGAAATTATTGACACTAGTGCCTCAACCTCATTAAATATGCATGACAAGAAAGTCAGTGATAAACAAAACCACAACAGAGACAGGAAAAATAGTGAGAGCCTGTCTGCTTTTATCTGTTCAGAGTGTTTTAAGAAATCATATTGTTAAATTAGTGGCATTGAGGGGTTTGGCTGTAAATCTGCATTATTAGATTCTAACTGACATTTCAGACATAGAAAGTTAAAGGCTAAAGAAAAGCTAACGTCCGACATCAAGTTGTGCATTTGTGTGTCATCTCTATCTACTCAAATATATATGCAAAAAACTGATCAATAATGTGCCATCAATATTACTAATCAGTCCCAAACACCCAAGGAGAGGAAAACACTCTTCATTATATTGTTTGCTTGAGTTTTCATGTTTCTGTCTGCGATAGCGATACTCTTTTTGTCTTTATATCCAAACACGTTATAATGCACTGTAGTTGCATTATAGATGATGCACTGTAGTTGCATCATCTTTCTGTTGTGTGTTGGTTACATAATGAAAGTAACACAAAAATAAGCCTTCATTATTTGGATGCTGGCCTTGAGTCGGAACACTTTTATTTATTGCTTGAGTGTAACCACTGATCGAATCGTTCTCATGTTCACACAAAATTGCAATAACCATTACATAAGCAAGAAGGATTTCTGGTGTCAATGAGCCACCCCTCCCCTCCCCTGCCCTCCCTTACGGCGTCTGTAGTTGCCATATTTTAATGGCGCGCCCCTCATTGAGAGCAGCGTGAGCTAAAAATGGCGGACGATGCGTTTTTAAGAGAGGATTGTTTGGCAGATGTTATTGTGGGATCCCACGAGGCTGAGCTGTCATCACAGATTAAATGTTGTTAGGTCTCGGCTGTAAAGACGCAGCCCCAGTTTTTGCCCTTGGCATAATGAGAAACTAAAGTATGAGTACATTTATTTGACTAGCAGATGCAGTGTCACATCATCCCACTGTGGACGGAAGAAAAGATGAAATCAATACAACAATGGAATTTTAATGGAGCCTGATGCTGTCACGTCTTCTACTGGGGTTTCTGTTGCTACTGAAGTGCTTGTGACACATATTGGATATCAGATGTTTCTTAATTCTCAGACGCGTGATCACAAGCACAAAATAATGAGAAATTGAGTTATCTTGTTAGGATGCAGCCCGAGAGCTGCTTCTTAATTTCTCCTGGCTTCTATTAAAGAGAGCAGGAACAATAAGGACGGTAACTGTTGCCCCTGTCTATGTCTGTCAGGATGAGATAGTTATCTGGAAGAATATCTGTCCCAAAATCCTAGAAGAGCAAAATGTCCCAAAAGGGAAATATTAAAATATCTGTTAACACGACTTGATTTATGCTTTTTTCTGTCGTCTCTTCTCGCAAAACTACATATTAAATTAATCGTTTTGATTCAAAGACACATAGACTTTTTGTTCTGCATATCTTGAAAGTCTGTCACAGACATTTGGGTTGCATTACTGTCAGCATTGAATAGCATTGACTGAATTACAGACTGACTCCGTCAGGAAGTATCTTGTGTTACATGTTGGGATAAATGTCACCTCGCTATCTTGGCTTCATCAGCAGTTTGATTCCAGAGTTCCTGCTTCATTGTGTTTGGCCCTGGGCAGGTACAGGGTGTCATCATGGTAGCATCCTTCCAAACAGGATCTGACACCCCTGACCTTGTTAGATGGAGGAGAGGACAGATCCGCCCGTTCCCTGTCGATATCGGCCCAACCGTGAGTCATCGCGCTTGATTTATGTGATGAAATGAAGGTTTGGTTCACCTATTAAAAAAAACCCACAGTCATCCCACAGTGATGTTATTTCTGGTTATGGCTGTGTAGTACGAGGGGCTGCTTCAGGTGCAAGGGTGTGGTTTGGGTATGAAAACCAGAAAACAACACATTCTAAACATAATGAAGCCTTACTGTCTCTGTGTAGCCTTTTGATTTTGTATGTTGTCACCTACTGAATTAAAAGTAGGTGACCACAGACGTTATATTGTCATCAGTCCATTTCTCTCTGAGTATGTTGGTTTGTTTGGTTGCAGATCTGGACAAAAGCTGCTGGATTCCCATGGAATCTGGTTGAAGGATGGGGCATGAACCAGGAAAAGACTCATTAAGAGCTCATTATGGTGCTGATCTGGATCAGGGAGCAGGTCTAGGATTGTGGGGATTTTTTGTATAACTGTAAATGCGAAATATTGAGGAAATGCAAATAATCATATGGATACTACAGTTTGTATAGAGGATCATTAATTGCTGCAGAACAGCCACACAGAGTGAAGGATTGTTCATCAGTTGTGTTTTTTGTTAATTCAAGATGAAAATGTCAATATGTGTTGTTGTCTTCTGATGTTAAGTTGTGTATGTATAACCACATCTAAAGGTATAACTAGCCGGTTCACCTGTTTGCCTTTCAGTGACAAAATTATGTTCGCTCCATACAGATATGAAACTTTGGTATACACATGGTACTGTTTGCAATTGGTTTTTAAAAAGTATGCTCATCAGTAGAGATGAAATATGTTTGAATATAAATGTTTTCCTTTTGGCTTCCTGCCTCCATTAGATTCATGATTTGTGTTGAAGTAAATTCTGAACAAAAACAAGTGTGTTAGAAAGTGTTTTATGTGGCTAAATGGTTTACTTTGAATCTCTCCGGTTTAAAGAAGTTAAAACTGGATTGACGTGTTTATTGGGAACCCACAGGTTTTATTGTCGCAGTGAAAGGATTTAAAATAGGGTGCGCTTGCACTGCATAATTAAAATAACAAAAGGCTGTGGTTTCCTGATGCCACAGAGTGTGACCTGGAACGCCAGAAAAACACAGGATGTGTCTGACATGTAGGCGGTTACCATTAAAACTGAGACCATGCTTGAATCCGACTAAAAATATAAATGAATCAAGTAATTTTTTTAACTGGTTTATTTGTCTGTTGGCTAATTTTATTCATTAAAGTAGAGAAATTGCAAAAGATTTAGTTTCCATTTGAAACCAGATTCATATATCTATTGATTTCTGATGGCTTGTAGCCTATATTTAATGCAGTGGGAGTCGTAATGCATTTGTGCATTTTGATTTGAAATAAAGAAAAATCAATACTTTACGTTCACATCCTATATAGATAGTGGCTATAATAGCAAGGGGAAGATAAGGGCTGCTTTAGAAAAGGTACGTGTCTTACACTATTCAATCTCAACGTGAGCTAAATGAAGCACTTCTGGTTTATATTTTCTCTATAATTTATACATTTCAGAGGATCAAGGTTTTCACTGTGTGACAATACACATGTCAAGGAGAAGATCTTTTCATCTTCTTCGGTCCTCGTTCTCGTATCTAAGGATTGGGGATAAGATATCTGCAGGGTTGGCTGCTTAGTAGAGAAAGTTTGCCACCTAATGGAGACAGTATAATACTGCCTTCTTAACTCGTCCTTCACACACATCCATTTTTCTGTTTCTTTCTTCTGCACGTACTGCAAGTACTTTCATTGCCTCAACTTGTATCTGCTGTCTGTACAATTGAATCAAATCAATGTTGTGAACTAACCAACACTTGTCTTAAAAAATTCTTCACTTTACACTCTTTTTTCCTTTTTTTTAGATCCTGTTTTGCCAACATTTGAGGCTTGAATCGTGTGCATCATCAGTGTACTGCGATTAGTACCTGTGACCCTGTAGCTCATGGAGAGCTTTTCTGTTCACTGACCCAGAAGGCTGCCTTACTGGACCAGCAGACATGTCCGCCTGCAGCACCTTCACTGAACACGTATGGAAACCAGGCGAGTGCAAGAACTGCTTCAAACCTAAAAGTCTGCACTGTCTGGCTCAGAGCAGTGGAAGGAAGCCACCCTCAGAGCAGAGGCACCCTACAACTCAACAACAGAATCCAACTCCTGTTGGAGCCAGAGCCAACCCTAACCTTACCAACACCTCCCAGAGGGCTGGCAGTGGGTCTGCCCGCTCAGGACACTTCCGTCCACCAGTGGCTAAGAAGCCAACCATTGCTGTTAAGCCCACTATGATGTTGCCCTGCTCTTCCACAGGACTGGATTCGGATGGCAACCATCAACGACCACCAAATGTCATAGAACAGGGCAAAACATCAGCCTTCACGGTCTGGAATCGCAATGGACTGAACCGTAAAATGCCCAGTGGACTTAGCAACAACAATGAAGGAGAGGATGGCAGCGAGGAGATTGAAGGTTACGGCCCCATTAGCCCGAGGACCCCTAGTGGAAATAACAACAACAGTGGATTAACAGATGTCTTAAAAGAGATTGCAGGCTTAGGCCCAGGCCTTAGCCCTACACCTCTTTCAGGTTCCAAGGACTTGTTTTGGGGACGAATCAATAGTTCATACCGACGGTCCTTAGAAAGAGGCCTTCCAGCTTCAAGCTGTTTGGCCATTGGAAGCCATAGTGGTGGCAGTGGAACCGCTTTAAAACGGGTCTCACTTAGTGATAGCAATGAGATCATTAGCACAGAGGGCGGTCGATTTTGCTACCCAGAGTTTTCCAGTGAAGGCGAAGATGATGAGGAAGAGGACGATGACGAGTATGAGACTGAAAGGGAGAATGACGAAGAACATGAGAGCTGGGATGAAAGTGATGAAGAGTTACTAGCAATGGAGATACGTATGCGAGGCCAGCCGCGATTTGCAAATTTCCGTGCAGCTACGTTATCTCCGGTGCCCTTTGCTGCAGGGAAAAAATGGAATACCGTACCACTTCGCAACCGCTCACTGCAGCGTATTTGTGCAGTAGATTATGATGATAGTTATGATGAGATTCTGAATGGATATCCATCCATGGGCTCCAACGGAGCTTTACTTCCCTATGGGCACCATGACATGCAAGGCAGTGGTTTCCTATCAAATTCAGAATCTGTCACTTCGCCAGAATCTTCATCATCCCTACCAGAGGATTCTAGAACAACGTCCAGCAGCGGTAGCAGTGGCCTTTGTGCTCCTCGAAATGGTTTACAATCGCCCACATCTACTAAGGCCCCTGCCCCCTGCATTTCTCCCAAAAAGGAGGCAGTCCACAGAGCACTGAGTCCACCAAAGGTGACTGAAACACATAAGGCTGTCCTGGCCATTAGATTAGAAGATCAGGATGGCAGAGAAGGCATGCCAATGCCCCAGGCTCTTCCAGGTCAACCAGTCACCATTAGTTTTAGTCCCACAGAGGAGCAGGCTAAACCATACCGTGTCGTGAATTTAGAAAAATCCCTCATCTGTAGACCTTACACCGTAGTGGATGTGTCTGCTTCCATGGCCAATAAAGATGAACAGATTCCAGAGATTACTCCAAAGCCAAAAAACTTGTCAACTCCTTCAAGCCCTACAACATTCTTTAGTTCCCCTAAGAGTCAGCCCCTCTCTCCAGCCTCCCCCATGTCGCCAATGTCCCTTGTGATGCCGACATCGCCCACATCTGTAGCCGTGTCAGGTACCTCCCGAAAGAAATCGGGGAGCATACGCTACCAAGAAGTGTGGACGTCAAGCACAAGTCCTCGACAAAAGATTCCCAAAGTGGATCTAGGAGTTGGAGGCAGTCCTGGCCCCTCAATATCCAATCAGTTCTGCAGCCACAAGTCAGCACCCACTTCTCCCATTGCTGGCCTATCGTCTTCCCGAACTGTACCGGTGAAATCCCCCAACTTGTCAGAGATCAAATTTAACAGTTTCAATAATGCAGGCATGCCACCTTTTCCTATCATCATTCGAGATGAGCCAGCTTATGCCCGCAGCTCCAAGAATGCTGTTAAGGTACCTATTGTCATCAATCCAAGTGCGTATGACAACTTAGCTGTGTACAAGAGCTTCTTGGGACTCAGTGGTGAGCTGCCACAGCCAAAAGGTCTTGGTAGTAGAGTAACTAGCCATACATATGAAGAGATTGGATCCTCTGAGAGTGTCCAGT